>NC_092740.1:62087951-62390982 GCF_047496795.1 Chiloscyllium punctatum
ATATGAGTGCATTATTCTGGCATTCTGGTGGCCCCAGGCAGTATCTGTGCTTGCTCTGCTGTCTCTCTCCATATTGTGGTCTGACATCCATCTTGTGTGTCAAGTAGCCAATAACTCAGCAGCCATCTTGTGTGTCCGTGTGCCTAGTGTCTCCCTCCCCTGTGCCATCTCCTACTTCACAAAGCAGCTCATTCCAAGCATTGGCAGGCTGCCCCACCCTCCCCAGTGACATTTTATCTGCCAGAGGTTGACATTATGGGGAGGTCAGAATTAACTAAGGCCCACCCCGCACAATCCAGTCCAATGTCTATGTTATGTCCTTTCAACAATTGCTGCCAGACTTGCTAAGTATTGTCAGCAATTCTCTTTTTTTATTTTTTCATTTTCATGTTCCAGCATTTATAGCATTTTGTTTCTAGATGGGTATTGAGTAAGCATTGCAGATAAAAAATTGCTAAACTTTGCTTGAATGTGCCCAAGCTAGGGGTGTGCAGAGCATTTACAGTTTCTTTTGCTGATAGCTACACAGTCGGTTTTGATATAATGCAATAGTCCGGTTTTCATGTGATCTCACATTAAAAGAAAATGGCGCAATAGCAACGCCATTTAAACGAATGGGGCCAGAATCATATTATAACCAATACAGGTAAAGAAAGTTTGCATTCTAAAATGAACATCTAAATTGTTCAATTGCTTTAAAGCCAATTTGCATTGAAGAAACACGTGTTATAGCAGCAGGGATTAACTCAGACTCTGCTATAATGCTATCAGTTAAGCAGGATGCTAGCACTTACTGAATCATGTCAGAAAAATTATATTTAGGGTAGGTGTAGGATGGTCACCAAGATCCATAATAAATGCCTCAAAAATAGGTGGGAAG
Source organism: Chiloscyllium punctatum (assembly GCF_047496795.1). Classification (NCBI taxonomy): domain Eukaryota; kingdom Metazoa; phylum Chordata; class Chondrichthyes; order Orectolobiformes; family Hemiscylliidae; genus Chiloscyllium; species Chiloscyllium punctatum. The sequence goes on from NC_092740.1 coordinate 62,088,832, forward strand.
GCAAGAAGAGAATGAAACAAGGAGCCAATGGAAGAATATAGATAGGTTAAGTGAATGGACAAGAATCTGGCAAATGGAATATAATGTGGGAAAATGTCAGGTTGACAGAAGAATAGAAGCACTGATAATGGCAAAGACTGTAGAAGATTATAGAACAGAGGAATTTAAGAGGCCTCATCCATGAATCACAAAAAGCTGGCATCCAATTTCAAGGGGTAATATGGGAGGCAAATGGACTCTATTCAATGGGAATAGAGTATAATAATAGGGAAGTTTTGCTAAAACAATACAAGACCACAGCTGGAATACTGTGAACAGTTTTTGTCCCCAAATGGGAAGGATGATATTAAACTGGAAAGGGTTCAGAGAAGAGTTACAAGGATTTTAGCAAGACTGGAGGGTTTGAATTGGGCTGGGACTGGAACATAGGAGGTTGAGGAAGGAACTTAGAGGTTTATAAAATCGTGACAGGCATATATAAGGTGAATAGCTATGGTCTTTTCCCAAGGTTAGGGAGTCCAAAACTAGAGGGCATAGATTTAAGGTGAGAGGGGAAAGATTTAAAAAGGACCCGCGGGTCAGCTTTTCACACACATGGTGGTTTATGCATGGAATGAGCTGCCAAAGGAAGTGGTAGAGATGGCTATGATTACAACATTTAAACAACATTTGGACAGGTACGTGAATAGGAAAGATTTAGAAGGATACAGGCCAAATGCTGACAAATGGGATTAGATTAGTTTGGGAAATCAGGTTGGCACAGACAACTCCATGACTCTATAAATGCAGAACAGAAAATTAGAGAATAAAAAGTATGCTTACAATCTTAAAACAATCATAAATATCAGGGCCTCATGCTGCATGAAAAAAACACAATGATCTCTCAATACTTTTGTGTCATAACAGAAAATTATCTGAAGTTCTTCATTATATTGAATATTATCTCCCTGTTTATTGGTATGTTTTTTAGTCTCAGAAATATTAGCACTAACTTTTCTGATCTTCATTAGTCATACCTTACATGCACTTCAGAACAAAATTAATCTATTCATGCTACCTGTCCAGTTCAATTAGCAGAAATAATCAACTTTCCATTTTCTAATGCATAGTTCTAGAGTGCCTCTCATATCTCACTGAGCCTTTTTAGAATTAATGAATTATTTATCTATTCAGCAGCTGTGGAGTAGACATTTTGCATTTTCAGTTCCAGTAAGCAGTTGGATTTATTTACAATGTAATAGATCACATAGGTAATCTAGAGTTCAAATTTCAATGGGCCTGAAATTAAACAAGTACAAAAAGCTAACTTTTCATGCCATTTAAACTTGGACAACAGACAGCTGGTTAGTATGTCCTACAGTATGTCTACAAGTAATTATCTCACAAAAAAAATGGATAACTACTATAGTGTGGTTTTGAAGAAAATTTGGCTGTTTATAGAACTGGTATATTGTTATAAGTACAATATCTTGCACACAGTGTTTTACAATTATGAAGTGCAGTATCTTACATAGCTTTTTTTGTAATTAAGAAACACAGCACACGGAAGAAAATTATATTCAAATATTTTATCTTCTAACAAGAAGAGATACATCTTGCAATATTAATCTGCCAACACAGTGACAACTAAAAACATTTATTCTGAATTGTACTTTAAAACCAAAAAACACAGCATGTCTCTTTTTCTGAGCACTGTATCTTTCAGAGTTGTATATATTTCCACAGAGCCTGCATTAATATTGTTGTTTGAGTTAAAAGGCTAAGGTCATCTCAACCTTTTCACACTTTACATAGGTTCTTTAGCTCTTCAAGCATGTTCCACCATGCAGTGAGATTGTGGTTCCAATACTTTTTTTACCATGCCCCCTTGTCCTAGGTTCCTAAACTAGCAAAAATAGTTTCTCCCAAACTAAGCTATTGGTTCTCCTTAATAACTTGAAAATGGTGTTCAAATCAACTGTAACCTTCAAATTTTACAGAAATACTATCTTGTGTTGTGTAATCGCTCCTCATAATTTATCTTTTTCATCCTGTGTATTACTTTTGGAAACCTATGCTACACAACTTCCAAGGCAAATATATCTACTTAGGTGTGCTTACATATTTTGCATTTGCTATGGCCAGTACGTTGTAGAGATGCAGCAAGACTTCTAGCTCTTGCCTTCTAATCCTTTAGATAGATATAAAGATGAGAAACTTAATGTTGTATATGGGTCGGGAAAGATTTAAAAGGGTTAAGACTTAACTGAGTGCAATAAGCACAGCTTTCTAATTGCTTGAGCTCATAGTGTGGTAGAAAAAAGTAGGATCTCATGGGAGACAGAACTAAGACTAGATCCTTTCCTAGATTTTGGCCTTCACGTATAATGATCTTCTTGCCGGTGACTGCCTTATATGTGTGTAGTGGGGGAATTTGAGATTAGAGTTTTAACTTCTAGTCATATGCCTGAGGTCCACAATTGTTTACTTGTGTTCAGAGTCTATTTGTTTGTAAGAAATAGTACTTTTTTGTTAAGCATGCTTTATGTCTAGCTGGCTTGGAAAATGAGGTAAGTTGGGGAATTGTACACAATTTTAAAAATGTTTAACATATGTCATGACTGCAGGAATAGCAGAGTTTGATTTTCAGTGCATTACCCCCGTGAGGTGTCACAATATTAGGGAAGCATTGACAGACTGGGTCTCTTTTCTCTTGAAAACAGAAAGCTCAGGTGTAACTAAATAAAGAACATCAACATTAAGAAAGAGTTGGGTCGAGTGAATACAAGGAAAATGTTTCCTATTGTGGGGAAGAGCATAACGAGAAGCCATCAATATAAGGTAGTCACCAAGAGAAACCAATAGAAAATTCAGAAGAAACCTGCTTATCTGAAGAGCGACAAGAATGTGGAACTTGCTATCACAGGTTGAAGCAAACTGAATAAATGCACATAAAGGTAAATTAAATAAGTGTGTGAGGAACAACTGATGGCTACAATAATAGATTTAGATGGAAAATAGTGGGAAAAGGCTTACATTGAAAATTTCTTGACTGGTTGGGTTGACTGGTCTGTTTCTGTACTATCATATGCCATGTAATCCTAAGGTTTAAAATGCACACCTGAACACACCTTCAATCGCAGGAAGGAAACCCAGTTAGTTCAATTTAAAGGATTCAGCAATCGCTTGCAGATTAGATTATTTACAGCGTGGAAACAGGCCCTTCGACCCAACAAGTCCACACCAGCCTGCCGAAGCTCAACCCACCCAGACCCATTCCCCTACAGCTAACACTACGCGCAATTTAGCATGGCCAATTCACCTAACATACACATTTTTGGATTGTGGGAGGAAACCGGAGCACCCAGAGGAAACCCACTCGGATGCGGGAAGAATGTGCAAACTCCACACAGAGAGAGTCACCTGAGGTGGGAGTTGAACCCAGGTCTCTGGCACTGTGAGGCAGCAGTGCTAACCACTGTGCCACCATGCCACCCACTTAGTTGCTGACTAAGTTTTTACTCAGGAGAAAGTCAGGACTGCAGATGCTGGAGACCAGTGTTGAAAAGTGTGGTGCTGGAAAAACACAGCAGGCCAGGCAGCATTCGAGGAGCAGGAGAATCGATGTTTTGGGCATAAGCCCTTCTTCAGGAATGCGGAGTTTTTACTCCCAATGTCTGGGATTTATTAAAGCATTTGAGAGTGGGGTGGGGGGGTGGGGGGGGGGGGGGGGAGGTTTCTAAAGTTGTTTAAAAAGGGTGAAATTGGCTGGAATTGGTGTTGCATCTGGAAAAGATGTTGGTTTTGATATCAAGAGTTCCAATCAGGTTGGTTGCTCCAGTCATAGTTGCTATAGTAACCAGCTCTGCAGCAGACTCAGCACAGAAAAGGACAAGTCTCTCCAACAGGGTCTACTGGCAGCTTTTCTCTAACCCCAGCCTCATGCTGGAATTGTGACTGAGACAACTCTGTTTTCCGAAAAAGGAAGTTGGTCACCTCCTCCTAGAACCTCAGAACTGAACCAGATGACACTTCAGTGGCTGTGAAGGGGACATGGAACTGCATTTCTTCATGTCACAATCTCTCTTACTGGAGCAGGTGACATCAGTAACATGTCCCAGTTCATCACCCACTGCTGAGTAAGAAGGGTGAAAGTCATTCATTATGCTTGGTATACTTGCCTTCATTGGTCAGTGCATTATTCAGGTCAGTTGAAATGTTCATGTTGCAACTGTACAAGACATTGGTGAGACCACTTTTGAATACTGCATTCAATTCTAGTCTCCCTACTATAGGAAGAAAGTTGTGAAACTTGAGAGGGTGCAGAAAAAATTTACAAAGGTGTTGCTGGGACTGCAGGGTTTGGGTTTTAGGGAGAGGCCTGATAGGCTGGGGCTTTGTTCCCTGGAGTTGGACCTTACAGAGTTTTATAAAATCATGAGGGGCATGGGTGGGATGAATGGCCAAGGTCTATTCCCCAGGGTAGGGGAATCCAAAATTACAGGGCATAAACTTAAGGTGAGAGGGAAGAGATTTAACAGGGACCTGAGGGGTAATGATTTGTTGCAGAGGGCTGTGTGTATATGGAATAAGCTATCAGAGGAAGTGGTGGACGGTGGTACAATTGCAACATATGAAAAGCATCTGGAAGAATAGCAAGGGTTTAAAAGGAAATGAGACAAATGTTGACAAATGGGACGAGATCAGTTCAGGATATCTGGTCGGCATGGACGAGTTGAACCAAAGGCTCTGTTTCTGTGCTGTATAACTCTATGACTCTATGTTCTTTAATTTTGTTTTCTAAATACACCTTGTGGGAAGAGGACCTCTCTACTCCTATCCATATCCTGCACCTCCACCACCAGTGTTGCTTCACTGCAGCATTTCTTTTTGCCCTTTAGCAATATATTACCTGTTCTTCATGTTGAAGGAATATTCCATAAACAGATTCAGCATCTGCTATTGTCAAAATCCATCTTCTGTTGAAGAAATGAATGCTGGTTTTAAGTAGAGCTTAAATGTGCATTTAGCCCTGGACTGCATGTATCTATCTGGATTAGTGGTGCTGGAAGAGCACAGCAGTTCAGGCAGCATCCAACGAGCAGCAAAATCAACGTTTCGGGCAAAAGCCCTTCATCAGGAATAAAGGCAGTGAGCCTGCAGCATGGAGAGATAAGCTGGAGGAGGGTGGGGGTGGGGAGAGAGTAGCATAGAGTACAGTGGGTGAGTGGGGGAGGAGATGAAGGTGATAGGTCAAAGAGAAGAGGGTGGAGTGGATAGGTGGAAAAGAAGATAGGCAGGTCGGACAAGTCAAGGAGACAGTAAGTGAGCTGGAAGTTTGAAACTAGAATGAGGTGGGGGAAGGGGAAATGAGGAAGCTGTTGAAGTCCACATTGATGCCCTGGGGTTGAAGTGTTCCGAGGCGGAAGATGAGGCATTCTTCCTCCAGGCGTCTGGTAGTGAGGGAGCGGCGGTGAAGGAGGCCCAGGACCTCCATGTCCTCGGCAGAGTGGGAGGGGGAGTTGAAATGTTGGGCCACGGGGCGGTTTGGTTGATTGGTGCGGGTGTCTCGGAGATGTTCCCTAAAGCGCTCTGCTAGGAGGCGCCCAGTCTCCCCAATGTAGAGGAGACCACATCGGGAGCAACGGATACAATAAATGATATTGGTGGATGTGCAGGTGAAACTTTGATGGATGTGGAAGGATCCTTTAGGGCCTTGGATAGAGGTGAGGGAGGAGGTGTGGGCACAGGTTTTGCAGTTCCTGCGGTGGCAGGGGAAAGTGCCAGAATGGGAGGGTGGGTCGTAGGGGGGTGTGGACCTGACCAGGTAGTCACGGAGGGAACGGTCTTTGCGGAAGGCGGAAAGGGGTGGGGAGGGAAATATATCCCTGGTGGTGGGGTCTTTTTGGAGGTGGCGGAAATGTCGGTGGATGATTTGGTTGATGCGAAGGTTTGTAGGGTGGAAGGTGAGCACCAGGGGCGTTCTGTCCTTGTTACGGTTGGAGGGGTGGGGTCTGAGGGCGGAGGTGCGGGATGTGGACGAGATGCGTTGGAGGGCATCTTTAACCACATGGGAAGGGAAATTGCGGTCTCTAAAGAAGGAGGCCATCTGGTGTGTCCTATGGTGGAACTGGTCCTCCTGGGAGCAGATACGGCGGAGGCGGAGAAATTGGGAATACGGGATGGCATTTTTGCAAGAGATAGGGTGGGAAGAGGTCTTCCCACCCTATCTCTTGCAAAAATGCCATCCCGTATTCCCAATTTCTCCGCCTCCGCCGTATCTGCTCCCAGGAGGACCAGTTCCACCATAGGACACACCAGATGGCCTCCTTCTTTAGAGACCGCAATTTCCCTTCCCATGTGGTTAAAGATGCCCTCCAACGCATCTCGTCCACATCCCGCACCTCCGCCCTCAGACCCCACCCCTCCAACCGTAACAAGGACAGAACGCCCCTGGTGCTCACCTTCCACCCTACAAACCTTCGCATCAACCAAATCATCCACCGACATTTCCGCCACCTCCAAAAAGACCCCACCACCAGGGATATATTTCCCTCCCCACCCCTTTCCGCCTTCCGCAAAGACCGTTCCCTCCGTGACTACCTGGTCAGGTCCACACCCCCCTACGACCCACCCTCCCATTCTGGCACTTTCCCCTGCCACCGCAGGAACTGCAAAACCTGTGCCCACACCTCCTCCCTCACCTCTATCCAAGGCCCTAAAGGATCCTTCCACATCCATCAAAGTTTCACCTGCACATCCACCAATATCATTTATTGTATCCGTTGCTCCCGATGTGGTCTCCTCTACATTGGGGAGACTGGGCGCCTCCTAGCAGAGCGCTTTAGGGAACATCTCCGAGACACCCGCACCAATCAACCAAACCGCCCCGTGGCCCAACATTTCAACTCCCCCTCCCACTCTGCCGAGGACATGGAGGTCCTGGGCCTCCTTCACCGCCGCTCCCTCACTACCAGACGCCTGGAGGAAGAACGCCTCATCTTCCGCCTCGGAACACTTCAACCCCAGGGCATCAATGTGGACTTCAACAGCTTCCTCATTTCCCCTTCCCCCACCTCATTCTAGTTTCAAACTTCCAGCTCACTTACTGTCTCCTTGACTTGTCCGACCTGCCTATCTTCTTTTCCACCTATCCACTCCACCCTCTTCTCTTTGACCTATCACCTTCATCTCCTCCCCCACTCACCCACTGTACTCTATGCTACTCTCTCCCCACCCCCACCCTCCTCCAGCTTATCTCTCCATGCTGCAGGCTCACTGCCTTTATTCCTGATGAAGGGCTTTTGCCCGAAACGTTGATTTTGCTGCTCGTTGGATGCTGCCTGAACTGCTGTGCTCTTCCAGCACCACTAATCCAGTATTTGATTTTCAGCATCTGTAGTCATTGTTTTTACCTTGCATGTATCTATCATTTCAATGAACAAGCAGCATGAAGCTTGCATGCTGCTTGCAACACTAAAATGGGTGCAGGTTAATAACAGTGCATCTTGGATTGCTGGTGATTGCCTAAAGATCTTTCAAAAAGGTGAATTATCTAACAAAGAACAAATTATAATGGAGGAAAATCAGAAATGCTTTCAGTGATGCGTACTGTGACCTATCCAAAACAAATAATACTAAAACCCAGTGATGGTTTCAGTTGTGGTTATTTTGCTACCCATGTTTGATAGCACTTTCAATTCCTTATCCAAATATTGGGCAATAAAGCTAACTGCAAGGTATGTCATTTTATAGCAGTTGACTTCCAGTCTACATTTTAAGCATACAGAATTAGGTTTACAACAACTGATGTTCCATGATTTAGATTCAAATGAACTTTAATCAAGAATGGTCATATAGATTAGGTCCAAAAGCCAAAGTGATTAAATCAAATGTTTAAATCAGTCCTAAGTCAAATCATGTCATTTGGATAGGTCACAATATGCGTCATTGAAAACATTCTGCTTTGGCTCCAATATAATATGCTTCTCCATTATAATACGCTCAATGTTTTAATTTACTTGCCTTTTTAAAGACATATAGGCAATCACCAGGAAACCCAGAAATGTCACTCTTTAATTTGCAATTGAAGATCTTATAGCTGGATTGGAAACCAGGCTTTTGAAATTAAGTCCATTTTAAAACTGCGTTAAATTGAGTATTTCCTGCATGGTTTAACAAGCTTCAGCTCACGAAATAACCAGCTTTCAACCTAATGGAGTTTGTGTCATCAAGTCACCAACATTCTTACTCTTGCAACAGTTTCCGTCATCATCAACATATTACATCTTACACAACCAGGAAACAGAGCATACAGTGTGGAACATAATCAAGAGACTATTGAACAATAGTACTCTGTCTCATCCCAGATTCTATGTAGAAACCTGTAAAACAAGGGGCTTAGTACAATAACTGGCCAACTAGGTGCTTAGAACTACACAGCAGAATAACTAAAAACAGAACAGCAACCAACCCAGCAACAGAACAACTTTCAACATACTATTTTAACATTTTGTCAAAAGAAACAGTACTGTTTCTGGAATAAGGGGCACGTTTTTGAGGCTTAAGTCAGAACCCTGATGTCAGAGTCAAATGTGAATTATATAACAGCACTATATCAGAACCAATGACCTGACACTGATTTTTGTGGGGTTAGCCAACTAAAAACTGTTTGTAGGCTCTTAAAGCTGGAGGGGCCACAGAATGCCCATCACAACAGAAGGAGCTGCAGGTAAGGGAGAGGAAGGCATCTCCATCTCTCTCAGCACTGTTATCACACTTGAAATGAAAAGTAGTGACAGACACTGGACTATGTCAGTGGGTGACTGTCTGCGTGGAGTTTGCACGTTCTCCCCAAATCTGTATGGATTTCCTCCGGGTGCTCTGGTTTCCTCTCCCTGTCCAAACATGTGCAGGTTAAGTGGATTAACCATTGGAAATGTGGAGTTACAGGGTACGGTATGGGACTGGGTTTGGATGGGATGGTTTTCAAAGGATAGGCACAGATTCAATGGCCAAATGGCCTCCTTTTACAATTTGTGGGGGTTCCATGATTCTAAACAGTCCTTTCACTACAGTGGGTGTTTCTTGGCCTAAAATCTGGAAACAGGTCCTGCTGGATTTTCCCCATTTTTTTCTATATATCAAATATAGGTTAAGGACAAAGATTTCTGCATCAGGACAGTTTATCAAAGATTTCTGCATCAGGACAGTTTATCAGAAGGAAAAACAAAGAGTAGATTTTAATATGATAGCTGACCTCCCAAACAAACAGCAAGAGAACACATCTCTACTAATGCTGCTTGCCAGCAACCATTTAACACATTGAGTGATTTTGATTAGAGGCAAGACTTCCATCCCTGACATGAGAAGCTGCAGGAATATTATGGGGTACTCCTGCTAGCAAGCCCTTCGCAGGAGCCCCTAATATTCTGTCCTGAGATGGTATGTCAATTGTACCTATAATGTCCGTTGAGTCAAGTCAGAGGAGGTGAATGGAAGGCGGATGAGGGAATGCAATCAGAAATTGTTCAGTTAGAGGGAGGGGGTTACATTGAAATTAGGAGCAGAATTAGGATATTCGGTCCTGAGAGTCATCTCTGTTTTTCAATATGATCATGGCTAATCCTTTATCTCAAAGCTATATTCCTGCTTTCTCTCCAGACACTTGATGTCTTTAATATCGAAACATTTATCAGTCTCTTTCTTGAATAAACTCAGTAACCAAGCCTCCACAACCTTCTGTGGTAACAAATTCGAAAGGCTGACTGCCCTCTGATTGAAGAAATGTTTCCCATCATTGTCGTAAATGGCCTACCCCATATCCTAAAACTGTGACACCTGCTTCTAGACATGTTAAACAGGGGAAATACCCTCACTGCACCTAGTTTTGTCTAGCCCTATTAGAATTTTATGCATTTCAATAAGCTGTGCTCTCATTCTTCTAAATTCTAGCGAATACAAGTTAAACCAATTCTCCTCATATAACAGTCCAAGCATCTCCTGTATCAGCCCAGCATACCTTTACAGCAGAGAAGCCAAAGCTGCCCACAACACTCCAAATCCAGTCTCAACAAGGTCCTGCCTAAATGCAGTAAGACATTCCTATTTCTGAACATAAGTTTTTTTGCAATGAAGGCCAAAATATCATTTGCTTTCCTAATTGCTTTCTGCACCTGCCTATTTACTTTAATTGACTAGTGCATTGACAGATCCCTTTGTACACCTATATTTTCCAGCATATCACCATTCAAATAATATTCTGCCTTTTTGTTTATCACAGTGATGTGTACAACTTCACATTTATACTGCATCTGCCATGTGTTTGCTCACAGACTCAACTTGTTTAGATTGCCCTGAGGCCTCCTTGCAAACTCCTGACAGTCTTTCTGGCATAGGACCGTACAGCATAGCGGCAGAAGTAGGCCATTTGTCCCATTGAGTCTGCTCCACCATTCAATGAGGCAATGGTTGATCTAATAATCCTCAACTCCATTTCTCTGCCTTTTCCTCATAACCTTGATTCACTGACTGATGAAAAACCTCTCTATCTTTGCTTTCAATATTCATGACAACCCATCCTCTATGTTAATGAGTTCCACAGAGAGAAGAAATTCATCTTCATCTCTGTATTAAATCCTTGAAGCTTTCAAGCACCACCTGTCTCACAAACAGTGTCAAGCAGATTAAAAATTGAAATTATCAGCCTATCTTACTGGGATCAAGTCATTCTCAATCCTGAGTATTTGCCTAAGATAGGAAGAAGATGAGGTGGAGCAATTTATGTTTTGCTGAAAGATGACATATTTTGTCAAAGTTTTTCATCTTGCACTTATCAAAGCAATTCACAAGAACACTAATTTAGGGGGAAAACCAACGTTTATTCTGAGTGAAGGAAGAGTTTGATTGATTGGAAAGTGTACTCTACTTTAGTCTAAAACTTAAGCAAAGACTAACCATCAATTATCATTCACTGGAACACTCTCCAATGCCTCTACCAATCAAAGCCCATTTGCCAAAATATCAGAATTTTCCTCTGATACAGCATAAATATTGCTTTCCTCCTTAAATTGATATTTCTACAAAACTGTCCTAATGAGTGCATGACAACAATCTTCAACAAAATTTGTCTTTTTTTTTCAGAAATACTCAAGCTCTGTACCAGCAAATGATATTTCCTAGTAAGTCCACACACAATTGTGTAAATGCACAAAGAAGTCTAAATAAAACTTGCTGCAAAGAATATTTAATGTAGCTATGTTACTAGTAGATTCCGGTAAAACATAATTGAAAGAATGTTTATTTGTCATGTAATTAGCAGCAAACATGTTTTTAACAGTTTTCATTTCCCAAATAGATTTATAGGAATATTTTATCAAAGCTATTTCTTATTCACTCAGGTCAATATAAACACATGAGTTTATAGAACCTTTGCCTAGAAGACAAGAAGAAGGAAAGTGGCACAGCGCCCATTTAAATTAGTGAACAGTGAGAACAATTCTCCTGTTTCTGCCAAAGGAGGATAGTAGGATCATTACCAAGAATTACACTGACTAAATCCTTTAAAGGATTGCGTAGGATTATAGGATATAGTCATAGTAATCCCAGAGAGCTGCTCCTCTCTCGATAGACATGAGTTTAACTGGAGGGTAAACAGACCCCTGACGTGGGGCAAGGTTGAGAAGACCTCAGCTGGTACAGGAATTGAATCCACACTGTTGATGCCACTCTGTATTCACAAGCCAACTGAGCTAACCATTCCCAAATGCATAGGACTATATTATATGGGATATAGTATCCAGAAGGATGCCATTTAGCCCATACAGTATGTAATGGTATTAATGCTGCTGTCAAACCACCTGTTCCTTTCCTCATCAAAATCTATCATTGTAACCATCCATTTCCCTCTCCTTCATACACTTGTCTATTTTCTATTTAAATGTATCAATATATTCACTTCAACCACCCCATGGTAGTGAGTTCCACATTCTTACTATTCTTTGAGTAAAGAAAGTCTTACACAATTTCCTATTGAAGTTCTTGGTGACTATCTCACACAGATATTTCACACTTAAAGTCATGCTGTTTAGTATTTCTTTTGTTTTGCTCCAGTTTTACTTTTAGGACCTATTTTCCTTTTGAAAATCAATGTCCCAGCTTCAAAGCACTTCCAGGTTTATGGAGCATGTCAGCATATATTCAATCTGTAACCTTGAGTTTGAGCTGTCATATGTTGGGCCCTGTGACGGGCATGGCTTTTGCCCGAAATGTCGATTTTCCTGCTCCCCAAATGCTGCCTGACCTGCTGTGCTTTTCCAGCACCACACTAATCTAGACTCTGGTTTCCAGCATCTGCAGTCCTTGTTTTTACCTGCACCCTTCATCACAGACTGCCATATTCAATCCTGCAGCAAGAAGCTGTACACGTACGGCACAAAATTGAAAGGAACTGATTTTGCTTGTGGGCTGCTGCTTCGACTGCACATGGCTGATGACCCGTTTTAAGTCAGTGGAAGAACTAGTGATGGCGAGAACAATTTTAAAGGCTTTTTTAATTTCAGACTTGAGGTGCAATCCCTTTTCAACATGAGACTGAAATGTCCAGCAAGTGTTGGCAGTAGGCCTGAGGCCACAAAGAGATCAAGAAAAAATATAAACAACAAAAACAGAAATTGCTGGAAAAGCTCAGCACGAATGGCAGCATTTGTGAAGCAAAATCAGTGTGAATGTTCCAGGTGCAGTGACCCTTCCTCAGAACTGAGGAAGGGTCACTGCACCTGGAACATTAACATTTGATTTCTCTCCACAGATACAAGCAGATCTGCTGGGCTTTTCCAGCAATTTCTGTTTTTGTTTCTGATTTCCAGCAACGGCAGTTCTTCTGGTTTTTGTTAAGAAAAGAAAGAGGTTTTAAGGCATAAGTCTGAAAGTATGAGCAGTCAATATTACTAGTGTGCCTGAGCTAGACCTGACAACTGTGAGAATAATTTGTGGTAATGCTGACAAAATCTAGCACTTATTGCACAAAGTTGAGAGTGTGGTACTGGAAAAGCACAGCAGATCAGGCAACTTCCAAGAAGCGGGAGAATCAATGATACAGCATAAATCCTTCATCAGGAAACATCGATTCTCCTGCTCCTCTGATGCTGCCTGACTGCTGAGCTTTTCCAGCACCATGGTCTCGACTCTGAGCTCCAGTATCTGCAGTCCTCACTTTCTCCCATTTATTGTGCAAAGTGTTCCACCTATAAGTGCTGGCATGGGAAGTCAGTCTAGAAACAGCAGCATGGAGAATATAGAAAAACTCTGGAGTGAATGGATACAAGTCTAAAACCAACTTCTTAGTCACATGATGATCCAAGAAAAAGCCAGAAGCCTGTCTGAGACCTTATAGAATGAGAAAAGTTAGAGTTCACAGGCAGACAATTTCAATGCTTGCCAACAGTCCAATTGTATCGACAAATATGTCTATTTTCTCAACATTACCAGACAAATGTGAGGTGATGCATTTTGGAAGGTCAATTACACATTGAAATTATGCAGTGAAAGGCAGCAATCTTAGGAGCATTGATATGCAGAGGGATCTGGGTGTGCAGGTCCACAGGTCATTGAAGGTTGCAGCACTGGTAGATCAGGTAGTTAAAAAGGCCCATGGTATGCTTGCCTTCATTGAAAGAGACATTGAGGAGAAGGGTATCCAGGTTATGTTGCAGTTTTATAAAACTTCAGTTCAGCCTCCCTTGGAATTTTGAGTATAGTTCCGGTCACCACACTACCAGAAGAATGTGGATGCTTTGGAGAGGGTACAGAAAAGGTTAGAATGAACTGCTTTGATATCAAGGTGGCATTTGACCAAGTCTAATATCAAGGGGCATGCAATAACATAGGAGTTGAGTCAGGCAGTGGCCTCATGGTAAGGTCATTAAGCAAGTAACCTGGAAACTCAGGTAAATGTTCTGATGGTATGCATTCAAATCCCACCATGACAAATGCTGAAATTCGATTTCAATTTAAAATACCTGGAGTTAAAAGATGACCTAATGGCAACTTTGTAACCATCATCCATCATCATAACAACCCATCTGGATCACTAACATCTCCCAGTGAAAGAAATCTGTAACCTTACCTGGTCTAGCCTACCTATGACTCCACACTCACAGCAATGTAGTTGACTCTGAGCTTCCCTCTAAAAGGGCCTAGAAAACCACTAAAATTGCTATTAAACCAAAAGAGAGAGCAGCAAGTGAATTTACCACTCAGAATTAATCTTAATGCTGGAAATAGCAGTGGCCAACACAGTCCTGTCGACCCTGAGAAATCTTCACAACCAACATCTGCAGGTTTGTGCCAAAATTTAGAGAGCTGACCCCAGACTAGTTAAACAGCAGCTTGACACAATCATACTCACTGAATCATAGCTTATAGCCAGACACCCCCATCACCATCCTAGGATATGTCCTGTCCAACTGGCAGGACTGACCCAGCTGAGTTGATACAACAGTGAAATTCAATTGAAAGGGAATTACCACCTGAATCCAAAACATTGATTTCTAAACTTAGTGATCTCAGACTAAGCCCCACTCTCTGCAACTGGATCCTCAGTTTCCTGACCCACAGGCCACAATCAGTGAGGAATGGAGACAATATTTCATCCTCACTAACACTCAATACTGGAGCCCCCCAGGGGTGCAAACTCAGCCCCCTACTGTACTCACTGTGTACCCATGACTGCTTCGCCAAATCCCAGACTAATGCGATTTACAAGTTCGCTGATGACACCACCATAATTGGTCGAATCTCAGATGGTGACAAAACAGACTACAGACGGGAGGTGGAAGACCTGGAAAAATAGTGCACTGAGAACAACCTAACTCTCAATGCCGATAAAACCAACGAACTCATTATTGACATTCCGTACGATATTACTCATGCCCCTCTACACGTTAACAACACAGAGGTGGAACGAGTGGACAGTGTCAAGCTCCTGGAAGTGGTCATCCACAACAACCTCTCTTGGACTCTTCATGTGGACGCATTGGTTACAAAGGCCCAACAATGCCTCTTCTTCCTCAGGCAGCTGAGAAAACTTGGCAAGCTGGCGAATACACTTGCCAACTTTTATAGGTGCACCATTGAGAGCATTCTGTCTGGATGTATGGTAAGGCAGTACCATTCAAGATCGGAGACAGTTGCAGAGAGTAGTGATCTTAGCCCATACAATCACAAAGGCCAACCTTCCATCTATAAAATCCATCTACCAGGCCCACTGTCAAGAAAAGGCAGCCAGCATTCTCAAAGATCCATCCCACCCTGGCAATGTTTTCTACAACCTCTACCATCAGGGAGAAGGTACAGAAGCCTGAACACATGCACCAGCCGATTTCGAAACAGTTTCTACCCTACTGTTGTTTGAATACTGAATGGACTCACAAACTCTTAACATTCGCCTGTACCTGTGTTTTTGTTTTTGCCACTGTTTACCTATTATTTACTTATCTATGCTATTTAACTCTGTGATCTGCCTGTATTGTTCGCAAGACAAAGCTTTTCACTGTGCCTCGGTACACGTGACAATAAATTCAATTCAATTCAATTCAAGCCTCATGGCATCAGGGTTAAATGTGAGGAAACCTCTTGCTGATCGCAGTGATGAAGATATTGTCCTATAATGAGAGGCTGAGCAAATTGGGCCAATGTTCTCAGGCACTTTGAAGATTTAAATGTGTTTGAATCACATCATCAATGTGATTTAAATCTCATTGAAACATTAAAATGAATAGTTGACAGGGTCAGTGAGAGACCATTTCCAGTGTTTGGATTATCTAGAAAATTACGCTATGGACTCAGGACCAGGAGATGACAAGAAATTTCTTCACTCAGAGAGTTGTGAACCTTTGAAATTCTTTTTGCCAGAAGGTTCTGAAAGCTCCATCGGTGAATATGACAGAGACTATACTGGAATCATCAGGTATAGAAACTGAGCAGGAAAGTGAAATTGAAGCCTAAGATCAGCCACGATCATATTGAAAGGCAAAGCCCCAGGCTTAACAGACTGAATGCTTTCCTCCTGCTTCTATTTCTCATGTTCTTGTGATGATCTGCTACCCCTTCCCATGAGGCTGATGAATCAGAATTTCTCCAGAATGAACAATACTTAGAGAAAGGACTGAGCGTAAAAAGGGCACAGAATGTCCTCTGGGTGGAGGACTTCAGTATCCATTCAGCAAGGGTGGCTCAACAGCATTGCTACTCACTGAGATAAAGACATAATTTCTAGACTGGGTTGGTGGTAGTTGGTGAGGGAAGCAACCAGAGGGAAAATACTGCTTGATCTCATCCTCGTCAATCTACCTGTTACAGATGCATCTGTCCAAGATAATATTGGTAAGTACTATCGTTGGAGCAAAGGCCTGTCTTTGCATTGAGGATACACTCCATTGTGTGACATGCTGCTATCTCTGTGCTAAATGAGACAGACTTTGAACACATCGAGCAACTCAAAGCTGGACATCTAGGAGGTACAGTGGGCAATCAGCTCTACAAAATTATATTCAACTAAATTCTGTAGTCTTGTGTCATGGCATATACCCTACTGTACCATTGTCATCAAGTCAGAAGATCAATCTTGGTTCAGTGATGATTGTAAGAGGGCATGTCAGGAGCAGTGCTAGACACTCATAAAAATGAGCTGAGAACCTGGTGAGGGAACAACACAAAATTCCTTGCCTGCCAAACAGTGGATGCAGCATGAGATACACAGGGTAAAAGAATGCAAAACATACGGGTTCAGCCCTGTTTCATGTTGCTGTGAATGCTGGTGGACAATTAAACGACTCATGGGAGGAGGGGGCTCCACAAACATACCCATTTTCAATAATAGGGGAACACAGCACATGCGGCAAAGACAAGACTGAGGCATTGGCAACCAACTTCAGCCAGAAATAAATTCCTCTTGAGGTCTCCAGCATTACAGGAAGCAGTCTTCAATCTCAAGATATCAAAAAAAACTGATGAAGACATTGTATACTGAAAGGCTATGGGCCCTGATTATAGAAGTAAAAATCTAATTGTGCCTCTAGCCATGCTGTTCCAGTGTAGCTACAGCACTGCAATTACCCAACAATATAGAAAATTGTCTATTTATGTCTTGTGCATAAAAAGCAGGATAAATCTAATCCAATCAATTACTATGCTATCAATCTACTCTTGATATTAGAAAGCGATGGAAAAGGTCAGTGACAGTGCTATCAAGTAATGCTTGTGACAAAATACAGTAATCTACTCACTGACACTTAGTTTGTGTTCACCTAGGGCCATTCAGCTTCTGGTCTCATTATGCCTTGGTCTAACCATAGACAAAAGATTTGAACTCCAGAGATGAAGTGAGAATCACTGTCCTTCACATTAAGGCATCAAGGCAGCCTAACAAAAATGAAGTGAATGGGAATCAGTAGGAGATCACTTCACTGGTTGGAGGTTTCTCTGGTATAAAGAAAATTAATTGTGGTTATTGGAGGTAAATTATTTCAGTCTTATAACATCACTGCAAGAATTCTTCAAGGTAGTAGTAAAGAAAACTACAGATCCAAGAACCACAAGAGTAAAGTTCAATCTTATTATTCTAGTTGTAGATCTTGCTGATTCATTCTCCTATTTTGTTATCAAATCAGTCGGATGTTGATATTGAAGAAAACAATTTCATGTAAAATATGCACCTAAGTGAGAAGGAAAATCAAAATGTATATCTCAAGATATTAGGCAATCAAATACATTTTTCAAGCATTTGAAGGGAATGTGAATTATGATATTGAATGTTGCATTATTTATTAATATTAACATTAATATTAATTCTATTTTAGTGATCTCAGTGTGCCATCTAGTGACAGTTTATATTTTCACTTTAACCTGATAATTTTAAAGTTCAACAAGAAATTCTAAAAATGTTTATTTAGAATACACAGCATTAGAGATTTTTTTGTATTATAAATCCCTGATTCCCATGGAAAATCTGATAATGTCAGCAGATAAAACTTTATCCATTTGACATTTTTTATTTATGTCTTTGCTTGTATTACAATTAATATTTAATTCAAACATCACAAAGTCTACATCCAGCTCTTCAAAACTGGAGGAAAAATCCACAGTGCAAGTAATTCACACGAAATGAGTTGGCATAGCTTGTGGCATTGTACAAGTTGTTGCTGGAAAGGAGAGTTGCTGCTAAGTTACAGTACAAATCACAGGGTAACCACAGAAAGCTAAACAAATAGTGAAAGAACTTATGAGCATCAAAGAGCACTTGAGACCATTGCTGTCTGTTCCACTGCTTATGTTTGAAGTCAAGGACCAGTCTCTAGGTTGACATTCTTGTGAAGTTCTTTAATTAATAGTAGTTTTGAATCTAAATCCACTGCAAGATGGTATTTCCTGATCAGTTAATTCCTGCCAAGTTCTATGACCCATTGGTTGGAAACTCAATGGTTTTTTGATGAGCACAATCTCTTGCTATGCAAGCTTAAATGACAGAATGATAGAAGGATTGTAATGTTGCAAAGATATTGGGATAATGATACTGCCATGTCAGCAGTTGGTGAATTTAATTTCAATTCAATTCATAAACGGACTCATGGATGGCCAGGCTTCATGGAATGAAGGCTGCCATCACCTTCCCACCACTGCTGCTATTTTACCAATGGCAGGAGAGGTGCTGAATAGTACACCTACCCTTAGGTCAACTGAGGCCATTAAGTGACAGGCTATAATCCAATTAATGTCTCTTTGTTGCAGATATTTTATGACTGGTGAGTAGGCATTTTACTATATGAAGAGACCAACTGCAGACCTTGGTGGGCTAATTGCAGGCTCATTGGAGAGGCATGCTATGGTCCATCAAGGACTCCAAGCTGCAAGGATGGAATTTGCCCTCAGTATTAATACCCCAGCATCTCAGCAGGTTCCCTGGCCAAAATCTTTGTCTCACTATGTCCAAAACATCGACTCTCTTGCTCCTCAGATGTTGCATGACCTGCTGTGCTTTTTCCAGCACTATACTTTCTCAAAGCATCTGCAGTCTTCATTATCTCCTAGTCTCTGTCTCAGGCTAGCTGCAGTGCTCCAGTGACGCTGAACATGAGCTGGAAGAACAACATCTGTTTGGAGACCCTGCAACCTTCTCAACTCAAAATCAAGTTCGATAACTTTACAGCTTGAACTCTTCTATATCCTAACCTCCTTCCCCACGTACTAGGCCCAGTTATCACGTAGTCTGTTATTACACATAACCCATTGTTAGCCACTAACAGTCTCCATTATCAACTATTCACCGTCCTAGCCAGATTGTTTGTCCTTTGCCTGTCCAACTGTTCTTCTCTCTCTTAGGGTTCTATTTCCACCTATCATTTATTCCTTAGCCCTACTTTCTGCATAAAACTGACATTTCTCAGCTACCATTTGTTCTGAGGAAGAGTCACCAGACCCAAAACGTTACGTTTGATTTCCCTTCACAGATGCTGCCAGGCTTGCTGAGTGCTTCCAGCAATTTCCATTTTTGTTCCTGCAATAATTGGGTCCAGTAATCACTAATCCGCAACTATGGGACTCTTGCCAAGCCACCAGTGGGCACTGTTTTTGTGAGTACTGCTAAGCTTCTAGCTTTATAATTAGCCTGCAATTCGTGGGAGTGAACTATCCTCCCTTTAAAAGCAGAAATAATAACTACATATAATTAATTGCATGGCCAATATAAAGTTCAGCGGGACGTCCATGATCAGCAGAGGCAGGATTAACTCAGCTTTCTGGTCAGTGAACAGACCCATGGACATTCCATTACCTCCTAGCCATCGAATCATTATGGCTTAGAAGAAGCTTATTCAGTGCATATTATTACAACACGGGGTAAACCGCCCCTGCTTAATTTAAGCCAGCAACACTGAAAAGATTTATCCCATGCGGTAATCTGTGAAAATTCAAGATGCCAAGAACTATTTAAGTAAAAATTACCAACTTTACTTCTTAAAGTATTACAGAGAATAATTAACGAACAACTATTTCCTCTAATCTATCTTTTACTTTCCCTTCTATAATACTCGTCCAATAAAACTCCAGATTAAGATTTACCAAATATTCAAATTTCAAAACCAGGCAGCTGTCAAATCTTCCCTTTGTATCTTCCTCTGGAGATTTTCTACTTAGGATTTCTCTTTCACAGATTGTTGATAGATAAAGATACCTTTAAGAGAGCTGTGTTTCAGCCAGTCTGTACATGCTGGTGGCTTGGCAGTTTTTCCCCAACTGTTTAAGTTTTCCTGGTCTTATACCCACAATGCATCAGATTGTGTCATTGGCTTTTAATCTTGTCAATATACTAAATTCAAACTTGATTGGACTTTGGTATTTTTTGGGGGGGTGGTATAATTTAAACTGATTGGCCTAATTTGAATTCGTTTTTGTCTCCAGGCAATCAGCTACACTAGCCGTTGGATCAAAAGTTTACATTGTATCTTCTTTAGATACAATGAACAATTGGTGCTGTCAGGTAGTTCTACTAGCTTTTAACTTTCTTATAGGTACAGTACTTCATGACAATATAATCCAGCAGACTTTTATTCACCTAACATCTATAACCTTGTGGTTTGGTGTCAGTTGGTGGATCACACCATTCTGGAGCTCCATTGTTCCCAGACTCAAATATGAAAAAAAATTAATTGAACTATCAAAATGCCCAATTTGCCTGACTGTTTGATTTGGGTTTCTGTCATTTCCAAGAAAATAATTGTTTATTGTAACCAAACGTATTTTCTTAACCAATGGCAAAAAGGAAAAATAACACACACACACACACACAACAGAATGTTAGGAAAACACAATTCAGTTTCATCATAAAACCGGATGGGTTGTTTTCACAATTTGTTCAACTCTTTAATGATAACATGGATGTTGGCTGCACAGTAGTGATCAGTCTTTAGTTTGCAAGTTAATTGGTTGAACCCAAGGTCTTTCCTTCTCCTTTGGGTTTTAGAATTATTTCTTTGAACATAGTTTTCCTCTTTTTTGAGAGACTGGTGAAAAACAAACTTTACTTCAGTAAAGGAATAGTGGGGGAAATGACGATGCAGAGCTGAAAATGTGTTGCTGGAAAAGCGCAGCAGGTCAGGCAGCATCCAAGGAGCAGGAGAATCGACGTTTCGGGCATAAGCCCTTCTTCAGGAATACATTTTCAGCTCTGATCTCCAGCATCTGCAGTCCTCACTTTCTCCGAAATGACGATGCAGCCAGCTTCTGGAGGTTTCCTTTCTTGTGTTCATATTTCACTCACAGAGTCTGTGTTAAACTACAACTGGATCAATAGAGACTGTTATTGTGCTGAGCTCTCTTGATCCCATAACTAATAATGCCAATTTATCTAGACTTAAAGTTGCAAAAACTAATGTCTCATACGCATCAGGTAGCTACATTTATTTTTGTAATTTGCAAATATCTCCTTGTATATTTTTCCATTTTAAACGCAGTATCTATTTTCTCAATTTTGGTTGATAGGCTAAATATTAAAAGATGTAATTTCTTATACTTTGAAGAAGGTTATTCAGCCCATATAGTCTAACAGAATTGTACTTGAGCATAGTCTATAACCCCATCATCCAGTATATTCTTCTGTTGTCATGAAGCCAGAGTACAAGCATTGTTCCAATGAGAAAAATAGGAAATCATATCACTTGCTGCACGAGCTATATCCACTGAAACTACATATTTTAATATGAAGCAAGGAAACAACATGCTATAGTGTTACAAAGCATGACATTACAAAAAGGGTTATGCTTTAAAATATCTCTTAACTTAAAATAATCTATCTGATAGGGTGCATTGTGAAAATATTTACTCTTCATTGGGACAGGCCCAGAAGACCCAAATAAAACCGATTAAAAATCAAATGATGGTTTTCGTACCTTGACACAAACTAAGGGACAAATACATTTTGAACATCACATCAAAGACTGAGTGAGACAAAAGCTTCACTGCTGTAAGACAGAAAGAGCAGATTGTGCTGTGATGAGCAAGACAAATAGTTTTGTGTTTGGCTTTCTGTTTGAAAGGAAGGGAAAGGAATTTTCAAGAGTTTGCAAGATTTAAAGAACAAGGTGTCACTAAGTGGAAGTCTGCTCTGGATCACTGAATGCAACCTAAGTGGGACAATTTTGAAGGACAATGGAAGATTTGACCTGGTATGGCAGGGAGAATTGAGCTTGCTGGAAGCTTACAGAGACTTCAATTTTCAGCTCATATTGTTACCCATTTGCCAGAAGTGTGGTGTAAAGTAAAAACTTTTCACAAGGTATGCCTGTCATGTATATTAGCTGGTGTACTGGTAGGATTAAAAATGATATGTTCATACCAGATCATTAAGGGTTAAGTGTTAAGTGTTAATTGGACATGACAGTTAACAATTGAAGACAAGTGGAAAATTACTGGTTTAGTGCAAGACAGTTATTTCGACTGTCAGGAAACCATGTAATACGGACATCTAGAGGATGGTTTTCTGTACAGTGGAGTGTCTGGGAAAGTACTGAAAGCACCCAGGAGAGAATTAATATCAGGGACAGCAGAACTCGTTGGACTCCACCTTAGACTGAGATGCCAGGAAACCCGAGTTCTCCAGATCAGCCACCGTAAAGAAGGGTCCCTGATTGGCAGAAGGCAGTGAGAACATTCCAGACATGTTGAACACGTATAAAGTAGTTTAAGCTAACTCATTAGTCATGAGTGTGTTGCTGGAAAAGCACAACAGGTAAGGCAGCATCTGAGGAGTAAGAGAATCGATGTTTCAGGCATAAGCCCTTCGTCAGGAATGAGACTTGTGGGCTGGGGGGGCTGTGAGATAATTGGAAGGGGGTTGGGATTGGGGGGAAGTTGCTGAAAATGCGATAGGTAGATGAAGGTGGAGGAGAAGGTGAAGGTGATAGGTCAGACAGGAGGGTGGAGCGGACGGATGGGAAAGGTGATGGACACGTCAAGAGGGCGTCGGCAAGTTGGAGGCTTAGGACTGGGATGATATGGGGGGAGCGAAAATGAGGAAACTGGTGAAATCCACATTGGTCCTGTGTGGTTGCAGGGTCCCAAGGTGGAATATGAGGCATTCTTCCTCCAGGCATCAGGTGGTAAGGATTTGACAATGGAGGAAGCCCAGGACCTGCATGTCTTTGGTGGAGTGGAAGGGTAAGCTGAAGTGTTCAGCCATGGGGCAGTGGGATTGGTTGTTGTGGGTGTCTCAGAGTTGTTCTCTGAAAAGTTCCGCAGATTGGCATCCCATCTCCCCGATGTCGAGGAGATCACATTGGGTGCAGCAGATACAATAGAAGAAATCGGTGGAGGTACAGGTAAATTTCTGTTGGATGTGGAAGGATCCTTTGGGGCCTTGGACAGAGATGAAGGGGGAAGGTGTGAGCACAGGTTTTGCACATCCTTAGGTGGCAGGGGAAGGTGCTGTAAATGGGGTGTGGGCTGGTGGGGGCGTGGATCTGATGAGGGAATTGTGGAGGGAGTCATCTCTCTGGAACGCTGATAGGGGCGGTGGGGCCCATTTCTGGGTGGCAGAGGTGGTGCAGGATGATGCAATGTATGAGAAGGTTGGTGGAGTGGACGATGAGGACCAGGGGGGCTCTGTCCTTGTTGTGTTATGAAGGGTGGGGTTCAGGGTTCAGGGTTGGAGGTGGAGGAAATGTGCTGGAGGGCATTATCGACCATGTGGGAAGGGATATTGCAATCTTGGGAGAAGGAGGCCATTTGGGATTTTCTAAGGTGAAATTAGTCATCCTGGGAACAGATGCAGCAGAGGCAGTGGAATTGGGAATAAGGGATTGGGAATTTACAGGAGGTGGCGGGGGCGGGGGGGAAGGAAGTGTAGAGTAGGTAGCTGTGGGAGTCAGTGGGTTTTTAGTAGATGGCCGTGGTTAGTTAGTCTTTCCCTTTCACCTTTCACCCCGACCTCGAATTCACCTGAATCTCTGGAGACCGACTAACCATGTAATAATTATATATTAATATATAAATGTATTGTATTAACTAATATATTAATTTACTGCTGAATATGTTCATCCCCGCATTTTTTATGTGCATGCACACATACATATAACCATCAATAATCTTGTTAATTAGAATAATTTAATTCATAGAGTATTTTATTACATGCCAAGGGCTCTGTTGTGGTACAATGTTAGTGTCCCTACGCCTGATGGAGAAGCCTGGGTTCAAATCCCACCTGCTCCAGAGGTGTGTGATAACATCTCTGAACGACTTGATTGAAAAATAGGTTCGTTACATCCCACCAAATCCACTATTGAGCCATAGCGGTTGGTGAATGGGGAAGTATTGTCTCCTTAGTGCAATAGCTGCCTGTGAAGGGCTTTTGCCTGAAACATCAATTTTCCAGCTGCTCGGGTGCTGCCTGCCCTGCTGTGCTTTTCCAGCACCACTCTAATCTAGACTCTGGTTTCCAGCATCTGCTGTCCTCACTTTTGTTTGTTAAGTAACGTCGAGTATTTGTTGATATTAGTGTGTTTGTTACAGTAAAAGTCTTAAATCATATAGTTAATCTAGTTAGCCACTGGAGGTACATTAAAAAAAATTGTTTCTACAAGAATCACAATAATAAACTGGGTTAGTGATTTTACAATCAGAGCAGATCAAACTCTGAAATATGAAGAATGGAGGACAGTAAAACAGTTAATGGGAGGAAGAGGCACCACAAATGTTTAGAGTGGAAAGTGAATAATCAATCTCATCCTCCTATTGACACCCCCATCATCACAGCTGCCAGACTTTAGCAAATTTGATTTAAACCATGTGTTTTCAACAATTGACTGAAACGACTCAGTACGGCATATACAATGGGCACTGACAACATCCTGACTATAGTGGTGTTATGTATGTACTAGAGCTAGCTGTGCCCCTAGCCAAGGTATTCCAGTGCAGCTTCAACATAACATGTGGAAAATTGTATGTACTATATAGAAAAAGCAAGATAAATTCAATTTGACAGAGGACCACTCCATTTTGGCTGCAATAGTCAGCAGCAAAGTATTGGGATACATAATCAACAATGCTAATGATGACATGTATTCAATAATAGCCTATACTCATCTATGGTCAGTTTAGGTTCTACCAAAATATTCAGTTGCTTCATAAGTGGCCTCCCCTCAACCTAAGGTGAGAAGTGGGGATAGCCCACATTTGTGATCGACATGAGAGGGAGCATCTCTCAAATGGTATTAGAGTTTGGCGTTCTCTTCCATAGAGAACAATAGAATTGTGTCTTTGAATATATTCAAGGCTGAGTTGGACAGATTTTGATTGATAAGGGAATCAAGAAGAACAGGCAGGAAAGTGAACTAAAGAACACACTTCAATTAAGTTTGATTTCATTGAATGGTAGAGTGAGATCAAGATGCTCCTACTCTACCCTTAGGGTGAAGCTATGAATATGAATTATGAGTTATAATTGATTAAGATTGCAGGTAGATGTGTGAGCGGAATGGTAATGAAATGAGCACTATATAGTGCTAATGGCTTATTTGGTAGGATATGACAGTTGAGGATTTATTTAGGGTCCTTATACTTTAATGCGTCTGGATCTTTCAGGCGAGACTGCTGGACATTGACCACAATAGCTGTCTGCTCCCATTAACTTTGTAATATCCGTTTGGAGGGCATCTGGTCATATAAATATACAGGGAGAAAGTGAGGACTGCAGATGCTGGAGATCAGAGCTGAAAATGTGTTGATGGAAAAGCGCAGCAGGTCAGGCAGCTTCCAAGGAGCAGGACAATCGACATTTCGGGCATGAGCCCTTCTCATGCTCCTGCTCCTGCTCCTTGGATGCTGCCTGACCTGCTGCGCTTTTCCAGCAACACATTTTCAGCATATAAATATACAAGCAAGGAACAAGATTAGGTCACTTGGTCCTTTGAGCCTGCTCTGCCATTCAATAAGATCATGGTGTGATGAAACTATGGCTTTAAGAAGTGTAATTTGTCCTTTTTTTCCATGAAGAAAGAGTGCATCTCCCCTTTAAGAAGTGGCACAGGTTGATTCAGAGGTTTGGATTCCAGACCAACTACTTTTCATTCAAAGGACAACATATCTGATACGTGTCCTTTGAATGAAAAGTTAAACCAAGGCTCTGCCAGCCCTCTCAGGTGGGAAAAAGGATGCCATGGAACCAAATTAAATGGCAGGGATGTTATTATCATTGTCCTGACGTATACATAGCTCTCAATCAACAATTATCTGATCAATTTCACATTGCTGTTTATGAGACTAAGCAGGTATTTTTTCTGCAGTAGAGCAATAACATTGCTTTAAAGTACTTCATTGGCTGTTCAGCACTTGGGATATCCTGAGTTTTCAGAAGGCACTATATAAATGCAAGTATTACCTTTTAACTTTAAGTGACTAGAGCCTCACATAAATCTGAACCGATTAACTAAGCATCTACTCAATAGCCATGTGAATAGTGCGGGGCTGCAATCTTTCTTTTTCAAAACTTCACTCATACTAATTATCTGTAAGATACGAGCATAAGAGGCACAGTTAGTAAGTTTGCAGATGACACCAAAATTGGAGGTGCAGTGGACAGCGAAGAGGGTTACCTCAGATTACAACAGGATCTGGACCAGATGGGCCAATGGGCTGAGAAGTGGCAGATGGAATTTAATTCAGATAAATGCGAGGTGCTGCATTTTGGGAAAGCAACTCTTAACAGGACTTATACACTTAATGGTAAGGTCCTGGTGAGTGTTGCTGAACCAAGAGACCTTGGAGTGCAGCTTCATAGCTCCTTGAAAGTGGAGTCGCAGGTAGATGGGATAGTGAAGAAGGTGTTTGGTATGCTTTCCTTTATTGGTCAGAATATTGAGTACAAGAGTTGGGAGGTCATGTTGCGGCTATACAGGACATTGGTTAGGGCACTGTTGAAATATTGCATGAAATATTCTGGTCTCCTTCCTATCAGAAAGATGTTGTGAAACTTGAAAGGTTCAGAAAAGATTTACAAGGATGTTGCTAGGGTTGGAGGATTTGAGCTATAGAGAGAGGCTGAACAGGCTGGGGCTGTTTTCCCTGGAGTGTCGGAGGCTGAGGGGTGACCGTATAGAGGTTTACAAAATTATGAGAGGCATGGATAGCGTAAATAGACAAAGTCTTTTCCCTGGGGTCGGGGAGTCCAGAACTCGAGGGCATGGGTTTAGGGTGAGAGGGGAAAGATATAAAAAAGACCTATGGGACAACTTTTCTACACAGAGGGTGGTATGTGTATGGAATGAGCTGCCAGAGGAAGTGGTGGAGGCTGGTACAATTGCAACATTAAAGAGGCATTTGGATGGTTATATGAATAGGTAGGATTTGGAGGGATATGGGCCGGGTGCTGGCAGGTGGGACTAGATTGGGTT
This sequence comes from Chiloscyllium punctatum, assembly GCF_047496795.1. Taxonomy (NCBI): domain Eukaryota; kingdom Metazoa; phylum Chordata; class Chondrichthyes; order Orectolobiformes; family Hemiscylliidae; genus Chiloscyllium; species Chiloscyllium punctatum. Next base: position 62,116,248 of record NC_092740.1, read on the forward strand.
GGGATATCTGGTTGGCATGGACGGATTGGACCAAAGGGTCTGATTCCAGGCTGTACATCTCTATGACTCTATGACTCTATATGTTCTAACTCAGCTCTGTACACACTTTATAGAAAGAAAAAGAACAAACATTGGAGTTTTAACATTTCTCAGAGCTTCTCTGCAGTTGCAACAAAATAAAAATATTTCCTATTCATGCAGGAAACTTTGAGGCAAACATGGGGTTGACAACTGATATGACCCTAATTATACATTGGAAAAAAACCCCAGATAGTAGTCTTTCCCCACTGTGCCTTGGTGACAGCTGCACCAAACATTAGTGCGTCCCTCAGCACGTAGTCCTGGACTTTGGAATGTGCCAGTCTGCAACATTCGATTGAGGTGAACTTTTTGCCTTGGACAATAAATAGGTTTTGGGCAGATCAAAGGGTGTCTTTCACCAAGTTGGTGCTCCTCCAAATGCAGTTAATGTCTGTCTCAATGTGTGTCTTGGAGGACCGACTACAGAGCACATAGTCCTGCATCACAGAACTACTCAGGACAAAACTCAATGAAAACCATTGCATCTCTCTCCAGACATTCTTGGTAAAGGCACCTTCCAGGACAAGATGTGGGTCAGTATCTTGAAGGGTATAAAGAGTGTAGGGGCATTCTCAATAGGGAAATGAGTAGAGCAAAAAAAGGATATGAGATATCCTTGGCAGATAATGTTATGAATAATCCAAAGAAATTCTACAAGTACATTAAGAGGAACTAGAGAGAGAATAGGATCCCTTAATGATGTCTTCCATGTGTTGAACCTCAGGAGATGGGAGAAATGCTAAATGAATATTTTGCTTCAGTTTTAACTGTGAAGGAAGAAATGAGTGCGAGAGAACTCAGGGAAATAAATATTAATATTTTGAAAACAGGTCACACTACTGAAGAGGAAGTGCTGGCGGTCTTAGAAAACATAAAGATAGATAAATGGCTGGGACCTAATCAAGTGGATCCAAGAACACTGTGGAAAGTAAGGGAAAGAATTATGGGATGCCTAGCAGATATAGTTGTATCATCTACAACCATGGATGAGGTTACAGAAGACTGGAGGGTATCTAATGTTGTGCCTTTATTTAAGAAAGGTTGTTAAGGAGAAGACCAGGAACAATAGACCTGTGTGTCTAATGTCTATGGCAGGTACATTGCTGGAGGTGCTTCTGAAAGATAGGAATGACCATGCATTTGTAGAGATAAGGATTAATTAGGGATAGTCAGCATGGTTTTGTGTGAGGGAAATCATGTCTCACAAAAGTGATTGAGTTTTTTGAGGAAGAAACCAAGAAGATTAATGAGTGTACAGTGTCAGATATTGTTTACGTGGACATTAGTAAAGCCCTTGATAAGGTTCCGCATGGATGGATTCAGGGTGAGCTTAACAGTTGGATACAAATTGGCTTGATGATAGGAGACAGAAGGTGGTGGTGGAGGACTGTTTTTTGGACTGGAGGCCTGTGACCAGTGCTGTTCCACAGGTCTCAGTGATGGGTCCACTTTCTTTGTCCCTTATATGAGAATTTAGGAGACATGATTAGTAAGTCTGCAAATGACACAAAAATTGAAAGTATAGTGGACAGTGAAGAATTTTATCTAAGATTACAAAGAGATCTTGATCAATCAAGTCAGTGAACCGAGGAGTGGCAGGTGGAGTTTAATTTGGATAAATGTGAGGTATTGCATTTTGGTAAAATAAACAATGGTAGGACTTAGACAGTTAATGTTAGGGCACTGGGTATGTTGTAGAATAGTGAAATCTAGGGGTTCAGAAAGATAATTCTCTGAAAGTGGAATTGCAGGTAGACAGTGATTAAGAAGGAGTTTAGCACACTTGCCTTCATTGCTGAGAGTATAGGAGTTAGAACATCATGTTGAGGTTGTAAAGGACATTGGTGAGACCTCTTCTGGAGCATAGTGTTTGGATCTAGTTGCCCAGCTATAGGAAGGATATAATGAAATTGGAGACAGTTCAGAAAAGAGTTACTAGGATGTTGCTGTTAATGGAGGGTTTGAGTTATAAAAATAGGCTGGATATGCTGGAACTCTTCACTGGAATGTGAGATGTTGGGGGGTAACCTTACAGAGGTTTATAAAATCATAAGGGGCTTGCATAAGGTGAAGAGCAAGGGTCTTTTCCCTCAGGTGGGGGAGTTCAAAACTAGGGGGCATATTTTTAAACTGAGAGAAGAAAGTTTTAAAAAAGACAGAAGTGCCACAAGGATCGGTGCTGGGTCCTCTATGTTTTGTCATTTACATAAATGATTTGGACATGAGCATTAGAGGTACAGTTATCACGTTTGCAGATGACACCAAAATTGGAGGTGTAATGGACAGCGAAGAGGGTTACCTCAGATTACAACAGGATCTGGACCAGATGGGCCAATGGGCTGAGAAGTGGCAGATGGAGTTTAATTCAGATAAAAGTGAGGTGTTGCATTTTGGGAAGCAAATCTTAGCAGGACTTAGACACTTAATGGTAAGGTCTGAGGGAGTGTTGCTGAACAAAGAGACCTTGTAGTCCAGGTTCATAGCTCCTTGAAAGTGGAGTTGCAGGTAGATAGGATAGCGAAGAAGGCTTTTGGTATGTTTTCGTTTATTCATTCATGTTGCAGCTGAAGGATCTGGTGGGCATTGCTCTTCTCACTACAAGCTACATCTTGGAATTGCTTCAAAAGTTCTGGCGATGAGGCAATCTGCCAAATGACTTTGACAGTCTGCTCACAGAACCACCTGATGGGATCAACCTTCTCCTTTTCTCACAGTGCCTCAAAGGCGCTACGTGCTGACCACTACCTAATAGACTTGTGGTCAAAGCTTTATACATGGTATCCCTGCGGACACAGTGATCTTTGGCCTCCAGATGAAGTGGAAGATAGCTCAGGTAAATGCAGTGATATGGGTTTGGGGAATGGGCCACATACAACAACGTGGGAAAATATCTCACACCAGGATTTTACTTGCAATGGAGAGGGAGCAGTGCTCTCACTTGCCTAATTTCTGCCTCACTTTGGTGTACGCTCCTCCCATTCATGTTCCCAGCATCTTCAGGTAATCTGTCCTGACAGCAAAGGGGATAAAAGATGGTTAGCCCAGTTCCCAAAGAACATGTCCTCACTTTTGCCTTGATTTACCTTGTCTCCTCAGACCAATTCAAACTGGTCGTAGATGCTCATAAGTTGCACATTGACAGCAGATCAAAACAGAAAATGGTGGTGTTATCCATGGACAGGGAGGCTTTGACCTTCAGGCCTCCACTGCCTGGAATAGTCACCCCTCTCAGGCTCACATCCTTCCTGATGGACTCAGCAAGGGGTTCTATATAAAACACAAAGAAGACAGGAGACAGTGGGCAGCCCTGACTGACTCCAGGTCTTATCGGAAAACTTTCTGATTCCCATCCATTGATTGATACTGCACTCATGATGCTGGTGTAGAACATTTGATCCCATTGCAGATTCCATCCCCAAACCCCATTTTGGAGAACGCATCCCACATTTAGGTGTGTGATATCCTGTCAAAGACCTTCTCCTGGTCCAGGCTGATGAGGTACGTGTCTACCCTTGATAGCCCTGAGGAACACAAGTTGCCTGAGATCTTCCTGCTTGATACAGCCAGGTTTGGTCAGGATGAATCACTGAGCCCAGAGCAGACCTGATGCAGTTGGCTATGACCTTGTACAGGATATTGTAAAATACATTGATCACCTATTTCGAATTTTCTCCCTCTTGCCCCTTCCATTTATGGAAGAGGGTGACGAGACATTTCCTCATGGATTCAAACATGCTATCAGCCAGCAACGTACTGTCATACATCCCCAAAGTCAGTCCTGGCCAAAAGGTCACACAGAGCTGAAAACAACTCAGCTGGTAAGCCATCACTTCTGAGAGTTTTGTTCTTCTCAGAAGATTCAAAGGCCTTGGTCAACTCATCAAGAGATATGGCTGGTCCAGCCTTGCCACATATTATCATCAAAGACCACCGTGTTGGAGCTTGAGTTTGAGTTTGACTTATTGTTGACACATGTACTGGTATACAGTGAAAAGTGTTATTTTGCGTGCTATACCGGTAGATTGCACCATGGAAAGTGCCTCAGGGTAGCAAAACAAAGTGTAGAATACAGTGTTATTGATGCAGAGAGATCAGAATTAACATTTGAGAGATCCGTTCAAACGTTTGATGATAGTGGTGAAGAAATGTTCTTGAATCTGTTTGTACATGTATTCAAACTTTTATATCTTCCTCCCAACAGTTGGAAGACAGTATAATTGGTATGGGTGGGTTGGTGGGGCTGGCCTTTGATTATGTTGGTTGCTCTCCCGAGGCAGCAGGAAGTATAAATAGAGTCAATGGATGGGAGGCTAGTTTGCATAATGGACTGGATTGTGTTCACGGCACTCTATAGTTTCTTACAGCCTTGGGAAGAGCAATTGCCAAAGCACCCTGTGATGCATCCAGAGAGGATGCTTTCCATGGTGCATCTAAAAAAATGGATAAGAGTCATTGTAGACATACTGAACTTCCTTCGTCTCCTGAGGAAGTAAAGATGTTCTTGTGCTTTCTTAACCATCGCTTCAACATGGGTGGACCAGGACAGGTTGTTAGTGATTATTACTCCCAGGAACTTGATGACCTCGACCACCTCCACCTCAGCACCATTGATGCAGACAGGAACGTGCCTTCCACTCAGGTTCCTGAAGTTAATTAGGAGATAGTGAGGACTGCAGATGCTGGAGATCAGAGTAGATAGTGTGCTGCTGGAAAGGCATGCAGGTCAGGCAGCATCCAAGGAGCAGGAAAATCAACATTTCAGGCAAAAGCCCTTCATCAGGAATGAGATTTGTGAGCCAATGGAGTGGAGAGATACATGGGAGGTGGTTGGGGCTGGGGTGTAGGTAGTTGAGATTGCGATAGGTAGATGAAGATGGGGGTAATGATGATAGGTTGGAGAGGAGGGTAGAGCAGACAGGCAGGAAAGATAATGGACAGGTAAGACAGGTCATGAGGGAGGTGCTGAGTTGGAAGGTTCGATCTGGGATAAGGTGGGGAAAGGGGAAATGAGGAAACTGGTGAAATCCACATTGATCCCATGTGGTTGGAGGATCCCAAGACAGAAGATGAGTGTTCTTCCTTCAGGCATCAGGTGGTTAGAGTTTGGTGGTGGAGGAGGCCCAGAACCTACATGTCCTTAGCGGAGTGAGAGGGGGAGTTGAAATGTTCGGCATTGGGGCAATGGGGTTGGTTGTTGCAGATGTCCCAGAGATGTTCTCGAAGCGCCCTGCCAGTAGGTGTCCTGTCTCCCCATTGTAGCATTGGATACAGTAAATGACATGTGTGGAAATGAAGGTAAAACTCTGATGGATGTAGAAGGTTCCTTTGGAACCTTGGATTGAGGTGAGGGGTTGGGGGGAGGTGTGAGTGCTGGTTTTGCAATTCCACTCGTTCCTAAAGTCAATGACCAGCTCCTTAATTTTGCTGATGTCGATGGAGAGATTGTTACCCTTACACCTTAAGCTCTCAATCTCTTTCCTGCATTCCATCTCGTCATTGTTTAAGATCGAACCAACAATGATGGTGTCATCAGCAAACTTGTAAATTGAGTTAGGGTGGAATTTGGCCACACAATTGTGAGTGTATAAGGTTATAATAGGAGACTGAGTACTCAGCCTTTTTTGGCACCAGTGTTGAGGATTATGGTGGAGGAGGTGTTGCCACCTCTTCTTAATGACGACGGAGAACAGGAACAACTGGGAAGCTGCGCTGTCAGTGTGCTTCATGTCATGCAGACTGGCATAAAAGTATTTGCTAATCCTCAGGATGTCAGACTACCTTGATGTTACCAAACCATCTACTTCCTTCAGGCTGCTGATCACAGAGCTGGGCTACAAGCTATAAACAGTTAAATTAGCAGACTGTAGAAAACTTGCACGATGTCTGCATTGGGAAGAATGAACTATTTGCCTATGATGATCCACTGTTCATTTTGGTGGTTCACAAATATTTTCTCCTTAGTCTTTTGTGAATTACTTTATAATTTTATTCTAATATTTATGATGCAAATAAAATATATATTAAATAAAATGTAATCGTTAAGTTTAAAATGCATTTTTTCTTCTAATGTAACCACACTGGTGCGATGTAAATTATGTTTGACAGTATCAGTTCTTCCTGCTGCTGAACCATATATTTCTGTTCTGCAATTTAAATCAAGCAATATAAACCATCTGGTTTTATTATGCATCCAATACACCACCAGGAGGAAGCACTGCCACATAATTTGATGCTTTCAAAAAATGGCACCATAGATTCAGAGCAACTAAATAACCCAGAAAATGCAGGAGGTCAACCAACATGAGTCAGACTGAAGAACTCAGGAATGCTTTAGGAAATGTTCCTTTCCAGTGTTTGTTTTTGTTTCAGATGAGCAGCAATTGCAATTTTATATTTGCTTTTGAATTCTACATCAGACATAGCAATATTAGCAGAGCAAGGGGGTGGTTATTAAGTCACACCTTGAAAGGAATGGGGAGAAGATTATCTCCAGTTATGATCAGTTGACAATAGGGTCAAGGGAAGAAGGGCTTATGCCCGAAACGTCGATTCTCCTGCTCCTTGGATGCTGCCTGACCTGCTGCACTTTTCCAGCAACACATTTTTCAGCTCTGATCTCCAGCATCTGCAGTCCTCACTTTCTCCCAATAGGATCAATGTTTCGTCTACGCATCTCTTTAGTTTGCCGATGCCTAAGTTGTGGGTGTGGAAGATTTTAAGTTTCAGCAGAAATACCGTTGCATTTAAATTGTAGACATTGTTTTCTGGGGGAGGAGTTTGATCTGCTTTAGAACTAAATGTGTCATTGGCAATAATCAGTATATAAAATATGCACGAGTTTTAGCTTGCCTCAGACATGAACAACTGGTCGGACCTGATGATCTGGTTATGTAACATTAAAATTTTCTTTCTCCGATCTGAAATTTCAAACTGCTCCTCGCATCTCTTTAAAGCATTATTAGAAATTGCTCAATATTTTCACCAACCCCTCATAATTATCAATTATTGCTGAATAATGTTATTAATATATCAATTAATGTTACATGCTAGAAACTTGAAATTAACTTGAACAAACGTTTTTGAGGCAAAATAGAAATTAGTCATTGTGAAGGAATTAGCAATATTTTAAACTGCTAATGATAAATAATATTGACTTTTTTGTCACAGTGCCCCCTTTTTTGATACTGCACTCTAACAGTAAGTTTGTGTTGTCAATAAAGTATATTTGAATGATACATTCACTAATTGACTCGAAATCTAGTGCTCTGTCCATGTTGTAAAGGGTGCGATGATAAGGAAGCCCTGTCAATGGAGTGTATAGACTCCACAGAGGTTAACAACGATGACAGAAAAGGCTGTGGTAAAGGTACAGAACTCCACACCATATTGCCTAGCACAAGAACTGATGTCAAGACCATGAATTATGAATGTCTAAACAATGTGAAACTTGAGATTTAAGGAACGGTGGTTGAGCATTGAACAGGATACATGGAAACAAGAAAAAGCTCAATGCATGATTATTTTACAGTATTTTATTATAATTAAGTGTTGGATAATAAGCAATATTTTCTGTACAAGAAAATTCTAACTTCCAATGGGTACTGAATATCTTCTGTTAAATAACTTTCTGTCATTAAAAGTAGCCAACGCTCACTTTGTTCTCTTCTTCTGGGTACAATACTTACGTTGGTCATTAGATGCACCAACAATACACAAAATCAACTTTATGTTTTTTCTACTTTCTATACCTATATCTAATCGAAGAAGATGCTTCCCATATCCAAAGCAGGTCAACGTATACAGTAGGTAGCTGATCACACATAAAGATGACGACTAGAGAATATAGAGAGAAAATGGGGAACATATGAAGCTACAGGCTGTCTCCAAGCAAAATAGGTGGTGTGGATTTTCATTCTTTTCCTCCTTATTCAGGAATTCATTCTTCCTGAAGATATTCTGGCTGTATTCTGCATTGCACTGTAAAACCAAAAGATGTTGCTACAAAGAGTGTCTTACTTTTGAAGCTGCTAAAAAAATGCTTTGTGTACTCTTGACACTTAGAGATGAAAATAGCAGTGTAGTGATAAAAGTCAATCAAGTACTAAAAAAATCACCTACACCACAACCTCCGCAATCTAACCAGATAGATGTACTTTGGGTGGGGTGCATGTATCATGGAATGTATCAAATTATAGAAAAAAGCACAAAGTACACACAGTTGGAAAGATGGAGCTCAATACATGATTAAAAGTAACTGAACAACATACATCAGGAAAATTAATGATAAAGTACAATATAGTCTTGTAAGTAAAGATCATCACATGAATTTACCATGGGGTGGTGCTAAAGAAATGTTATTGTCATGTCAGGAAGCTTTTACTCACGCAGAATCTGGAAAATCCAACAACAGAGAGGCAAGGCATCATTTGAGTAGCTAATAGAATTGGTTCCAAAACAACAGCTCAAAAATGTGACAATGACTGTGATTTGAGAATAATGTTGAGCATGATGACTTAATCGGGTGAGATTCCAAAGATCAAGTCCTCACCATCAGTTTGAAATTTATCAGATAAGCCCTCCCCCATCTGATCATAAGAAGCCTACATACATGCATTTGCAACAATTAATTATTCAGCTTTCTAGAATTAATTTGGCTGTCCCAATTCACTTCTGCACAGTCAAATCTAGTCTGTGAGTACCCAGCTCTGGCTGCTTCTAGCGAAACCATATTCTTTTCCTGTTAGCTAAAACAACTGCAGTAGATTAATCCAAATACATAAAGGCAGGATGGTCCATGGGCCATCACAGAAACCAACTGGAAAAGGGCGACACACCAGCTTCTACTTCATGCTGGCAGCTTAGTGCAGAGAATTAGCCAGCAGCTTTAGTGTCAGTGTGGCAAGTTAGTATAGACGGCAAGGCATCAGCTTGTGGCTGTAAAGAACACAGTGAAGGGTCAGTGTGAAATAGGAATTATCTGTCACTGAGGAGCACAATGCTGCATCAACATTGGAGTTTGTATATGTGCCAGTTTCGCACACAACCGACACAGTGTCTGTACAAGAACTGATGGCCGTGTGTGAATACAAAAGGGGATGTATGGTTGGTCAGGCTCCACAGCTGGTTGGTCCAATTCAAACCTGGGAATTGCTGGTCATTTTTTCAGGGACACCTTGCAAGTTCAGTTGGCAATATGGGTCTTACATAAGCCAGGGAAGATTTCGAGGTCCTATCCATGGCATCATCAAGTCTATGGACAGCTCAACCCTGGAGTTTGGCCTACTTGTATTAGCTAACTGAGGAAATAGTTACAGTAATAGGGGCAATTGAAATGACAAGGGAGATATTTGGTTTGATAGCAAATGGAAGTGAATGGCCTTGGATGCAAAGGTGCAGGAGCTCAAAGTAATTGATGGCCACTTTGACCTTAATCTGGGAAGGAGCAGGGCCAACAGCATTTTGGCAGTGAGGGGTTTCAGAGGTAACCTTTAGGCATTGTAATGTAACATAAAGGGTCTCAACTGAAACAGGAGGTGAATGTTCATCAGAGACTTGGAATCATAAAACAGTGGGGCAAGAAAACAGTGGGGCTTATGCCATCCTTAACATGGAAACTTACTGCACTGGACTCAAATTTTAAGCTTTCTATTTTGATCTACAAACCAACTGTGCAATGAGCCTTCTAGATGGATAAGGAACTACCCAAAGTGGAGCTTATACCCCTATAATCTGGCATAATTTGATTTAGTTTGGATGAATTGATTTAATTGATTTCAATTTGCTTTAAGAGATGACATCCAGGTAATGTTTTTGCAAATGTGGTGGTAATCATGTTTGCCTCACATTGAAAAGGTCTCTGGTTCAAAACATTGTTGGTAGGGTGTTTTAATGCTTTAGAGTGACTTCGCCTCTGGCCAAGCAACTCTGTATTCAAACATCAACCAGTATGCAAAAGTCAGAAAGGTGTGCAAGAACATAACCATTATTTTTAAGCTCATGCCAATTGTGACCTGTGTCATGAAGTACTGAGTGAGAATTTATTCTAGCCTGATTGGCACTTCATGGTCTCTCAGGTCTACAATAGCTACGAGAGCAAGGGAAATTTACTCAAAAACTCATTGTTCCAATTTGTGGTGACACACAGTCTGTAGGATGACAAGACATGACACTGTAGCTGCCATATCCTTACACACAAGATGAAGAGTGCGAGGAGATGTCCAGAATGAGAGGATCTAGATTGTAGGAGGGATTGGGTGGATCTTGGCAAGACAACATTGACACTGTTTTGGGCTCCTTCTTTGAGACCAGGATGACTATTGAGCCTGGGAGGAGGAATACAGCAGTAGTAGATGCCTCCGAACTCTTGTGCTATTGGTGGCAAAGAGCTGTCTCTGAAAACACATAGCAAATGCAGAATCAGACAGGGAGTGCATGTTGGCTGTGGATTTGGCCAGCTGTGAGACCAGCATCTAGGCAAATAATCCAGAGCTTCATGGTTAGGAATGTCAGGGATAAAACTTCCTCATACTAAGGCTATATGTAAAAAGGTCTTGAGACACTGTTTCTGCTTGTGGGCGAATCTAGAAGTGGGAATCATCATTTAAATCAAAGTAGAGGAGAATTATTTTTCCCAGAAAGGATCTTTGGATCTCTTCTCCTCAAATGCAGTGGAAGCACAGGCCTCAAATGCTTTCAAACCAGAGATGGTAACTATTCACACCTTAACAGAATCTATCAGACATAGAAAGGAATATGGGGTAATTAGAACAGTCATGACCTAATGAAATGGTAGTGCAGTCTTGAAGGACTAAGTAGTCAGCTTATGCTTTTACATTTGTACATACATATGAAAGCACTTCCTTAATGTTTGTATTGTCTGTGACCACAGCAATCAGATAATCTGTGCTAGGTATCCAGAAAGCTACCTTAAGTCTTATCCTGGATTACTCATTTATGCCAGCCTGATTCAAAAGCCCTCAGCACACAAGATGATGTTGCTGTAAAATAACTCCAGAGGCCAGTATCCAATCACCAAGTCACCTTTTATTTACACGTGGAAAGTCCTTGACTCTGGTCCAGCTGCCTGAAAGCCAATTCTTAGAATGAACAGAACCTCTGACACTCCTGTTCTTATTTGTCAGCCAGGGGTCCCTGATTGGACTGGATTAACAGCCCCAGTCAGGGAATTCATATTCTATGAGTTCCATGTGGCTGACCTCGTTGCAATTTCTACATTCCTCCCCCTGAGTCTGAGGCCATAGGCCAAATCTTTTTATAGTAGCTCTTCCTGGGGTGATTTCACACTCGGTCAAGCTTCTCCAACTCTGCCTCTGATTGGGGCTGTGTACACTGGTGTTTTTGCCAGTGGGAGGCAGCTCAATGCATCCACATTTGCTACTTGGCTCCTGGATGATGTTCCAAACTTGCAATGATACACAGTTAGCATTAAAACTCACCACTGAATTAGGCCTAAAACTGGAGGTGACATTGCCTTATCCTCTTGAAGTAGAATTAGCAAGGCTTTTTGGTCTATTATTACAAATTTATGCCTGTAATGGTATTGCTGGGACATACTGACTACAAATATGACCGCAAAACCTTCCTCATCTTTCTGGGCATATTTACACTCTACATTAGCCAAAGTCCTGGATATATATGTTATTGGATGTTCCTCCCCACTGGGCAACCTATGAGCTAGTACTACCCCAATATCATATGGGGAGGCATCGCATGTCAATACTGGATCTTGCTAAGGATCAATGCATGTTAACACCTTACAGGATGATCGATGTTTCTTCACTTCATGGCCATTTCCAAGGCTGACCCTGTTTTAAGAGCTGATGCAAAGGTGCCAGGATGGAGGCCTGGTTGTGTATGAACTTTCCATAATAATTCACCAGCCCAAGGAAAGCCCTAAGCTCTGGTACAGACTTGGGAGCTGAGGCACCTTTGATCGTCCTCACTTTATCTTCCAACAGGTGTAACCCAGTCATGTCAACACTGCAGCCCAAGTAGATCACTTGGGGTGTTTGGAACACACATTTTCCCTACTAAGGCATACAACTGCCTTGGAGAAATGTCTAAGGGATATGTCTCTCAGTGCTCCTTATTAGTCTTCCCTGTTATTACCACATCATCCAGATAAATGGCAACCTAGCTGTATCGTATATTGGTACAAATCTTCATGGGTATTAATTGATGCACACTTCTGAGGATCCTCGTTTAATTGCAATTGCAAGTACACACGGTTCATGTCCTGCTATATGAAGGACAGCTCCCCTGCCAGCTTTGTAAATAACTCCTTTATGCAAGGGATTGTGTATTTATCCAGTCACGAGAAACAGTTAACCATTTGTTTAAAATCCCCACAAAGGCGGACTGACCTGTCAGGCATCACAATCAGTACAACTGGTGCTGCCTATTCCATGCTTTCCAGCCTTCTGATTTCTGCTTCTACATTTGCCTGAAAGGTGAATGGCATTGGGCGGGCCTTGCAGAAACATGGAATTGCTTCCTTGTCAACATGCAGGGTGGCCTTGATTCCTTTGATAGTCCCTAGACCTTCCTGAAAGACCTCTGGATATTTAACTAGGACTGCACTCAGGCAGCCATTTTCTAATCAAAAAATGTTGACTCAATCTAGGTGAATCTTTCTCAACCAATTTTCCCCCATCAAAATTGGGCCCGAATATTTAACTCAATCAGCAGTAACAACCAACTGCTTCTCGTGAGAGACTAGAACCAAAGTTGTGCCCTCTGGCTGTAAAGGTCCTCCAGTGTAGGTTCTCAGTCTAGATGAGGTCTTGTGCAAACTTAACATTTGAAGTCAAGAGTGATCTTTGTTTAAGACTGGTTCTGCAATCACTGAAAAGGCCGCGACCGTATCAACCTAGAATCGCTCTGTTCAGCTATGCAACTCTACTCACTCAAGTAGTGTTCCCCAAGCTCAATTGGAATACCTTACAATTCATATGCTCCACTTGCTGCATTTTCCAATGCCAAAGCCAGTGGTAGAGCCCAGGGTTAATCACACTGTTGTCACTGCTGAAATAACTCCACATAGGCTGGTATCCCGTCACAAAGTCACTCTTCATTTACATGTGGAAAGTCCTTGAAATTGATCCAGCTCCTTCAGAGCCAGCTCTCAGAATGAACAGTACCTCTCAGAGTGAACAGTACACTCCTGTTTCTATGTGTCAGCCAGGGCTCCCTAATTCGAACAGGTTAACAGCTCCAAGCAGGAACCTTATATTCTATGAGATCCACCTGGCTGACCCCATTACAATCATTACAGCTGGGTGTAGACTATGTATGCATTTCTCCTTTTTAATTTTTTGAACTGTTTTATTAGTCCCTATAATATCTTCACATATAACATGTTTCATTGTCGTGCTTAGTTTCAATGCATCAAAACTGGAATCTGGTTTGGTCTGAGTTTACAGCCAATTCAACTGTCTAAGCAAGCATCTCAACTGCTCTGTTTCTTCATTAGATATAAGATCATCTTTCTTTGGGGTCTTGACATAATTTATCAGGATATAAGGTTATTACTGCTTAATGCCAAAGGCCATATGTAATAAAATTTCCCTGAAGCCCAATTTCCAATTTTTGAAAACAAAAAATGCTGGGGATCACAGCAGGTCAGACTATGGAGAGAGGGCAAACTAACATTTTGGATCTAGAGACTCTTCATCAGAGCTGACGTGAAGCTGCTGAGTTTCTGTAGCAGTTGAAAAGTGTGGTGCTGGAAACACACAGCCAGTCAGGCAGCATCCGAGGAGCAGGAAAGTCGATGTTTCAAGCATAAGCTCTTCATCAGGAATGCATGAATGTTCATGGTCAAAACATTGACTCTCCTGCACCATGGATGCTGCCTGACTGGATGTGCTTTTCCAGCACCACACTTTCCGACTCTGATCTCCAGCATCTGCAATCCACACTTTCTCTGAGTTTCTGCAGTACTTTGTTTTTATTTCATACTTACAAATTTGCAGTATTTTGCTTTTATTGCCATATCTAATTTCAACTGAGTGCAGTTTACTTTCTGCAAGATAGACCTACCCTCAAAGCATAATCCATAAAGACATGTATTTTGTTTTCATTGCTTCCATCTGTACTAGCTCCCCCTGTAGACAGTTTCAAAAACACTTCCCTCTCAAAATTTTCTCCTGACAAAAATGCAACTTCTACATGTCACAAATGCAAACACAACTAAGAAAATTTTCAGGATCACTTTTCGTCTAATGGGTGAGTCCACTCTAACCTTTGATCATAAAATCAGAGACCCTAACACTGAATTGTGGTCATTTCCATATCTACTTTGAGAATTGATGGATCATCAGCTTTACCAGCATCTTGGATACTTGCACTTGCCAGCACCATTGCCTGATCTCCCTATAATATCACATGTCTCCACCTTTAGATATGTAAGTTAGATGTAGGCACTGCACCTTGCCTAGCAAAGCCTAGCATCAGTATCATTCACGGTCAAGAGTGTGGTGCTGGAAAAGCACGGCAGGTCATGCAGCATCTGAGGAGCAAGAGAATCAATGTTTCGGGCAAGCGACCTTCATTGGGAATGAGGCTTCTGAGCTGAGTGGGTGGAGAGATAAATGGGAGGGGAGTGGGGCTGGGGGAAAGGTAACTGAGAGTGTGATAGGTAGATGGAATTGGCAGGGGGTAATGGTGATAGGTCAGTGAGGAGGGTGGAGCGGACAGGTAGGAAGGAAGATGGACAGGTAGGACAGCTCATGAGGGCTATGCCGAGTTGAAGGTTGGAACTGGGATAAGGTGCGGGGAGGGGAAATGAGTAAACTAGTGAAGTCCACATTGATGCCAGTGGCTGGAGGGTCCCAAGGCGGAAGATGAGGTGTTCTTCCTCCAGACATCGGGTGGTTAGGGTATGGCAAAGGACTTGCATGTCCTTGGCAGAGTGGGAGGGGGAGTTGAAGTGTTCGGCCATGGGACAGTGGGCTTGATTGGTGCGGGTGTCCTGGAGATGTTCTCTGAAGCACTCTGCAAGTAGACATCCTGTCTCCACAATGTAGAGGAGACCACATCACGAGCAATGGATACAGTAAATAACATGTGTGGAAGTGCAGGTAAAACTCTGAGGGATGTGGAAGGCTCCTTTGGGGCCTTGGATGGAGGTGGGGAGGGGGAGGTGTGGATGAAGGTTTTGCAGTCCTCACTTTCTTCATCAGTATCATTCAGCCAACCAGCCTCCTGCATGCTTGCTGTTCTTCAAAACTGTCACATGTATGAATAAATAAATTATAGGGCACCCCACCACTTTCTATTAATTACTCAGATTGTAAAAGTTTGCAATCAATCCTATTTGACCAAGATGAATAAATATAGTTTTGCCGACCATGTTGGAGATATACTATTTTAATGTCATGCTCTATCCCTTACCCAGACCTTTCCACTTTTTATGGCTCTCTTTTCTTATAGCATCGTAAATCCGCAGAAATAACAGTTATCTCAGACAGCCAAATGTATTGCTTTAGAGCTTTCTGAATGTCCCAAAGACTTCTGCCTTGATGATTACCCTTCTTCCTGCAGGTCAAGTATTTGAGTGTGTAGAAAATAATTTAACTAATTGTAGCCCATTCCAGGCCAGGGGACTATAACACAGCAGTCAGAATTTTGGGATCAACTCAAAAATCATAGACACCCACTATTTGAAGCAGATTCTTTGAATGGACTGTCCACGGTAACTTGAGTTTGGTCATACTGCTAAGATTGTATAAATAAATGATCAAACATCATCCCTGCACAACCAAGGAAGATCTTCTGAACGTGGAGGAAATCTCTAGTCACATATGTCATTAGGGCAGAATCACAGACTAAAATCCATTTCCTGCCACTTTAGAACCAACATTCTCAAATAATGATATATTATGAAACTTCATAACTTCAGAAGGCAAACAAGAAATATATTATCTACAAGGTGAGAGATTGCAGGAAGTTAAGATGCAGAGAGATCTGGGTGTCATTGTGCATGAACATAAAAGATTAATGTGTATGTGCATCAAGTCATTATGAGAGTTAATTGAAAGTCATTATATATTGTGAGGGGAATTGATTACAAAAGTAAGGAGGTTATGCTTCAGTTAAACATGGTATTGTAAGAATATATGTGAAGTTCTGTATATTATTAAGGAAGGAGGTAAATGCACTGTTACCACTTCAGAGAAGCTTTATAAGGCTTGTATGCACTGGACTTATATAGAGTAGGAGCAACTTGATTGAAAAATGTAAGATTCTGAGGAGACTTGACTGGATGCATGTGGAAAGCATGTTTCCTTGTGTGGGAGAATCTCTTTGTTTCAAAGTAAGCTTTCACCTATCAAAGTCAGCAATAAAGACATGTTTTTCTCATGTTAAAAGGTGGTAGAAGTAGAGACTTTGAATATTTTTGTGGAGAAATAGATTCTTGGAAAGCAAGGGTGAAAGCTTGTTGAGGAGAGATGGGAATATGAAGTAATCAGATCAGTCATGATCGTATTCAATGGCATAGCAAGCATGAAGGGCCAAATGGCCTACTCCAATGCTGAATTTATATGTTCATATTGTAAATTCTGTAATGTTCAAGTCAAAATGTTTTGTCATGCAACTTTACCAATTTGATGAACAAATTATATTTTTGGGAAGAATGTTCAGTATTTATGTACAGAAAAACCATAAATAACCACCAGGTGGCTATGAAATTACAGCTGCAGAAATGCATTTGAAGGGAGGCTTCATTACTTAAGATTTGTGGCATTCTCTTTGGGTGAGGCCGCATTCTTTTTTTAATTACTAGGTTGGGTTGTAGAGAAAATAGAGATATAATTGTGCAACAAAATGGAAAAGAAAGGTATTAAATATTTTCTTTCATAGGCTTCGCTTTAAATATTGGACAGTAGGACGGTATAGAGACTAAAAATCCAAGGTTTAGTTTAAGTAAAGTTATTTCATTTGTACTGAGTGTTTATATTACCGACTTTATATATCATCATAAGTGCACCTGGGTTTATGTGTATGGGCGTGCATTTACAAGTTGTGGCAAGGAATGCAGAGTTGCATTAATTTCACAAAAGATGAATACATCATGAGCAGTTTTCTGATGTCAGTTTCATTTGATTATTTGATCATTTGATGATTATCCTATCTTCTGCCCTCTTCACATGGAGATATATTCTCACCCCCATTGGGGTGCTAACCATTCAAAGGGCAAGCAAAAATTCTCAGAATCTGAGCATAAAGTCAAAGACTGATGTTCTCTTCAAGGAGGAGGTCTAGCACAACAGGATATCAACAGGCTTGAATCTGCTCCAACTTCAACTTATATATAAATTGAGGAGCTTAAAGCGATTCCTCAAAGATTACCTTAAAACTCCTACTGAAGATCCTTGCCAAGTCTATTCCAGCAGGCACATCCTGAGGCCTAATTTGAAACTATTATAAAACTTGTTTCCCCAAGGCTAAATCCCCAAATCTTGGAGTTAACTTTCTACATCGAAGGTAGCATTTTGAGGGATGAATGAGAGAAAAAAATTATTCTACAGAATTGAACATCATCCTTTTCTGCCATTTGTATTTGGTGGATGAGAAAAAGATTGGCCACCAGTAGATCCAATGAGGATAGA
The DNA here is from genome assembly GCF_047496795.1 of Chiloscyllium punctatum. NCBI lineage: Eukaryota > Metazoa > Chordata > Chondrichthyes > Orectolobiformes > Hemiscylliidae > Chiloscyllium > Chiloscyllium punctatum. The sequence continues at coordinate 62,133,962 of NC_092740.1, forward strand.
GGTATATAACTCGCAGATGGGGCTCTGAGGCAGCAGTGATTTCCAACCAATATCAAGCGGGATTTCAGAGATGCATCCTGACCAGTTGTTGTCAGGTTACCCACTACGTATGAACATACAAACTAGCAATGAGGAACAGTAGAATCATGGGTGAGCCTGAACTATTTTCACATACACACTTTCCAACAGGTAACTCTGAGTAAATATTGGAAACTGGAATTCAGTAACTTAGTGACTTTAAAGCTAGAAGGAAAGTTTGCAGATGTTAAGTCTATTTACACTGGATAGGAGTAATTCAAAAGTGAGACTCTTCAAAGAATTATAAAAATATTATTAAATTAAATCTGTGAAACTGCTTACTCTAGTCATGAAACCTTTTCAGTTAAATCTATGAAACTTGAAGAAGGAACAGTGTATGAAAAATTCAAATATACTCTACATACTTGTGTAAAAGTCAATTTTTTTAAGGTTAAATTTATGGGGTTGGCTATTACTGTACATGGATACTACTTTTGAGGGGCTGAAATTCATGTTACAGTCCAAACTACCTTATCATTAACAGAATCCCAACTGATCTCTAAATGAATAAGAACAAAACACCATGAGCAGTGGCGATTACCAGATAAAGACATTAGGAACAAAAATGAATTAATAAGCTTTTATTTATGCATTAAAAAGTGAAGTAGAAATATAATACAACTTTAAATTACAATTACAAGGTACATCTTAAGTTAAACATGTCAAAAACAAAAGTTCATTAAAATCCTGCAAAATCACACAGTTCAACATCTTCAGCACCGAACAAAGCTTCACAATCGTCAGGATAGCTGATGTCATCATATGGATCCTCTTCATCTTTGCTGTCCACGTTAGAGGTAGCACATCATCCACTTCTTTTTCATCTATGTCATCCCATAGATAGTCATCCTCTGTACCATCCAATGCATTTGACATTCCACATTTAATGAGGCATACGGGAGGACATGCCAGGAGTAACACCTAAAAAAAAGGCGTCAACTTGGTGAAACAACAACACAGGACTACTTACATGGCAAATAGCAATAACAACATACAACAGATGGTTCCAAATGTTCTCATCACCAACTGATCAGATCTAAGCTCTTCAATTCTGCCACATCCAAACATAAAGGTTGGTGGACAATCAATCAACCAAATAAAAAAGGATATTCTACAAATATCTCTGCTCTCAATGATGGGGAAGGACAGCACATCATTGCAAAAGGCTAGGCTGAAGCATTTGCAACCATCTTCAGTCAGTGTGCCACATGGATCTTGTGCCACACACATCTTGGCCTCTCCTTCAAGTCCTCAGCATTCCAGGTTGCGGTCTTCAATCAATCTAATTCACTCCAAGTCTTAACAAAAACTCGATGAAGATGTTGGATACTGCTGACCCTAAAGGATATTAGTGACCCAAATAATTTTTGACAACAATTAGAGTCATCGAGTCATAGAGATAAACAGCGCAGAAACAGATCCTTCAGTCCAACTCATCCATGCTGACCAGATATCCTAAATAAATCCCTGGTCAGTTCCAATTAAACTTGATAGTTCCGTTCTCGTTATAAGAAAATTGCACAATAGCACACCATTTAAAATAATGGGGCTGGAATAGCATTATAGCCAGTACAGGGAAGGAAAGTTTGTGTTCTACAAATAACAGTCTAAATTCTTCAATCTCATTAAAGCCAATTCGTGTTAAAGAAATACACATGTAATAACCATTTGCCAGCATTTGGCCTTGGTCCGTCTAAACACTTCCCATTCAGATAACCAGCCTTTAAATGTTGTAATTGTACCAGCCTCCACCATTTCCTCTGGCAGCTCATTCTATATACACACCACCCTCTGCATGAAAACATGATCCCTTTTAAATCTTGTCCCTTTCACTTTAAACTTACATTACTTATAGTGTGGAAACAGGCCCTTCGGCCCAACAAGCCCACACCGACACGCAACTCACCCAGACCCATTCCCCTACATTTCACCCCTTCACCTACCGCTACGGGCAATTTAGCATAGCCAATTCACCTAACCTGCACATTTTTGGACTGTCGGAGGAAACCGGAGCACCCGGAGGAAACCCACACAGACACGGGGAGAATGTTCAAACTCCACATAGTCAGTCGCCTGAGGGGAGAATTGAACCCGGGTCTCTGGTGCTGTGAGGCAACAGTGCTAACCACTGTGCCACCGTGCTGCCATCTAATACCCTCTTATACCCTCTCATTCTAGACTCCATGACCCTGAGGAAAGGACCTTGTCTGTTTACCCTGTCCATGCCCCTCATGATTTTATAAAGCTCTATAAAGGTCACCCCTCAGCCTCTGATGCTCCAGGGAAAACAGCTTTAGCCTATTCAGCCTCTCCCTATAAGTTAAACCCTCCAACTCTGGCAACATCCTTGTAAATATTTTCTGAACTCTTTTAAGTTTCATAGCATCCTTCCTAGGGTAGGGAGACCAGAATTGCATGTAGTATTCCAAACGTGGCCTAACCAGTGTGCTGTACAGCTGCAAAATGACCTCCCAACTCCTATACTTAATGCACTGACCAATAAAGGTAAGCATACCAAATGCCTTCTTCACTATCCTGTCTACCTGAACATCCTTTTAGTTACCATCACTGATACTAGTTTTCTTTTCCAGAATTATTAATTAAATTTAATGCCATCATCTGCCATGATAGAATTTGAACTCATATCCTCAAACATTAACACTACTAGTCTAGTGACATTACCACTATGCAACAATTTCCCATTAATTGCTTCTATAGAGTTGTGATTGCAGCTACCTAATATAGCAGACAACAATTTGTAGTAATTTTCGCATTGTGTATTGTGCTTGTTAAGAAGCAGCAGTTTAGACATGATACATTAGTTAATTAAATAAAGAAAGTATACAATTTTGACAATTGAGAATGCTTCACTGATCCCGGAGCTGACAACAGACAAGGTGAGGCAGCATGCTCCCAAGTCCCAGATGTTGTGAGGTCTTTTGTGGTAGTTTTTGATGGCAGCTGTCTTTGTTCTTCCCTCAGACTGTTGTAGGGAAACTCCTGGTTTGGTTTCAAAAAGGTGAGGGCTCGTCCCCTTGCATTTACCCCTTCCTTTCCACCTATCCCAAAAAGAGGTTGAGAGGGGACCAGATTGAGGTTTATAAAACCATGAAGGGTATAGACAGGGTGGAGAGAGACAAGCTTTTTCCCAGGGTGAAGGATTCAATAACGAGAGATCGCGCTTTCAAGGTGAGAGGTGGAAAATTTAAGGGGCATACACATGGCAAGTACTTCACACAGAGGTTGGTGGGCATTTGGAACACGTTGCCAGCAGAGATGGTAGAGACAGGCTTGGTAGATTCATTTAAGATGCATCTGGATAAATGCATGAGTAGGTGGGTAGTAGAGGGATACAGATGCTTAGGAATTGACCAACAAGTTTAGACAGTACATTTGGATCGGCTTAGGCTTGGAGGGCTGAAGGGCCTGTTCCTGGGCTGTAAATTTTCTTTGTTCTTTCTTTATCTGGGTTGACATACCTTATTTTAAGGGTTGGCCATTAATGCAATTTTAATCTTTAGTCTAACCCTTCTTGATCAATGATCACGTGCAGCTATCATGATGCCAGGATCACAGGATCATAGAATCATTGCATTCCATTTGAAGGGAAGTGTTCATTCCTTCAAAGAATAAAACCTCCTTATTTTTCAATACGCTACATTGATAATGGAGTAGGGTGGCACCTGACAAATTTTTGACGTGAGTCATGACTTCAATGACTCTTATGGCCTCTCTTTTTCTCCTTTATAGAAGGATAGTTATAAATGTGACCCAGTTAGATGAGGTCTCATGCTACAAGAAATACTACATATGAAATGCAGAGTTAACATGGGTCTAAAGGGATGGGGGTGTAACTTCCAATGACACCTATATATTTGTTTACCACAAAAGTGTGATTGTGTGAAGGGTGTTAAAAATCCCACATCCAAGGTTATGTATTTATAATAAATCAAGGAGTATATGAAAGTAAAATGCTACATTCCAACTATTAATAGTGAAGTGATCAGGTAAATGCTTAGTTAATATAGAAGTGATTGCATTAAGTATGTATTCAGTACAGTTTCAACATATTTAATGTAACAAACTAAAGGTATTGAAATTGGTCAGAGTTTTTTTTAGAAAACAAATATTTTTAATAGAGACTGTCAAATATTTGTATTCAGAGAGACCTGGATGAATCACAGAAAGTTAACATACAGGTATAGCAAGGTATTTGTAAGGTAAATGGTATGTTAGCTTCTGCTACAAATGAATTGGAGTATAAGAGAAAAGAGATTTTACTGAAATTAGGTAGGGCATTGGTGAGGACACACCTAAAGGATTGTGTGCAGTGATGGTCTTCTTGTCCACGGAAAAACAAACTTTGAGTTGTGTTGCAATGGGGTATTTCCATTTTCAGACTAAGTGCAAAAGTGGAGAAATTTCACAGACAGAAATTTACTGCCTACCTTGTTCAAAAAGTCCACTGGATCAAATTTCAATCAAGCAATTAATTGGCTGCTAGTGGGCTTTCTGCCAGAATTATGAAGTGGGAGCTGCTGGCCAATCAGTGACTGGAATTTCCAGATCTTGGTTGAGACTGTGACTCCTGTTGGATCAGCCATTCTGCACAATCCCCCCTCATCCAACCCCACCCAACCATATTCCCAAATTGAGGATCAAGGTGAAAAATATACATGTTATTTGAAGTGATGTTTCTGGGGATGGAGTTCACAATGTAGGATGTTGGAAATAAGGGCAGGTGGTAGGTCTGGAGACCCACCCATACCCTAGGTCGAACTCTTCCATCTTGAACAGATTACTGCAGATTGATAAAGCATCCTGCAGTTAACAACACCCACCCCCCAAAAAAATCTGACAGTCTACAGACTCTAATTTGTCACTTGAATAGGCTGACTTTTTTCCCATCCCTCCTGGAGCTGAAATAAGTGTGGCCCAGGCAAGAGGAGATGTTTAAATTGCCACAAGTTGACTAAGTGAGTACAGGAGGTCATGCTGCAGCTGTACAGAACACTGCTTAGGTCACTGTTGGAATTTTGAATGCAATTCTGGTGTCCTTCCTATCAAAAAGATGTTGTGAAACCTGAAACTGTTCAGAAATGACTTACAAGGATGTTGTCAGGGTTGGATCAAAGGAGAGGTTGAATAAGCTAGAGCTGTTTTCCTTGGAGTGTCAGAGGGTGAGGAGTGACCTTATAGAGGTTTATAAAACCATGAGGGGCATGGATAGGATAAGGAGACTCATTTCCCTGGGATGGAGGAGTCTAAAACTACAGGGCATAGGTTTAGGGTGAGAGGGGAAAGAAATAAAAGAGACCTAAAGGGCAACTTTTTCAGGCAGAGGGTGGTAAATGTATGGAATAAGCTGCCAGAGAAAGTGGTGGAGGCCAGTACAATTGCAAGATTTAAAAGGCATCTGGATGTGTATATGAATAGGAAGGGTTTGGAGGGATATGGGCTAGGTGTTGGCAGGTGGGACTAGATTGGGTTGGGATATCTGGTCAGCATGGACGAGTTGGACCAAAGGGCCTGTTTCCATGCTATACATCTCTATGACTCTATAAGTGATAACCTTAATTGGCAATTAGTTAGATAGGTTAACTAGGTATGCAGAATTTAAATTCTGAGGTGGTGAGCACAGGACAACATCACCCCAGGTGCCAACCCACCCAATTATCTGCCCGTCCCACCCAGCAATATACTATTGTATTAGGTTTTAAAATTGGTTTTTTACATCAATTTGACATTCAAAGTGAAAATAATTGTTACTTCAAGATCCCAGTAGTAAATCAGTTCCTTTCACTGCATATTACATATGCTTGTTCTTTTCTTCCAATGTACAACTGTCAGGATTAAACTTTATTTCTTGTATGTATTTTTATTTGCATAACTTATTTAAAGCTACCATATAATCTATAAATTTAACAAGTGTACAGTTAGTTTCTGCTTCAAGCCATTTATATGGATGAATAAATGTAGAGGCCCAATTACCCACTCCCACAGCACTCCAACTATGCAAAATCTATCTCTCCTATTGTCTTTTTCAAACCTCCTGCATCAAATGTCTTTTCTGGGATTGCAGTCTATTCTGGATTTCCATATTCCTTTTTTTAATTAAATGTTAGTTAAGCCAGTGTTTCCCTTCCACATGCATATTGATATTTTCTTATTAAACTGTTTCTGTGTTTGTGCTTCACTTTTACTCTTTGGTTTCTATTATTTTACTCACTATTAATATTAGATACATTTCTTCTCTGTGCCCCCACTGTATCTTATGTTATTCCCCAGATCTTTGCTTGGAAACATGTTTTTAGTTTGTAATTACCATTAGTTTTGTTATTTTTAGACACAAGTTGATACCTGATCTTGGAATACAACCTAATTAGAAACAACAGGAAATTTGATACCGAGATGAAGTTGGTACACCTGCTAATTACAATATTTATATCAATGTATCATTGCTTGAAGTCTTAGCATTTTGTCTTAGAGAGTAATCATTGCTGGTGTACATAGGAAAATTGTATTTAGGAGATACTATTATTGTCATCTACTTTTTAGAAACTATCACATAGCTCATGAAAATTCACCTTCTTAAACTTTCTGACAATATCAGAGCTTGGCTATCGCAATTATGATTCACATTCATCACCATCTCTCCCAAAGTGGTAAAATTGGCATAGTTGGCTGAGCCTGTGTTTATTGGCTTTCCTCAATTGCCCTTGAGAAGATGGTGATGGTCAATTGCCTTTTTGAGCTGCTGCAATCTATTTGCTATAGGTACCCCAACAGTTCTTTTCGAAAAGGAGGTCCAATATTTTGAACCATCAACACTGAAGGAATAGTGATACATTTCCAAGTCAGTGTGGGGAGTGATTTGGAGGAGAGCATCAGCTGCTGATATTCCCAGAGTTTTTGTCCTTTCAGATGATACCTAAGTGCTATCTAAGGATCTTTGTCAAATTTCTACAATGCATGTTATAAATGGTACACAGTGCTGTTACTGAGCATCAATGGTGGAAGGAGTGGCTATTTAAGGATGTGGTACTAATCAAGAGAGGAGTGTGCTGCTTTGCCCTGAATATTGTTAAGCTTCTTGAGTACTACTGGATAAAAGTGCTATCTATGTTACCATCTGGTAAATGTAATTCAAATTTGTTTAGAATTTTTTTCATTTAAATTTTGTTTATTCGATATGTTGAGGTACAAAAATAGCTTAAGTTAATTTATTGTAGAATATTAGTGTATAATCTAAAAGTAATTCTAAACAGTCAAATGTTAATCTTTGTGCTTAATTGTGTGAATAATACATAAAGTAATACTATGACAATAATGATAGTCCCACCCATTGCAATGTGTATTCATACACCTCAGGGCATGGCACGTCTATTTAAGAATCATATTAATGTCAACGACAGAAACTGGATTAACGACTGATCTAATATTTCACTCACTTGCTTCAGGGTGGAACACTTTAAAGCTTTCAGCAATTAGTTGGCAATTTAGATTAATTCCAAAAAGACTTTAATACTAGTTACTGTCTTGCAGCATTGCCATAATTTGAGATTAATTACTTTCAGACTCAGCATGAGATATCTTTTCTATATTACATTTGTGAAAATGTATTCTCTGTGTTGGTAGTTAGTCTAATGTTCACATTTTTTTTACCTATTTTGTTTAGCTATCAAATGATTGTATTCTAATATTTTTGATGAGAATGGGTCCTGATTTACTCCTTGTATAATTTTGCACTCTGTTGTCCTCAAAGGATCTGAAAATTAGGCAAAATATAATTCATTATTTCTTATTGTGATGCAACAACTTAATATTAGAGCTAAGGTGTTGAGCTCCAAGAAATTTTTTTAGATTAGATTTGATTCAATTCCCTACAGTGCAGAAACAGGCCCTTTGTCCCAATGAGTCCACACTGACCCTCTGAAGAGTAACCCACCCAGACTCATTCTCCTACTAATGCACCTATCACTATGGGCAATTTAGCATGGTCAATTTACCTGACCTGCACATCTTTGGAATGTGGGAGGAAACCAGAGCACCCGGAGGAAACCCACGCAGACACGGGCGAGAATGTGCAAACTCCACACAGGCAGTCGCCTGAGGCTGGAATCGAACCCGGGTTCCTAGTGCTGCAAGGCAGCAGTGCTAACCACTGTGCCACCGTGCCAACCCCATTTAAAAATGGACTTTCATTTACATAGTACCTTTCATCTTTGCCAGTTAAGTACATCTGAGGTGTCATTCCCATTGTACATCAAGATACACAGTAGCCAATTTGTCCATTGCAAGGTTCCTTAGACCACAATATGTTAATAATGATCTATTTTAAAGATGCTGATTGAGGATTAAATATTTATTTGGACAATAGAGCAATCGCCCTGGTTTTAGTCATATGTCTATGAGAGTGACGGTGAGGCTTCAGTTTAATATCCTATTCAAAATAAAGTGCAGCTTTTCCTCTGAGATGTGTTAGAATGCTAGCTTGGATTATGTGCTTGAGTGTCGAAAGTAGAACTGTAAGCATACATCCTTTTGATTCAGAGGCAAACAGACTACAGTTGATATCTTAAATCACAAAGGTAACTTTAACATACCTCACCTCCAAATTATTATTTCCTTTAAGTATTTGATGAGGCCTCACATCAGAGAATATAGCAGGAATTAGGGGAGGGCTGATGAAGAAAACATTGCCTCAGACTGCAATATAGTGTCAATTCTCAGCAATTCTTGCTGCCCACTGCCTCAATCCTCACCCCAGTAGTGGTCTTACACATCAGTCTTCATAGGCCTTCATTTCACCCCACCTTTCCACGCCTCATACCCCACACACCAACCAATTGGGAGAAGAACAGAAAGAGGTAGATGTGAATGATTAATCTGATGTATTCATACTGTGAATTGGAGGATTTGGGCTTTTCAGAGAGTTCTGTGGTGCTGAATCATCTGGGTAATGGTTAGTAATTTTGCAGATGACACTAAAATTGGTGATGCAGAGGACAGTGAAGAAGGCTACATGGGAATACATTGAGATCTTAATCAGATGGGCCAGTGGGTTGAGGAGTGGCAGATGGAGTTTAAGTTAGATAGGAAAGGCAAATCAGGGCAGGACTTATACACTTAATGGTAAGGTCCTGGGGAGTGTTGCAGAACAAAGAGACCTTGGATTTCAGGTTCATAGTTCTTGAAAGTGGAGTCGCAGGTAGATAGGATAGTGAAGAAGGCATCTTGTATGCTTGTCTTTAATGGTCAGTACTTTGAGTATAGGAGGTGGAAGACCCTGTTGCAGCCGAATGGGCTATTAGTTAGGCCATTTTTGGAATACTGTGTGCATTTCTGGTCTCTCTCCTATAGGAAGGATGTTGTGAAACTTGAAAGGGTTCAGAAAAGATTTGTAAGAATATTGTCAGGGTGAGAGGGTTTAAGCTATAGGGAGAGGCTAAATAGGCTGGGGCTGTTTTCCCTGGAGCATCAGTGGCTGAGGGCTGACCTTATAGAGGTTTATAAAATCATGAGTGGCATGGTTAGGGTATACAGGAAAGGTTTTTTCCCCGGGATGGGGAAATCCTTTCAATGAAAGGGGCCTGACAGGGAAGGCAGATGAACTCCGGGTATGGTTAGGAACATGCAGAAGCATGGTTCAGGGATGGACAGTCAGCTTAATGTTCCAGGATACAAATGCTACAGGAAGGACAGAAAGGAAGGCAAGAGAGGAGGGTGAGTGGTGTTTTCATTAAAGGATAGCATTACTGCTGTACTGAGGGAGGATATTCCCAGAAATAATCCAAGGAAGTTATTTAGGTGGAACTGAGAAATAGGAAAGGGATGATCACCTTAGGGAAATTGAGAAACAAATTTGTAAGGAGATGTCAGTTAGGGGTGGCATGGTGGCTCAGTGGTTCGCACTGCTGCCTCACAGCACCAGCGACCCAGGCTCGATTCCAGCCTCAGGCGACTGTCTGTGTGGAGATTACACATTCTCCCCATGCTTGCGTGGGTTTCCTCCAGATGCTCTGATTTCCTCCCACCGTCTAAAGATGTTTGCAGGTAAAGGGACAGCTGGAAAATGGGAAGCCTTCAGAAATGAGATAACGATAGTCCAGAGAAAGTATATTCCTGTTAGGGTGAAAGGGAAAGCTGGTAGGTACAGGGAATGCTGGATGACTAAAGAAATTGAGGGTTTGGTTATGAAAAAGAAGGAAGCATATGAAAGGTATAGACTGGATAGATTGAGTGAATCTTTAGAAGAGTATAAAGTCAGTAGGACTATACTTGCGGGAAATCAGGAGGGCAAAATGGGACATGAGATGGCTTCATCTACACGTGGTCACCTCCTCAAAAAAATTCAATCAATTTTTTAAGGCATAACGTCCCTCTAACAAAGCCAAGCTTTGATGGAAATCTCAGCAGAGAATCAAACAGAAATTTGTCAAATCGTCTGCTTTTGCTTTGGATGTAGATCTGTATTTGGCCAACATTTACGAATGTGATTCATTGATATGGCAACCATGATAAAAAATATGATAATGATCTAAAGATGGGTCTTAAAGATTTGAAGTAAAAGACTGTGACTGTTTCCTTTGACAAAGTATTCTTTTGTGGGATTATACTTGAGAAGAAAGACTATTGATACACAACCTTGGAAACAAATGGTAGTTAAATATATCAGATTTTGTCATTGGCACAGAATACTAGATAGTTTGTTGTAGTGATACCCAATATACATTTTTAATTAAGGATATAACATTGGCTTATTTGCATTCTAATTTTGTATAATGATATACTATATTATGTAATCATCTAATATGTATCATTTCATTTGTATTCAGGTCTCTTTTGATGTGTGGACCTTACATACAACATTCATACTGCAAACAGTAATGGCTCTAAGGAAAGTATTCCCCCTCCCCACACCTCACCTCATCAATCTCTGTTCCTCTTTGAAATGTGTCACATGATCTTTCGCCTTCAACAGAGGAAGCAAATCTGACTTCAGATTATCATGTCCAAAACATACCACCCACAAGGGGTTTAGTAGTTGTATTGCGCTGAATTATTAGTCTAGATTATTTTCTCAAGTCTCTACAATAAGACTTGAACCTACACATTCACACTTAGAAATAAGGGTAGTATATTTGAGCCAAGGCAGAAAGTCTTCAATTCCTGCTTTGCAAGATTTTATATTTTATGATTTGGAGATGCCAGTGTTGGACTGGGGTATATAAAGTTAAAAATCACACAACACCAGGTTATAGTCCAACAGATTTAATTGGAAGCACACTAGCTTTCGGAGTGACGCTCCTTCATCAGGTGATGAAGGCCCCATGTATTCTTTGTCTATGCCATGATGTTTAGATTGATTCTAGTCTAAAAAGTGAGATAACAGAGTTGTACATAAATTCATGCAGTTTTTGAGCTCAGAGTTCTACATGAATGCATGCAGTTTTTGTGCAAAGTACAATGTAACTCTGTAAGTACAAATACACCCCACAAAATATATGTGTGCATGTGGGTCTTTGTCTGTCTGTGTGTGTGTGTGTGTCTATCTGAGGTGGGGGTTGTGAGTGTGAGAAAGTGTGTGTGTGTGTGTGTGTAGTGAGTGCAGAGTGCCTTAAGTCTGTGAGGGGGTGCATGTGTGAGTGTGGGAGTGTGTGTGTCTATAAGGATATGTGTGAATGTCTGTGTGCGGATCTGTGTGTACCTGTGTTCTTGTGTATGTGAGAGTGTGTGTGTGTAGGAATATCTGTGTGTGTGTGTGTAGTGCAATGGTGATCACCTGTAATGTGACATGAACCCAAGGTCCCGGTTGAAGCCAGGTACATTGATGACATTTTCTTCCTCTGGACCCATGGCGAGGAGTCACTGATAAAACTACACAGTGACATCAACAAGTTTCATCCCACCATCAAACTCACCATGGACTATTCTCGACTATCTGTCTCATTCTTGGACACATGCGTCTCCATCAAGGACGGACACCTCAGCACCTCACTCTACCGCAAACCCACAGACAACCTCACAATGCTACACTTCTCCAGCTTCCACCCAAAACATATTAAAACAGCCATCCCCTATGGACAAGCCCTATGCATACACCGGATCTGCTCAGATGAGGAGGAACGTGACGGACACCTGGAAGTACTCAAGAATGCCCTCACAAAAATGGGGTATGATGCTCAACTCATCGACCACCAGTTCCGACGTGCCACAGCAAGGAACCGTAATGACCTCCTCAGGAGACAGATACGTGCTGTAACTGACAGGGTACCCTTCGTTGTTCAGTACTTCCCAGGAGCTGAAAAATTACGCCATGTTCTTCGTGACCTGCAACACATTATCAATGAGAATGAGCACCTCACCATGACCTTCCCCACACCTCCACTACTTGCCTTTAAACAACCAACAAACCTCAAACAGATCATTGTTCACTGCCCGGTTCTCAGGACAACTCCATACAACCCTGTCACGGAATCTGATGAAGGGCTTTTGCCCAAAACGTCGATTTCGCTGCTCGTTGGATGCTGCCTGAACTGCTATGCTCTTCCAGCACCACTAATCCAGTATTCCCTCAAGTATAGTCCTACTGCCTTTATACTCTTCTAAGAATTCACTTGATCTATCCTGTCTATACCTGACATATGCTTCCTTCTTTTTCTTAACCAAACCCTCAATTTCTTTAGTCATCCAGCATTCCCTATACCTCCCAGCCTTCCCTTTCACCCTAACAGGAATATACTTTCTCTGGATTCTCATATCTCATTTCTGAAGGCTTCCCATTTTCCAGCCATCCCAGCGAACATCTGCCCCCAATCAGCTTTTGAAAGTTCTTGCCTAATACTGTCAAAATTGGCCTTTCTCCAATTCAGAACTTCAACTTTTAGATCTGGTCTATCCTTTTCCATTATTATTTTAACTCTAATAGAATTATGGTCGCTGGTCCCAAAGTGTTCCCTCACTGACACCTCAGTCACCTGCCCTGCCTTATTTCCCAAGAGCAGGTCAAGTTTTGCACCTTCTCTAGTAGGTACATCCACATTCTGAATCATTTGGGGACACAGACTTGGAGGTTCTTAAGCAGATTGACATAGGGATTGAGGAGGTATTGGAAGTTTTGGCAAATTTACAGATGGACAAATCCCGGGGTCTGGATGAGTTATATCCCAAGTAGACAGGCAGGTGGGTGGAAGAAGGCAGTGAGCCGGGCAGCATCAGGAGGTGCAGAAGTCGACCCTTCAAGTGTAACCCTTCTTATATCCCAAGATACTGTGGAAGGTGAGGGAGGATACTACGGGGGTTCAGACCAAACTTTAATTCCTCTAGCCAAAGGGAAGGTGCCAGATAACCGGAGGGCAGCTAATGTGATTCCATATTTCAAGAAGTTTGTTCAGGATAAATCAGGGAATTACAGACCAGTGAATTTCACATCAATGGTAGATAGACTATTGGAGAAAATTCTGTAGTAGCGAATTATCTCTGTTTGGTTTAATCAGGATTAGTCAGCTTGGCTTTGTCAGAGGGAGGTAATGCCTAAAAAATTGATTCAACTTTTTTGAGGTGACCAGGTGTAGATGAAGCTAATGGAGTTGATGTAACTTAGATGGATTTCCGCATAACCTTTGATGAGGTCCCACTTGAGATATTGATAAACAAGATAAAAGTACAATGGGTCCAGTATAATTTGGCAAAATGGATGCAAAATTGATGTAGTGAGAGGAAACAGAGGGTGTTGACAGAATGCTGTTGTCTGACTGGAGAGACCAGTATCCACAGGGATCAGTGTTGTGATCCTTATAGTTTGTATCCCTAAATGATACAGATGAGAATGTGGGACTGCTGATAAGTAAGCTTGTGGATGACACTGAAACTGGCCGAGTGGTTGACAGTGAAGAAGAAGGTCAAAGCTTTTTTTTTGTTTCTTTTTTTTTCCTTCTGTGTAAATTCTCATTCACCTCCCCCCCCCCCCCCCCAACTCCCTCCAACTCCTGCCTGAGAGTGGTAATGTTTATTTTCCCTAGCACCCATGCCATGTCAGATGCATTGAAAAACAACAAGTGTGTAAATCTTTATTTGTATTCTACCACCAGGAAGAAAGGAAATACCCGAGTGGCCAGTGACAAGCAGTGCCCTTCTCAAAGGGTAATGCTGCATGATCAAACAGTGAAGGGGAAGGCAGGGATTAAATCAAAATAGAGTTGGAGAGGGAAATAATACACTCCTTTCCCTGCGGTGCCCACTTCTCCCTGAAAATCTCGAGGGTGTTGGAGGACACCACGTGCTCCTTCTCCAGAGACGCCCAGACTCTGACATACCCACGGAAGAGGGGCAGGCAATTAGCCCTAATGACCCCCTCCACGGCCCGCTGCCTGAACCTGTTTCTGACCAGTTTGGCCAGGCCCAGAAGCAGATGTATGAGGAGGTCCTCTGACCTACCCTCCTCCCTCTGCACCAGGTGCCCGAAGATCAGGAGCATGGGACTGAAGTGCAACCAAAAACAGAGGAGAAGGTTTTTGAGAAAATCAAAAAGGGAGTGCAAGCACCAACACCCAATATATGCATGGTCTACGGACTCCACAGCACCACAAAACAAGCAGTTGGGCTGGGAGTCTGTGAACCATCGCAATCTGAGGTTGCAGGGGTCCGCTGCGTGCAGTATCCTCCACCCCAGATCCCCGAGAGAAATGGGGAGGACTCCCACGTAGATAGCCCTCCAATGGGAATCCCCACTGCCCGGTGGAAGGTCTTAGTTTAGAGGAAGATAGGTTGATCAGATAGGCAAGTCAATGGCAGATCGTATTTAAGCCTGATAAGTGTAAGCTGATGCACTTTAGAAGAAGTAACAAGTCAAGGAAATACTCAAAGAATCACAGAGTACTAATGAGCTAAGAAGATCAAAGGGATCTTGGGGTGTTTGCCCTCAGATCCATGAAGTGGCAGGACAGGTTAACAGGGCAGTTAAAAAAGCATAAGGGCACTTTTTTTTCTCAGTGGTGGCTGAGATTATCTGAGCAGGGAATTTACATTGGAGCTGTACAAAACTTCAGTTAGCTGGAGTTCTACTACAGTGTGCAGTTCTAGTCACCCCACGATAGGAGAGATGTGATTGCAGTGGAGAGGGTACAGAGGATGTTGTCTGTTTGGAGGATTTCAGCTAGGAAGGGAGGCTGGAGAGCCTTAGAGTATTTTTTTATAGAAGAGAGAGCTAAGTGGGGGCCTGATTAAGGTGTCTAACATTATGAAGGGAATGGATAGGGTAGATAGGAAGCAGCTGGCCCCTTAGTTGAAGGGTCAAGAATGAGGAGGCATAATTTTAAGGTAAAAGGCAAGAGGTTTCGAGGGCTTTCAGGAAATTATTTTCACACATAGGATGGTGGGAATCCAGATGCACTGACTGAGAGGGTAAGCTCACAACCTTTAAAAGTTACTCGAAATGCCATAACATTCAAGGCTATGGGCCAAGGGCTGGAAAGTGGGATTAATAGACAATAGACAATAGGTGCAGGAGTAGGCCATTCAGCCCTTCGAGCCTGCACCGCCATTCAATATGATCATGGCTGATCATTCCTAATCAGTATCCTCTTCCTGCCTTATCTCCATAACCCTTGATTCCACTATCTTTGAGAGCTCTATCCAACTCTTTCTTAAATGAATCCAGAGACTGGGCCTCCACTGCCCTCTGGGGCAGAGCATTCCACACAGCCACCACTCTCTGGGTGAAGAAGTTTCTCCTCATGTCTGTCCTAAATGGTCTACTCCATATTTTTAAGCTGTGTCCTCTGGTTCGGCACTCACCCATCAGTGGAAACATGTTTCCTGCTGCCAGAGTGTCCAATCCTTTGTTGTGGTGCTGTTCGCCGAGCTGGGAATTTGTCTTGCAAACGTTTCGTCCCCTGTCTAGGTGACATCCTCAGTGCTTGGGAGCCTCCTGTGAAGCGCTTCTGTGCTGTTTCTTCCGGCATTTATAGTGGCCTGTCTCTGCCGCTTCCGGTTGTCAGTTCGAGCTGTCCGCTGTAGTGGCCGGTATATTGGGTCCAGGTCGATGTGTTTGTTGATAGAGTCCGTGGATGAGTGCCATGCCTCTAGGAATTCCCTGGCTGTTCTCTGTTTGGTTTGCCCTATAATGGTGAACAGAACCACAACAACGAGCACCCGAGCTACAAATCTTCTCCCAAACTTTGAACCAATCCTTTAATAATCTTATATGTCTCAATCAGATCCCCTCTCAGTCTTCTAAACTCAAGGGTACACAAGCCCAGTCGCTTCAGTCTTTCAGTGTAAGGTAATCCCGCCATTCCAGGAATTGACCTCGTGAACCTACGCTGCACTCCCTCAATAGCAAGAATGTCTTTCCTCAAATTTGGAGACCAGAACTGCACACAGTACTCCAGGTGTGGTTTCACCAGGGCCCTGTACAGCTGCAGAAGCACCTCTTTGCTTCTATACTCAATTCCTCTTGTTATGAAGGCCAGCAGGCTATTAGCCTTCTTCACTACCTGCTGCACCTGCATGCTTGCCTTCATTGACTGGTGTACAAGAACACCCAGATCTCTCTGTACTGCCCCTTTACCTAAATTGATTCCATTTAGGTAGTAATCTGCTTTCCTGTTCTTGCCACCAAAGTGGATAACCATACATTTATCCACATTAAACTGCATCTGCCATGCATCTGCCCACTCACCTAACCTGTCCGAGTCACCCTGTAATCTCCTAACAACCTCATCACATTTCACCCTGCCACCCAGCTTTGTATCATCAGCAAATTTGCTAATGTTATTGCTGATACCATCTTCCATATCATCAACATATATCGGAAAAAGCTGCGGTCCCAGCATGGATCCCTGCGGTACCCCACTGGTCATTGCCTGCCATTCCGAAATGGAGCCATTTATCACTACCCTTTGTTTCCTATCAGCCAACCAATTTTCAATCCAATCTAGTACTTTGCCCCCAATACCATGCGCCCTAATTTTACTCACTAACCTCCTGTGTGGGACTTTATCAAAAGCTTTCTGAAAGTCCAGGTACACTACATCTACTGGATCTTCCTCGTCCATCTGCTCTAAGAATCCAACTCTGCAGCACTCCACAAAGTCTCTTTCTTGAGGTCCAATACCATCTTGATTCTCCCAGTCTACCTGCATGTTAAAATCCCCCATAACAACTGTAGTAACATCTTTGCGACAGGCCAATTTCAGCTCCTGATTTAATTTACATCTGACATCCAGATTACTGTTTGGGGGCCTGTAGATGACTCCCAAGAGGGTCTTTTTCCCCTTAGTATTTTGCAGCTCTATCCACACTGAATCTACATCTCCTGACTCTAGGTCCCACTGCTCAAGGGACTGAATATCCTCCCTTACCAACAAGGCCACCCCACCCCCTGTGTATAGGTCAGCACAGACTTCTGTGTTGTATGACTTTATGACTCCAGTTCCACCGTAATAATATTGAGATTAGATTAGATTAGATTACTTAAAGTGCGGAAACAGGCCTTTCGGCCCAACAAGTCTATACCGACCGCCGAAGCGCAACCCACCCAGACCCATTTTCCTACATTTACCCCTTCACCTAACACTACAGGCAATTTAGCATGGCCAATTCACCTGACCTGCACATCTTTGGACTGTAGGAGGAAACTGGAGCACCCGGAGGAAACCCATGCAGACACAGGGACAATGTGCAAACTACACACAGACAGTCGCCTGAGGCAATTGAAGGACTCTTTCTTCACCGCCTCTTCAGGAAGAGAATGACAAAGGCTTACAACTCTCTGAAACAAAGGGTTTTGCAGAAAATCTGTTTTAAATGGGCTTTTGACTTTTATATAGTTCTATAGTTCTAGATTCTCCCACAAGAAGAAATATCCTCTGCACATCCTTCCATACACCCAGATTTCATTTTGCCAGTTTATAAACTTCAGTTGCATTTATTCTGATGCCACCTTCTACCAGTTCTGAAAATTGAGACCCATCTACTTCTAGCCCACACTGAGTGTCATGCTTCGTCTGAATTTGTGTTTGAAGCATATGAGGTGGAAGAATGGGTCTCAACCATCATTTTGGACCTTAACATTCCAGCTCGTACCCTCACTTACAAACTCTGAGCTAAATATGCTTTCTCCTGCACAAATGACCCTTCCCCAACTAATACAACTTAAATAGATCAACATAAGAGTTTTAGGTAAAGTGCTTCTGCTTTTCTTTCATTGCTGCAGTTTTTAGAAGTCCTTCTTTATTGCAGAAGGTCTAACAGATTGTTCAATCTGAAGGGCCTGGTCCTGGTATTGTCAAAGGTATTCAGAGGACTTTGAAGGCCTCTGCGTAGAAAGCCTACAATTGCCATTTGTCTGGGCAGCAGAACGACATGGATATGGAGCACGTGTAACAGGAGGGGAAGTGTGCACAGAGGTAAGGAGAGGAAGAGGCCTCTCAATATAAGGTTCTAGCCACCTACAATGTCCTGAGAATATTCCCCATAGAGATGGCCATTGAACCTCCTTGGTTCTAGCAGGTGGGACTAGATTGGGTTGGGATATCTGGTTGGCATGGACGGGTTGGACCAAAGGGTCTGTTTCCATGCTGTACATCTCTATGACTCTACGACTCTATAATCAGAACTACAGCTACGAATATCACTGCAGGTCTCAATATCTACACTTCTGCATTCTTCCAGGCTACAACCAATGATATTGCCAACATCTTGGCATGTTTGACAAGTATCGCTGCATCAGAGGTGTCCTATACACAACAAGAGAGGACTTTATCACTGTGTCTCTTTAGCAGAGAAAATCAGAAGGAGCAGAAATGTGGCTTTGCCAATAATGCACAATGTGATTGATTGCTGTGACACTCTGCAAAGTTCTTGCAGCCCTGCTGTGCTGCACTAGTATTGTAGCTGCCTGAGCCAGCATGACAGCAAACACAGATGCCACGACTTCAGTCTGAACTTCCAAATCAGCACTGAGATCTTTTGCCTGTGCTTCAATGGAAAGTAGCAGAGGCTACACCATAACTGGGACTGCAGTGCCATCATGATATTGGCCATCACTTCCATGCTGCAAGTGATAGGCTCCAAGCACTGTGTAGAGTCACATAGCAATTGGCGCTGGATATTTGATGCTTCTTGACTGGTCTGCCAATACAATAATCACCTCTGAGTACATTCCTATCAAACTCTCCTTACACTGTTCTGTCAAAGCCCCCTTCTGGGTTATCCACTGAACTAATCTGTAACCTCATCCTCCAGTGACTGGTCACATTCACAGTCTGGCTACAGGTCACCATTACTTGCTGATGCATCACATGCTGATCTCGCTTCTATAGAATCCTCTATAGTTTGTGCAGTGCCAGTGTCTGAGTAGGTGGCTGCAAGGGTCCTATCGCAAGTTGGTGCTTCTTCAATAGATCTTCATTCCTCAACTTTCCTCAAGAGGCTGCTGGAATTCTTGGATACATAAAATAAATGTATGAGGACTGGCTTGGGAAAAGGGAATGGGAATGGAGAGTTAGGTATGGGGCATCGGGTGGAAGTCTGAAAGTTCATATGCAATTTGTTCTTCGTGATGAATGGCAAGATAAGAATAGTTTGGTACTGGAAAAGTTACATGAAGAAAGAACGTACCATTATCCTGAATGGAGACAGATTTGTGAGAATGAGGGCAGGTATGTTTCTGCCTCTAGTTAGTAGTTACGTCATCACCTTTGCCATATTTTGAATAGATGGTAACATGTAGAAGCTGTGATAAGTGGCTGGGAGGCTTGCAGCATTATTATGTATGGTATATGAGGATGAGCAGGAACATCTGAATCTTGGGTATAAGTCCTTATTACTAGAAATTGCTTGGTCAGTGAATTGTAGAGCTCTGATGTATTGAGCAGAAAATCAGGCTGGTGATACATTGGGGAAAAGATGGCATTTGAAGATGCATTTTTTGATCTTGACCACTGATTAGGTCATTGAACATTTTTTGGCATTGCAGCCAGATCATCAGCGTCAGAAATAATGACAATGAATGTATCTTCCCATTCCCTTCGCAGTATGTGCTTTGAGGGCCTTCTGGTTCCGGAACATGAATATAGGAAGACAGGAAATTGGAGCTGAAGTAGGCTACTTAGCTCACCAAGGTAAAAACAATGACTGCAGATGTTGGAAACTAGATTCTGGTTTAGTGGTGCTGGAAGAGCACAACAGTTCAGGCAGCATCCGAGGAGCAGTAAAATCGACATTTCAGGCAAAAGCCCTTCATCAGGAACACAGGCAGAGAGCCTGAAGGGTGGAGAGGTACTTAGCTCACCAAAACTGCTCCCCGTTCACATTGCTCAAAGCTGATCTTCTACATCAAGGTAATTTTCATCACCATCCCCATATCCTTTAATATATTTACTATCTAGAAATCCAGAAACTTCTGTCTTGAATCTCCTCTCCCTTCTCAGCAGTCCATTGCAATCGAGAATGGCTTTCTTCTGGGGTTGTGAGTTTTGTGATGACTAAATGCGCCAATTTTTGATTTGCATACCTTGCTCCAGGTGGAGTAGGTGGTATTTACTGAAATGGGTGGATGTATTGTTCAGGTGTTCACACGCTTTCTTCGGCCATTTACACTCACCATTTACATGCATTTCAATGAGTCAGATATGCTCAAAATAGTTGGTTCCTTCATGGATGCTTCTTTTCCACTTTGGGTAGTCTCAGGGCTAGAGATGCCCACAGGATGGAGGGATACTGCACTTGTTTCCAGGAGTCTCTGACAACATCCTTGAGGTTGTTTGTTGTCCTCCTGGTGACCAGATGCCATGATGAAGCTTGAAGTATAGAGTGTGTTTGAAAGTCTGTGTTAGGCATGCAAATGTTATGGTTGCCCGGCCCAGTTGACTGACAGTGGGCAGTGATGTTATGCAGGGAATGCTGGCCTGAGAATTACACTAATACTGAAGCATTTATCCGATCTGTACATTTGTAGGATTTTGTGGAAGTATTGATATTTCTCAAGTTTTTTGAGGCATCTGCCATACATTGTCAATGTCTTCAATGCATTCAGAAGGGCAAGTAACACTGAGTCTCTATGGACCATGAGCTTTGAGTTAGGTTTGAAGTCTTTGTCATGAAACATTCTGTTCCTCAGATGGCTAAAGGCTACACTGGCATGCTGGATGGTGTATTTCATTGTCTACTCTTGCTAAAATGAGGCTCCCAGGTTTTGGGGATTGATCTGCATGAAACTTGAAAGGGTTCAGAAAAGAATTACTAGGATGTTGCCAGGGCTGGAAAGCCGGTGCTATAGAGAAAGGCTGTTTTTCCTGGAGCATCTGAGGCTGAGGGGTGACCTTATAAAGCTTTATAGAATCAATTGAGGGCATGGATAGGGTCTTTTCCCTGGGTTGGGGGAGTCCAAAACTAGAGGTCATAGGTTTAGGGGAGAGGGGAAAGATTTAAAAGGGACCTAAGGAACAACTTTTTCTTGCAAAGCGTGGTGCATGTATGGAATGAGCTGCCAGCGGAAGTGGTGGAGGCTGGTACAATTGCAACATTTAAAAAGCATCTGAATAGGAAGGGTTTAGAGGGATATGGGCCAAGTGCTGGCAAGAAATAATTTAGGATATCTGGTCAGCATGGACAAGATGGAGTGAAATGTCTATTCCCATGCTGTACATCTCTCTGATTCTACGTTGTCCAGTGGCTTTTGATAATCACAGGCTGTGGTGGTGGAGGTGGTGCTGGGCTGGGGGACTGTGCACTGCAAGGTCCACACTGTGCAATACTGTGACATTCCAGAAGGATGATGTCTGAATTCTGTCCTGATATCTGCACTTTGTATTCATTCCAGAAACTGTGGTCATTTTGCATCATGTGATTGGTGGCAGCCATGCTTTGGCCCAGCAAAGCTTGTTTTAAACTTTAAATGAGGAAGTATAGCTCTCAAAACAAAATTAATTCTCTTCATGTCAGGCATAGCATAAGACTCAGCATCACTTCAGAAAACACAGCAGCCTTTCTTTGATATGCTACTCCATTGATTTTCTGATTCCTTCACTGAAACACTTTTTTGATTTATATTCATCAGCTGGTGCAGCCAGATTTCAGTATCCCTTTAAGAAGCATAGACTGCCTTCAAGAGGTGTAAGCCAGCTGTTATATGTGCAGGATGCACCTGGGCCTCTGCTGCCCTGACAGTGGATTTAATAATGGACTGCACTGTGCAATCATTGTGATGAACAAGCAGCTCAAACTTTGTACACTGGCCACATCAACTTCACCAGACACAGAGTTATTGACCTGAAGATTTGCAATATCAACCTTTTAGTCAACTGAACAATTACAGATCAAAATCTCTGCCCCCTTTTATTTCAGACAGCAGCTATTGGTAGTGACTCTGCTGTTTCACTTACAGCTCCTCCAGAGGCAACACTTATCCCATTATCACCCCTTTTGTCTTACACCATCGACCCTTGCAATTATTTATCTCTCCTACCATTCACCTAATCATACACTTTCTCTTTTATTATTTCCTTCCTTTCCCCTTTTTCTGCTTTTGTTGTTTTGGGTTTTGCTGAAAGGCCATCAACCAAAAAAGTGAACTTCCTCTCTCTACAGCTACTGTTCAACATACAGAGAATTTTAAGCATTTTTTTGTCTCTGTTTTCTGACATCCACGGTATTTTTTCTTATGTGTAAGTATATTTTGTAGAGCATTCAATAGCATTTGTTCATGGGACATGGCCAGCATTTATTGCCCATCTGTGATTGTCCTTGAGAAGGTCATGACATGGACATGTATTTCACTGCAATGTAAGGACAGTCTACTACACTCAAAGAGTGTTTGGAAAACATAGCGTCATGTTTCCGGCTGCCAGATGTGAGGTGGAAAAACGAAACTTCGATCCGAAGAGCAGCTGCTATGGTGGATACATTTGTAGGGAGTGGACAACCTGAAGTCTGTCATGTCAAATGCTGGAAATCCCAGCTTTGTTGAAAATGAACGTAGTTATCACACTTGCTGCGACTAGAAAGACCCTTCACGTCAATCTTCTGTTCCTAAGATTAAAAAGAAACAGGCGCTATGTACTCGCACCATTTCTGTCTCAGGTCACAACACTGTTGCCAACTTCGAAGATTTTCCTCTGTACGGTATTGCTGAATGTCCATTGATACCTGATTTCTATGGATATGCCCCATTTTGTAATTAGACTGCGTATGTAGTGTAGTCATCCAGTAACTATTGTACAAACAATTCCATTAAGTAGTGGGTAGGATTTCATGGCCATGATTGATTTCCCATTTTAGCCAGAATGACTGGGGCTAGAGAGGAAAGGGAGAGAAAGTAATCATCTGGGGACTAAACAAGTCTGTTTGGAGGACTGGATGTCCAGAATGTTCAGTAACTGTTATAGTAACACATTGTTAATGAAGCATTTATATATGTTGAACACTGCTTGTGCATATGTGTGTGGATAATCTATCATCACAGCACCAGAAATGTGATGATTGGATTATAAGTGAAATGCCGCTAGATCTGGTTTAACCTGTGGCAGAGGGTGTTCCTAAGCAGAGAGAGAGAAAAAAAATCAGAGGGATTGAAAAAGGATACGCCCTAAACTGGAACTGACTGCAACAAGTTTGGACGGAAAAGAGCCAGCGTCTGGGGTTCAAGGCTGACAGAAGTTCGGCTGTGTTCGGCTTTGCGAGAAAGCAGTAACATCCGAGCCAACATCGAGTCCTGACAACACGGCCTGAACCATGTCGCAGCCGAACAAAAGGAAAGCTAAAGAACCCAAAAAGGTAAAATAGGGTGGGAGCAGGCTCTTCCAGTGAGTAAAGCTTGGGGCTGGAGTAGCAAGAGCCGCGGTTGAAACGAGGGATGCCCTTTTCTGGCATCGCCCGCCGCCGCTGTTAAGAGTTTATTTTTCGCTGGAATTGATCGCTTGCACATTTGCGAAGTTTGCACATTTTCTCGCCGTCCTGTAATTCGACTGGGAGGAAATCCGCCACAAGGCGCAGAGTCTTGACTGGAAACATCCATCGGCATTCCGGAAGAGTTGACATCACTTATTCCATGAAGTGTCGAGAAGGCTTCCCCCCCCACCCCCAGCCCCCAGCCCCCAGCCCCCAGCTCCCAGCTCCCCTCGCCCTGCCCTGCCCTGCCCTACTTCAGCTTTGGGCAGTTCAGTTACACCCTTGCTGGCTGGAACGCCCCATTCTGTTACACTGCGGATGTCTTCCCCTGAACTGCCCACTACACAGACCAACACTGATCCACAACGATCAGGAAGCTGTTTCTCCTGTTTCCAGGTAACCCTGGTGGAGAGAGGGGGGCTGGGAGAGGAATGGTTCCGCACGGTTGGGACATTTCTGCCACTGGGTGTGTGTATATGTGGAGGGGGGGGGCGGTGTGTTTTTGGGTGATGTACAGGCGGGCTGGAGCACTGCGGCTGCCTGTCTGAGCATGAGCAGACCCAGCCCCGGCCCCGGGTCTCCGGGGGAGCTCGGCCGAACGAGGTCACGTCGTGCCAACGGTGCTGCAAAAGTTTGGTTTCGCTGTCGGGTCGTTAACATCCTTTGCTAATCACTTCCGCAAAGTTATGTCACTGTTGTATGTAGGAAGTCAGATAGAGAGCAGTTCCAGTCGATCATTGCTCAGTGCGTTTCCATGACCTTGATTAAAAGTGGAACTTTGTTCCCTGGGGCCTCACGGACAAATATTCGTACCCTCAGATATGACCAGAGGGTTTTGCAGTATCAAGACCCATTTTAGTTGTCATCTATTACTGCACTAATGGTGGAAAATATTATATATATATATATATATATATATATAATATCACATTCTCTGCGTGTGTCTGATAACTGTGGTCATTCCTTAGTTATTCTGCAATGTGGTGGAGTAGATATCAGCAGCTTGCTAGCCCACTTCAGAGGGCATTCATTAGTCAACCGTTAATTTGAAATTGGAGTTACATAATGTCTGGATAAGGGTGATAGATTACTTAAAGTACAGCAAAGTGTCAACCTTTTATGATGAGATGGATGCAATATGGGGCTACATATAATCCAGGACATAGTGGCTGGGTCCAGTTACTCATAGGAGAGCTCTGTATCAGTCTGTCAGTAGTGGGGAGGCCCTGAAATATGATTCCTGCCTACCACCAGTTGGATGACAATTAAGCTCCTTGTTGACAAAATTGATACCCATTATCCCCAGAAGCTACTCCTTTCAATAATCTGTGACCATCTCCTTCCCTGACTCCTCCCCTGAGACCCTCATCTTGCCTCCACTGACCTGCGATCCCTCTGTGATCCTGGGTCTGCTTGTGCTGATGCCAATGATAGGCTGTAAGCTTCTGAGTGGCTGGTGACTCTCAACAGTTTGGGAATGTCAGGAATCCACAATTGTCGACCCTTGTGGGAAGGCATGACAGCAGGCAGTTAAATGCCTGAAGAATACTTCATTTTATCAGGCTTTCCTGACCTGAACTTCTGGGAGTTTCCCACCACTTCTCTAACTGTAGACCTTACACATTGTCTTGAAAACTGGATTAGTGGTGCTGGAAGAGCACAGCAGTTCAGGCAGCAGTTGGATGCTGCCTGAACTGCTGTGCTCTTCCAGCACCACTAATCCAGTATTTGGTTTTCAGCATCTGCAGTCATTGTTTTTACATTGTCTTGAAAAGTCTAGGCCATAGTGCTTTGGAAGGAGCAGAGGGACAAGAAAGCCATATCTGCTTTCTGAAACAGTTTAATCCTGTAGTTGTAGGATGTGCGATGAAAGGCAGTAACAAGGCTCTGTCTAGAGTTAACTGCTCCCAATGCATGTAGATTGTGGAACATGAATAGCTGTTCATAAGAGACAGGGAAGTATCAGTTTATAAAAGGACTGTAAGACGTAGAGATTTGTGCAAGACACACATAAGGTGGTGGCTAGAATTCCTACCTAGTGAACTGAGTTAGTTCTAGTCAAAGACGTACAGATGGAGTCTTAATTAATGTTCTGTTCCCTGGCCACGTGGTTAGCAGTGCTTGAATTCTGGTACATTTGCCTTGAAGTGCAGGAGAGATACTTAAGGCATCATTTACTAGTTGTATACATTTTGAGTCAGTGCAGTATTTTAGTTAATAGAACTGTCTGCAAAACATAGTGAATTAAGTGTTACTAAGTCAGTGACTTAGGTAAAGCTGAAGTTTAAAGTATTTTCAGTTTTAATTTACATTAATGGCTTGTGATGTATTTGAAACCATTATGACTAAAAAAAAGTCTTTAGGTGTATATTCCTAGAGTCACATCCTAGACTCGGTGCAAATACACTTACCTGTCATAAACTTAAGATAATCAAGCCCCATTTGAGACTAGAGTCAGCATATCTATGTGATTCAAAGGGAATGCTGTCCTGTCAGAGATATGCTAGCTTTTGAGTGTTAAACCAAGATTGCCTTCTAACTATTTAATGATGAGTGAAGAAGTTGTCTTTGCTAAATGTATTCACCAATCAACACTGAAATATTTAATCTCACTAATTAAAATGCAAACACATAGAAAGGTTAAGGTATATTTGCACATACTGTGCAGGTATTACAGATTAGACAAAATTGTTTTCTAAAACTGACCCTGCCATTTTCTGGCCTAAATGTCTCCTCTGTGGGTCTTTAGTTCTGATCATTATAGCTCCCAGTTGTCAGATAATGGGAGGATCCCCTGGAGAATGTGTGTTTCAGCTTGAGGTTTGTTTCAGCTCTAGGCTTGGGTAATTGTTCTGGCTCCCTGACTGTGCTCTCTTTTTATTGAATGATTGCTCCAGTTACTCCTGTCCTTCATTCACAATGTTTCACTCCTTAGACAATTCTTTATTCTGAACTAGCTATTAACAATTCCCAGAGAAATTGATGATTTGAAATGGTTCTAGCAATGCTTTTAGTGTGAGAACTTGTCTTTATTTTGTCATGAGATGATAGTTTGCCAGAAACCAGATTTGTTGTGTAACCAGCAACAATGAAAGTATTGGCTTTTTCTTCTATTGTATTATTTGCAGCACTATAACATTCTGAAATTGTGCAACTTTTGCAGGATTTCAGTGCTCAGTGGCAAAAGAGTAATTATTGGATTGAATTAGCTTTATTGTCATACATGCTCAACTGAGTAGACAGGAAAGTGTACAAGTTGCTGCTTATAGTGCCACCTTAGGTACAAAGGTCCCTAGGTACAGCTTCTTCAGTCACAGTTCTTAGAAAAATAGAGAAGTAAAGAGTCCAGCATTGCAAATTTTAGGAATAAACTTAAAAATGGAGAAAGAGACAGAAGTTCCGAGCAATGATCTTCCAACCCAGTCGATGCTGGCACCTAGCCTCCAGTCAGCATCAGGATTTGACTGCAGACTATGCCAGGCTTCACCTCAGTGCTCATGAGGCCGGGAGATCGCTCTGGAATTACCTTGAGACCAGAAGTCCATGCTGAGACCATGCCAAGCCGAGAGACCTCTACATACCTCCAGCAGACCACTACACCAGGCTGAGAGACTATCATGCTGGGCCTTTGGGAAATCACTATGCCAGGCCAGAGGATGACACACTGGGCCGAGAGAACACCCGGGATAACAATGGTGTGAACAACATAGAAGGGAAATCGTCTTGCTACCAAAATTCCCACCTAAATCAAGCAACACAATGTCAAAGTTTGGTGTTCCAATTATTTTGAGTTTCCCATTTATACCATCTTAACCGCATTAGGGCAGCACCTCCACTGCATGAACTGCAGTGGTACAAGAAGGTAAAAAAAAACCATCTCTATAAGCAACAGGGCTTTGGCAAGATCACTGGCATTGTGTCTTGCACCTTCCACACACTTCGAAGTCTTGGTCACAGCAATGCTGAGCTGTGCAACTAATGGAGCTAAGTTTTAATGTTGTTTTTTTTTCTAAGGCTCTAGTAAACAGAATTCCACACCGAAGGATTACTCTAACATAAAGGAGAGGTGTTTCACATTATGGAAGAGAGTGTGGATTTCCCATTTAACACCAGTGAAAAGGACTTTTTTCTCTGAGTACAGTCAGTCTGGGGAACTCCTCACTACAGTAATCTGTTGAAGCTAAGTCATTAAGTATATCTAATGCTGAGATGGATAGATTTTTAGTCCGTAAGGGAATCAAAGGTTATGGGGAAAAGGAAGGAAAATTGAATTGAGCATTCATCATCTCATTGAATGGCAGAGCAGTCTTGATGGGCTGCGTCTGTCCATACAGTTTTTGGTCTTATAAGCAAATGGTACATTTACACTAAATAGTTTACATTGACAGTATACAGAACATACAAGAATAATTCTTTATGACGACCATATACAACTATTCAAATTCAATTTGTAGATCAGTTTTGTATGCAAACAGTAGGAGATTGACTTTTACACGCACAACATTATAAAATGGTGTGAACCATTAATTGTTTTCATAAAATTGGTATCAATGTCTGGGTTCCTGGAAACATTGAACAGGGATAAAGGGGGACAACAACACTACTTTTTAGAAGAAGAAAAGAAAAAAAATGAATGTAACAAAAATCCAACTGCTTTACGTGAACAAGTAAGCGGAAGACAGGATGCCTGCCTCCCTTTTAGAAAAGTCTAGAGGTAACCAGGGTTAGGGCGAGTAACAGGGAAGGATGGTGAGCTAGTGGAGATAGCTGAGCTAGAGAGGGTGGCACCTGGACAGGAGGCTTATGATATAACATTGAAAGCTGAAGTAAGCAGGGTCAACACACTGCGTACTTTCCCTGATACCAGAGATGCCCCTTCCCTCTAGAATCATTCAAGGGACTCGAGACACCAATATAAAAATGGGAGCTATTTCCTGAGAATGTTGTCAGATGTCAGACAATATGACCCATGAAAATTAATAATGAAAATACTGAGTGTTGCAGGTTTCCATGCAACCATTCCATTGTTTTTTTTTCCTCATGTTCTTTGTTGTCATTCTGAACTCAAAGCTTTCTTTTTGAATTATTAATACAATTCCAGTTCTGTGATGTATGTTCCATTTCCATTGAGATAGCTCAACTCCCATTCCCAAATCAGCAGTTAACCACATTATTGCTATGGTTGACGTACACATACAATGTATTTAACATTTTTGGCCAAAGGTTAGCTGTTGATTTTTGAATTTGGCTATAACTCTGGTATGTGCAAAAGTGCATTGTTGATTTTGTTGTTTTAAAGGTGCAACATACTTACATTTTGGACAGAGGTATGTCACATTTCTATTAGATTGGCTGTGAAGTTTCTTTTATTCTTTCTAATTTTTTAGCTAACTTAGCCCTTTCCAAATGTCTGCCCTCTTCTTTTCTCCTTGTGCCCAGACTCTTTACACAGCATCCACATTAACATCTCACCCCCCGCCATGCTCCTTATCCGAAACATTTTTAAAAAGACCAACAATGTCAAATATTGAAGAAACCTAAACTCAGAAATGGCTGCAGGACTTGCCATTACCACAGATCCTAACCTTGGATCATCTATGGACACTTTGAACTTTGTATTGCAGGAATTTATTTTCTAAGATGAGATACAGCCAAAAGATAACTGTCAACGTAAATGCAGTGGCTACCTGGAGAAGAAACTTGGAATGTCACATCTGAAAGCATCAAGGAAGCTTCGAAGTGAGAAATGCACTAAAAATGAACTGTCATCTCCTGTGAGTTTCTCAGACTGTGTACATGATGAGAACTATGACATCAGTCTGGTTGCAAGACATGTTAACTTTTTTTTTCCCTCTTTTGAGAATTCACAGAGACAGTTTAAAAGTGAGTTTCAACCTTGGTTGGTGTGCACACTAGTAGGAGGTGGAATGCTTTAAAAGTAACAGTCAAAGTACCATCCAGAATCATCCTACTTCACAAGTAAAGGAGTTACTTGCTCTGAGTGCTGGAAGCCAGTCAGTGAAATGGACAAAAGAATTTTAGCTAACTTGCAAATCCAAGAATTTCCAAGTGCAGTGCTCAACGTCAAAATTCCACTATTTACTGTTCACTACAGACTGATCTGTATACCTTTTTCCTTTAATCTTTTGGACATATTTCAGTGTGCATATGTATTACGTTATTGTTGTTTCTTGTATTTAGTAACTGCTAAACTTACTTTTCACAATGATTATTGCTATTGAGACACATTTCCAAAGATAGTAATTGATTCTCATTAAAAACAAGGAAATTAGCATAATTTTCAATGGCTATGTTTTCAGAATCTTTTAAGTGTACTTCAGCAAAAATATATCACAAGGCTGAAGCATCAATGATTTGCAGATAGTGAGGAGTGCAAGATGCTGCAAAGTCAGAGTCAATAAAGTGTGGAGCTGGAAAAAACACAGTAGGTCAGCCAACATTAGAGGAACAGGAGAGTCTACATTTCAGGTTGGAGGTGAATGTGATTGGTCAGTGCGAAGGGTGGAGCAGATAGGTGGGAAAGAAGATGGACATGTTAGGTCAGGTCAAGGAGGTGGGGTAGAGAGGGAAGGCTCGATGGGTAGGAGGGTTGGGGAAGTTTAGAAACTGATGAACTCTTACATTAAGGCCATATGGTTGAAAGCTCCCGAGGCAGAAGATGGAGTGGTCTTCCTCCAGTTTGCCCTGTCTGAGAGATGAAATTCCTCTTCACCTCCACTTTAATTAGAGAGCCTTTGTTTAATCATGCTCCTTAATTCTAGATTCCCCATGAGGAAACATTCTCTCTCTCTCTCTCTCTCTCTATTGATCCTGAGGAGCTACTTCAAAATCATGTGTTTCAACTCACATTCTTCCAAATTCAAGTACTTTTCTAGGAGCGGGTGGGGGCGATGAGAATATTCTCCTCCAGTGGTATGTGTCCTTGGAAGTCTGTTCCTCAAAAGGAGGAGGAGGATGGGGATCATTTGAATAATTTTAAGGCAGAATTAGATTGGTTCACTTGTCTAAGAAAAGTCTCTGGTCAATAGGACAGGAATATGGAATTCAAAATACAAGTAGTTCAACTGTGGTCTTATTGAATGATGGAGTTGTTCAAGAAGCCAAACAGCCTTCTTCAGCTCCTCATTTGTCTGTTTGTATTCATATACGTTCAGTTGCACAACCTGCTCAACCTTTCCATGTAAAGTAACCCTTTTATTTCAAAGATCAACCCTGGTGGATCTGCCATACAGTACAGAGGAACCGCGATTATCCGAAGGACATGGGCGGGGACTATTTTGTTTGGTTAATCGAATTCTGGATAATCAAATGCCAGATTACATAGTTTCGCCGAGTATCAAGACCTTGCGATCTTGCCGGATAATCCGATATTTGGATAATTGAGGTTCCTCTGTACATAAATAAGGAGTCTAAACCTACACCTACACTACTGTAATCCTAAATTTTCTCTACAATGTCCTGTAACAAGACTTCCCGACTTTTTAAACCTCATGCCTATACTGACGTTGATCCAAATATCACCAAGAAGATCACAAATCTTTGTTGAATTAGCTGATACTTGGTTTGTTTGGTGGTAAATGCATTACATTTGTCTTAAACACTGCCAATTTCAGGAGCGGATATAATGACTAGGATTGAATCCCCCATAATAAAACAGGTACCAAAGGACAGTGCTGGAAATATGAAGCATAAACAGAAAATGCTGGAAATACTAAAATTTGATTGGAACAAATGTGAGAAGATTTCAAGTTGAGTCTGTTTTTGTAACATAATGTACCATTGACTTCTGAAAATAAATGCATAGAGGTCAGGTAAAATAAGACTGGAATTGGGAGTAATGTTTTTCTCATGAGGCAATTTTTCTTCCACCTTCCTCACTCTTGTGCTTTAATAGCATAACATGTTTGTGCTCATATCAGTCATCATGCACCTATCCACTCCAGTTCCATTTTCCTGTACTGTACTTTGGTAGTTTGTATGCAATGGTGTTTTAAATGTTATAGAGCTGTAGAGACATAGAGATGTACAGCAGACAGACCTTTTGGTCTAACTCATCTATGCCAACCAGGTATCCTGTATAAATCTAGTCATATTTGCCAGCATTTGGCCCATCTCCCTCTAAACACTTCTTATCCGTATACCCATCTAGATGCCTTATAAATGTAGCAGTTGTAGTAACTCCACCACTTCCTCTGGCAGCTCATTCCATACACACACCACCCTCTGCAAGAAAAAGTTGCCCCATAGGTCCCCTTTATACCTTTCCCCTCTCACCTTAAACCTATGCCCTCTAGTTTTGGATTCCCCCATCCCAGGGAAAAGACCTTGCCTATTTATCCTACCCATACTCATCATGGTTTTATATATAAATGCTTCATTCTTTATCCTATCTACCTGCGACTCCACTTTCAAGGAACAATGTACTTGCACTCCAATGTTTCTTTGTTCGGTAACACTTCCTCGGTCCTTACCGTTAAGTGTATAAACCCTGCTCTGATTTGATTTTCCAAAATGGAGCACCTCACATTTATCTAAATCAAGCTCCATCTGCCACTCCTTGACCCTTTGGCCCATCTGATCAAAATCCCATTGTACTCTGAGGTAACCTTCTTCACTGTCCATTATATCTCCAGTTTGGTGTCATCTGCAAACTTACTGACCATAAATGTTGATCTAAATACTTCATTACAGTTTAACCTGTGCCACCATTATTTCATGCAGAGAGTTCCAGGTACCTATCAATTCTGGATGAATAAAATCTTTCTTAAACCTCCTGCCCCATAGCTTGATCTATGCCCTCTGGTTATTGACCCCCTCCACCACCTCAAATTGCAACCCCCATGTCTTCCCTGAAAATAAGGAAAACAACGACATCCTGTCTAGTCTCTTTTCATAGCTGAAACACTCCAGCCCAAGGAAACCCTTCGTTGCTCTTGTATTTAGTGCTTTGATTAATAAAGGCAGATATCCTTTAGAACTTCTTAATCACCTTATCTACTTATTCTGTTGCCTTCAAAGATTTATGGATGCACACATCAAGGTCACTCTGATCTTCTGTACTTCCTAAGGTCTTTTTAGAACTAGAATCCCTACAGTGTGGAAACAGGCCTTTTGGCCCAACAAGTCCATACCGACCCTCCGAAGAGTAACCCACCCTGACCCATTTCTCTACCCTATATTTGCCCTTGACTAATGCATTGAACCTACACATCCCTGAATACTATGGGCAATTTAGCATGGCCAATTCACTTGGCCTGCTCATCTTTTGGATTGTGAGAGGAAACCAGAGCACCCGGAGGAAACCCACGCAGACACGGGAGAATATGCCAACTCCACACAGTCAGTCACCCTAGGCTGGAATTGAGCCCAAGTCACTGGCGCTGTGAGGCAGCTGTGCTAACCACTGAGCCACCGTTCCGTCACATGTCTTACCACTTAAATGTGTATTCCTTTGCCTTGTTAGTCTAATTTGGATCAATTCAACATTCTAGAGTAAATTTCAGTTACCACCGTTCTGTCCGTCTGAGCAGTCCATCTAGATTGTCTTGTAGTCTAAGGCTTTCCTCCTCACTATTAACCATACAGGCATTTCTATGTTATCTGCAAACTTACAGGTCATACATTCTACATTCGTGTCTAGGTCATTAATATAGACAACAAACCACGAAGGATCCAGTATTGATTCTTGTAGCATGCCACAGGACACAGTCACAGAAATACCTTTCGAATATCCCTTTCTGCTACATGCCACAAAGCCAGTTTTAGAAACAATTTGCCAAATTGGCCTGGATTCTATCTTACCATCTTGGCCAGTGTCCCATGAGATGCCTTACCAAAGTCCAAGTAGACAATATCAACTGCATTACCTTCATCCACACACCTAGTTAACTCTTTGAAAAACTCAATCAAACCTGCCAGATGTGATCTCCTCCTGAGAATGCCATGCTGACTGTCCTTGATTAACACTCTGAGTGGAGATTAACTCTATTCCTCAGAATATTTTACAGAAGCTTCCTTTTACTGCTGTTAGAATTACTATCCTGTAGTTTCATGATTCATGCCCACCACCATTTTTGAAGAATGGTACCACATTAGTTGTCTTTCAGACCACTGGCACCTCTACTGAAGCTAGAGAAGATTTGAAAATCATGGCAGGCCCCCTGCAATCTGCTCCCTTGCCTCCCACAGCAGCCTGGAATACATCTCATCTGAGTCTGGGGATTTATCCAATTTTCAAGCCTGCCAAACCTGCAAATACCTCTTCCATCTCAATGTTAATTTGTTCTAGTATCATAATCCTCTCTGATTTCTATTCCCAGATCATTCTTTGCTATCGTGAATACAAATGCAAAGCACTCATTTAAAACCACAACAACGTCATCCATCTCCATGTACAGTTGGTCATGTTAATTCTTAACCCCTAGTCTTTCTCAGGTCATCGTCTTGAACTTAATCCAGTTAAAATATCTTTGGATTTTCCTTTACTTTTCCTGCCAGTGTTTCTCATGCTTCGTCTTTGTGTTTTCCTCAGATTGGTTTTGACCAACCCTCTGCACATTCTGTATGCCTGTAGGGCCTCCATCTTTTTTGAGACTTCTATGAGAACCTGTTCGTCCTGCATTCTCTCTATCTCATGTTTGAATGAATCCCAATGCCACAACGTAACTTCTCTTACAAGTAGCTGCTTCCAAAGAACTTTGGCCAAATCCTGTTTTACCAAATCTATATTGACCTGCCTCAATGCATTACTTTATTTCTGGTCCTTCTTTGTCCTTATCCATGATTACCTTAAATCCTACTGAGTAATGGTCAATCTCACTAAAATACTCCTCCATTGACACGTCTGCCACTTTCCTGCTTGCTACCATAAAATTACACCAAACACAGCAACTTACTTCTCTCCCCACACACACACACACACACACACAGAGTTAAATGTACTAACTTGAAAAGCTCTCCTGGGTACATTTAAGAGTTCCATTTCATCGAAGCCTTTCACTCTCCATCTATCCTAGCTAGTATTCAGGAAGTTGAAATCCTCTATTACTCCACCATTATTTTTACACTTCTCTGAGATTTACCCACATATTTCCTTTTATCTCCTCCCTTAGTTGATTGCCGTACCCCCACTTTTGTTTTTATCTTCTTCTCACAAGATCTCAACTGAGGAACTGTCTCAGATATTATCGCTCCTTATTGCAGCAGTTGAACAATATTGTTACACCATCTATTTCTTTGCAGCCTCCCTGCCTTGTCTGAAGATTCCGCACTCTGGAATATTGAGCTGTTAGTCCTGCCTTCCCTCAAACATGTCTCCATGAGAGCAATGACATCATATCCCCAAGTATTAATCAACACCTGGACTCCTCTGCCTTCCATGGAAGATTGCTTGCATCAATCTAAATGCTATCCAGCCCTATTATTTGCTGGATGGCTTGTTTGTGATGCAGAGCAATACCAACATCATGAGTTCAATTCCCGCACTGGCTGAGGTTACCACGAAGGACACTCCTTTCCAACCTCTCCTCTTAGGTTAAACCACCACAAGTTGTCTCTCTCTCTAATGAGACTGCCTTCTAGTCTGATTGATTTCTACTTAAAAATTTGGCCTTGAATCATCCCCTGTTGTACCTCCATTGTGTGTTCTGTCCCCCTGCCAAATTAATTTAAACTCCTCACTTTAAACTTGTTCTTTGAGAGGTTGCAGATTTGGAAGGTACTTTTGAAGGACCCTTGTGAAGTTGTTGCAGTGCATCCTTAAGGTGGTTCAAACTGCACTATGCATGTTTGTCAGAGGGTGTAATTATTTAATTTGATGAGTGGAATGCCAGTCAAGCCTACTGCTTCATCTTGGGTGCTGTCAAGCTGCTCTCGTGTTTTTTTTAAGAGCTGGGCTTATCCATACAAGTGGGGAATATTCCATCACATTCCTGACTTGTGCCCTGTAGATAGTGTACAAGCTTTGGAGAGTCAGGAAATTAGTTACTCACTGCGTAATTTTCAGCCTCTGACCGGTTTTTATGAACATAGTATTTGCATGGCACGTCCAGTTAAGTTTCTGGTTGATAGTAATCCCCAGCACATTGATGGTGATGGATTAAACAATGGTAATACCAATCAATGTCAAGGGAACATGGCTACATTTGCTGTTGTTGGAAACCAGCATTGTCTGGCATGTGTGGCGTGAATAATATCTGCCATTTATCAGTCTTAAACCTGAATGCTTTCCAGGTCTTGCTGCATGCACAGACAGACTGTTTCAGCACCTGAAGATATGTGAATAGTACAAAACACCATGAAATCATCAATGAATATCCCCACTGCTGACATGATGGAGCAAAGATTCATAGGTAGAACTAGTACCCTGAGGAACTCCTGAAACGACATTCTGGGACTGAGGATTATATAGTTGCGAGTGACTTTCTTTGATTTCCTTGCCCATGTTTGAGCTAATGTCATTAGAGTTCA
This sequence comes from Chiloscyllium punctatum, assembly GCF_047496795.1. NCBI lineage: Eukaryota > Metazoa > Chordata > Chondrichthyes > Orectolobiformes > Hemiscylliidae > Chiloscyllium > Chiloscyllium punctatum. The sequence goes on from NC_092740.1 coordinate 62,170,424, forward strand.
TGGAGCCTGGTGTCATCGTTGAGCATTGTCAGGGCCACTGCTTCCCAACTGTGTTCTACTGTGACATCACCTCTGATGGGTCTGTTCAACAGAACTGATCATTGCCAGTTTGATGATGGATGAGGCTGAGGCATTGCCAATTATGATTCCGGGAGTATATCTAATGCTTGAGTATTCTGTAGGACAACCGTCCCGATGTTGGCACAAACTGACAGCTGTTAGTCTGGAGCACTTTCCCAGGTTGAGTGGAAATGATACGCTGTTTTCATTACTGGTGGGAGGTGGACCATGTGGTTTTATTGCTTTTGTCATTTCTGCATCAGTTTTGCTAGATCATTTCAGAGGACAGTTATGAGGCAACCACATTGCTCTGTTTCTAGTGTTGCATCCCATCCAGACCAGGTAAGGATGGGAGTTTCCTTTCACTACAGGACAATAAAGAACCAGATAGGTTTTTAAGACAATCGAATTGTTCACAACCACCATTGAGATTACCTTTAATTCCAGACTTTTAATTAATTTACCCAGCTATTGTTGAGGGGTTTACATTGTGCTGTCGGGTCAGTAACCTGAGTCTTTGGAGACTATTCTGATGACATTACCACCAAGCCACCATCCCCTGTGGAATTTATGCTCAGTTCTCTTCTAAATTTGAGATAAGCATTCATCTGTTTCTATTTTCATGAGAGCGTATTTCTGTCTCCTTGTCTGAGCCAATTGGAGCAATGTCAAGTGGCTTTTCTTTTTGGCCCTTCATGAGATGGAAGATGAGGAGGAATTTGTCCTCCGCCTTATAATCTAAGACTGTCAGGCACATGCACAATGTTTTGGAGGTGGTAGAAGCTGATCTTTGCCAAGGGGTAGTTGCAGAGATGGGCCGTTTCTAAAGGAGGATCTGAGAAGTCTTTTCATAATTGCCATCTCTGTCTGATGGCTAAATTTTCTTTTAAAATAATCTGCTTGGTTATGTTGTGACATGCTTCTATAGCAGGTGGGACGAATGACAGAGAGATAGGGACACTATCACAATGACACAAGACTGCAATTAATTGAATTTAAGTTCTACCATCTGCTATTGTGGGATTTGAACCTCTATCCCCAGAACATTAGCTTGGATTATTAGGAGAAAGTGAGGACTGCAGATGCTGGAGATCAGAGCTGAAAAATGTGTTGCTGGAAAAGCGCAGCAGATCAGGCAGCATCCAAGGAGCAGGAGAATCAATGTTTCGGGCATAAGCCCTTCTTCAGGAATGAGGAAGGTGTGCCAAGCAGGCTAAGATAAAAAGTAGGGAGGAGGGACTTGGGGGAGAGGCGTTAGTATTGCAATAGGTATAAGGAGGTTAAGGTGAGGTTAAGGTGATAGGTCAGAGAGGGGGTGGGGGCAGAGAGGTCGGGAAGAAGATTGCAGGTCAAAAAGGCGGTGCTGAGTCTGAGGGTTGGGACTGAGATAAGGTGGGGGAGGGGAAATGAGGAAACTGGAGAAATCTGCATTCATCCCTTGTGGTTGGAGGGTTCCTAGGCAGAAGATGAGGCGCTCTTCCTCCAGGTGAAATGTTGCCATGGTCTGGCGATGGAGGAGGCCAAGGACCTGCATATCCTTGGCAGTATGGGAGGGGGACCCCACCCCCCACCTTTTCCTCCGCTACATTGATGACTGTATCGGCGCTGCCTCGTGCTCCCACGAGGAGGTTGAACAGTTCATCCACTTTACTAACACCTTCCACCCCGACCTCAAATTTACCTGGACCATCTCAGACTCCTTCCTTCCTTTCCTAGACCTCTCCATTTCTATCTCGGGCGACAGACTCAACACGGACATTTACTCTAAACTGACCGACTCCCACAGCTACCTAGATTAAACCTCCTCCCACCCTGCCCCTGTAAAAATGCCATCCCATATTCCCAATTCCTTCGCCTTCGCCATATCTGCTCCCAGGAGGTCCAATTCCAATACCGAACAACCCACATGGCCTCCTTCTTCAAAGACCGCAATTTCTCCTCAGATGTGGTTGACAATGCTCTCCACCGCATCTCCTCCACTTCCCGATCCTCTGCCCTTGAACCCCGCCCCTCCACTTGCCACCAGTACAGAACCCCACTGGTCCTCATCTACCACCCCACCAACCTCCAGATACATCGTATCATCCTTCGTCATTTCCGCCACCTCCAAACAGACCCCACCACCAAAGATATATTTCCCTCCCCTCCCCTATCAGCGTTCCGGAAAGACCACTCCCTCCGCGACTCCCTTGTCAGGTCCACACCCCCACCAACCCAACCTCCACTCCAGGCACCTTCCCCTGCAACCGCAAGAAATGCAAAACTTGCTCCCACATCTCCCCCCTCACTTCCCTCCAAGGCCTCAAGGGATCCTTCCATATCTGTCAGAAATTCACCTGCATCTCCACACACATCTTTTACTGCATCCGCTGTACCCGATGTGGCCTCCTCTACATTGGGGACACAGGCCGCCTACTTGTGGAACATTTCAGAGAACACCTCTGGGACACCCGCACCAACCAACCCAACCACCCCGTGGCTGAACACTTTAACTCCCCCTCCCACTCTGCCAAGGACATGCAGGTCCTTGGCCTCCTCCATCGTCAGACCATGGCAACACAGCACCTGGAGGAAGAGCGCCTCATTTTCTGCCTAGGAACCCTCCAACCACAAGGGATGAATGCAGATTTCTCCAGTTTCCTCATTTCTCCTCCCCCCACCTTATCTCAGTCCCAACCCTCGAACTCAGCACCACCTTTTTGACCTGCAATCTTCTTCCCGACCTCTCCGCCCCCACACCCTCTCCAGCCTATCACCCTCACCTTAACCTCCTTCCACCTATCGCATTCCCAACGCCCCTCCCCCAAGTCCCTCCTTCTTACCTTTTATCTTAGCCTGCTTGGCACACCTTCCTCATTCCTGAAGAAGGGCTTATGCCCGAAACGTCGATTCTCCTGCTCCTTGGATGCTGCCTGACCTGCTGCGCTTTTCCAGCAACACATTTTTCAGCTTTGGAGTATTAGCCCAATTACATTATCTCTATATAACCACCTCTCCTTCATCCAAGACCCAAGATAGGATGTCGATCACATCAAGCAGTATGTAATGTATTACCACTTGATCAGGTCCCTGAGATTGTTGAAAGAGAAGGGGAGTTTATCAGTTCCAAAAAGAAAAAAAATGGGAGAGCAGGAAAGTGAGAAGGATATCCCCAATTGAAGATCTAATGAGCATCACTCTCAGAGCATGGTCTTAATCCAGTGACATTTATTGGAAGGAAGGAATTCTATTCAGTGGAAATGCAACTCGTATCAGAATCCTGTCACACAGGTTTGTGCAAAATACTGAAAGAGAATCTCAATTCTTTATTCTGACCGATGTGACAGTACTACACTTGACTGAGAGGTAGAAAGAGATACAGCCAAGGAGAGATGGCTGCTGGGAGGCCAGGATATTCACTGATGTCATGTGCATCCCATAAATACTAGCATGGAGAAGATTCAATGAGGTTAGTTCTGTTGTCAGGTCGTATCAGGTATACCAATGGCCTTTGAAGCAGCAATTCTTGCTCCTTTATAAATAGCCACGCTCTTTCTCCACTCACCGGGTGTTGCCTGCTTTATAAAATTCTGGTGTTGGCAGAGGCATTGTTCCATAGTATTCATTAGGAATATGTGTGGGATTGATTTATACTGCTGCATCCTGGCTGCCACCAGGTTTTGTGAGTTAACGTTGCTGGCAGATCCCTGACAGATTCCCCCAGAAAGACTTTTCTAACTTATCTTTCCTTAGCTGCTGTTTAAGTGTTTTCAGTTTTAAAAAGATATATTTATATCCTTGCAAAAAGCCAAAACTATTTTGGTGATGTTGTATGTGTTTGTTTCAGAAATCTGCTGTCAAGCTAAAATGCAGCTGGGCGACATATTTATTTTCTACTTAGAAGTGAAATCCTCATTTATCCTTAAACACTCCCTGCTGTGAACCCTTCTACTTTTACTTAGTTGGCTCATTGGAGATTCTCTCACTATCCTATAACATGCTGTCTGTTCTTTGATACTTAGACAGGGCAGTATTTAGTACATTGCCACCCTTCCTGTCTTTTTCCACAAGCCTCTCGTGCAGTTATGGCTTTCATATTGGCAGAGAAGGGCAGACAACCATAAATGCCATTAACAACTGCCTGATGCTTCATTATATTTTTATGCACTTGTTTTTACATAGAATCTCTAAGTCATGCTGGTTGCTGTTTACAAAAACAAAGGCAGCAAAGCCGAGTGTTGAAACGAAAGTATTATCTCACTTCAGTCTGTGGCAGGAAAGGACTTTGCTCACATCATCCTGAACAGGCTTAAATATGTGACTCAGTGTGCTTTTCACCCAGATTGCATTATTGTGTACAAGCTTTGGGAAAAGAGAAAATGCCTCCAGGAGAACATGGCCCTTTGTTTTTGTTGCAAAGCCCTTTGACACAATCAGTAGGATGGCCCTCTGGACAATCATAGAACAACATAGTTACCAGAAACAAATTGTCAAGGGCACGTTTCACGATGGAATGGTGGGCTAATTCCTTTTAGATGATGAATTATCAGCTCCGTTTGACATGTGGAATGGAGTAAACCAGGGCTTTGAGCCTCAATGTTCTTTAACTTGCTCTTCAACTGTGACCTTTGATTGTGAAGGATCTTGAACAGAAAAGTATAGCTCTGGTATTGTCTTGATGACTCACATATGAGCTATGATGTCAAAAAAAAAAATTTCTGTGAAACTCATCCAGGACTTTCTGATGTTCATGCCCAAATTACTCACAAAATTAGAGATTTACAGATCATTTTGAGGCTTCAAACCTTGAAGCATTGACCATTAGTCTTGGAAAGATTGAGATTCTGTACAATCCTTTGCCAAATTCAACACTATTCAGCCAGCTATCTGTGACAATGATACAAAGCAGATGAGTGTTGAAATCTTTAAATAGCTTGGAATAGTTACCTCCAATGCTTGATAAAGAGATGTCAGCAAGGTATTTGGAAGGTGTGAACCAGTGTATTAAACGACTGTAGCGTTAGACTGTCCCCACAGATCAAGGTGTACAAAACTCTTGTCATTACTTCCCACCTTAATGACTGTGAATCTGAACTCTCTACCATGAACATATAAGGCAGTTGGAACAATTTCCTGTTTGTGCTCTTCACCTTATCCTTGATATTTGCTGACAAGATCAGGTTACAAAATTCAAAAATTTAGGCTGAACCCTGTTAGCAAGTCACATAATCACACAGCATGCAAAAAGCCCCTTCCATCCAACCAGTCCACGCTGACTGTAATCCCAAACTAACTAGTCCTTCCAAACATTTCTTATTCATGTACTTATCCAAATATCTTTTAAAAATTGTAACTGTACCTGCATGCACCACTTCTTCTTGAAGTTCATTCCACACTTGAACCACTCTTTTTGTAAAAATTCGTCCCTTGTGTTTTTTGAACATCTTTTTCCTCTCACCTTAAGAATATGCCCCCTACCTAGGGAGATCCCTCACCTGAGGGAAAAGACTTCGGCTTTTAATTTCTGCATGCCCCTCATGATTTTTTTAGGTCACCCCTCAACCTTCTACACTCCAATGAAAATAGTCCCATTCTATCCAACCTCTCCCTGTAACTCAAACCCTCCATTTTGGACAACCTGTGCCTGTATGTTCTGGAGTCTAGGAGATTGAGGAGTCACCCCATTGGAATTTATTGCTGTAGAATAATGATATTATAGGGTAGGGTTTTTTTTCTTAAGTCTCTGTTCAGCCCTGATCTAATTGAATGATGTCACAGGCTTGAAGGGCTGAATGGTCTATTCCTGCTCCTATGTTCCTGAAAGAGATCTTATTATTGACGTTACTGATGAAGGGCTTTTGCCTGAAACATCGATTTTCTTGCTCCTTGGATGCTGCTTGACCTGCTGTGCTTTTTCAGCACCACTCTAATCTAGCCCCTTTACCTATGAACAGTCTACTCCAATCAACTTTTGAACCTTCTTATCTTGTACCATTAAAATTTGCCTTATCCAGTTAAAAACTTTAACTATGGAGGGCTTATTCTTTTTTATAACTATTTTAAAACTAATAGAATTATGATCGTTAGACCCAAAATGTTCCCCTACTATCATTTCAGTCACTTGTCCTGCCTTATTACCCAAAATAAGGTCAAACTTTGCTCTTTCTGTGTAGGAATATTTATAGATTGATGAAGAAAATTTTCTTGAACATATTTTACAAATTCTTCAACATCCAAACCTTTAATACTATGGTAGTTCCAGTCAAAGTTCAGAAAATTAAAATCACCTACTATTACAACATTACCATTCTTACATGATCTTTCTACATATTTGTTTCCCAATTTCCCGCTGACTGTTAGGAGACCTACAGAACAATTGATTGAGGTGGTGTTCCTGGAAGTCCAACAGTGTTAGGTAGGCAGATAATTAGAACAAAGGACCATTGCGTTTCAAGACTGTTGCTTCATAAAGAGTTAGCATCTGGTAAAGGTAACCAAGATTGATTGTGCTTATGGAAAACCTGAAATGGTGCAGCATCAAACTCCAGGAGCTGAAAGAAACAGCATGAGAAAGAGTTCTCTGCAGCACCTTGGACTGTAGTGTTTTTGAAAATGATTGACATCAGTGTCACAGAGCAGCATTGTCCATGTTGCCCCACCTTTTTCCAAGTCTGGGTATCCAGACCAGACCATCAATGGTGAATATGGAGACTGTTGAGTCTACGTATTCATCATTGCTTTCAAACTCAAATGGCAATTGTTATCATCATGAACATTAGAACAGGCCATCAGTCCAATTGGACTATATTGGTAGTTGGTTGTGTCCCATAGGAGCTAAATCTTTATTCATTTAGAAAGGAAGAAAAGTTGTATGTGGAAACTTTTGTCATGTCACATACAAGCAACTAAATTGAAAAATGCTTGCAAAATGGTTTTGTGAAGTTGTACAATAAATATGAAAGGATATTAAAAGAGGAAAGTCTTTGCTTTGTGAGCTAACTTGCAGGATTTTAAATTGATTTCGGTGATAAATTCTGTTGCTGCCTCACACAATAAATCATGTCCACTGCTGTGTGAACTTTGGTAATAACGAGTCTTTTGTAGTTGGGTATTCAAAAAATTCAAACCCAATTTCTGTGTCTCACAAATCATTTGATTTTCAGATTGAGAAAGACTTGCAGTAACAGGAAAAAAAACCCTCTGATTAATTTTGTTGTGTATAGTGACTTCGTTGATCATAGAAATTGCAATTGTAACCTTTCGGAAAGTGAGTTTACATTGAGGACAGCAGGGTTCCAAATGGCTGTTTACTGGTTGGCAGTAAATCAGATTGTTGCTTTACTCTAGGGTAAAGAAATTCTGTATAGAATTGGTTCTGGAAGAATTTGATTTCAAGATATACCAAGATTAAGCAGTCTTACAAAACTTGAGCTGATGTCTTTTTGTTGGGAGTAAATCAGGCTTGTAAATCCTTTTTGTCTGAGGATTTGAGTGACAATCTAATAGAAGTGTTTAATGGTCCATGTTTGTATCCGTGAAACAGAGCAGCAACTGAATGTCATGTGGAAAGCAAAGTGTACAATCAATTACTGTGGGAATAAAGATGAGGATTAACTTCAGGGAGGTGAGAACAAAAATAATTGTGTCTCAAAAAGTAGATGAAATAATTGACACATATGGCTTGACGAAATAAGGAGAAAGTAGTCGATAGTGTCATGATATTAAATTATTGGTATTGATTTACAAACCACCTTGTTTAGCATTCTGTTCTGTAGTACTTGTAAATGCATATCTTGTGATTTTCTCTGTTACGTGGATGGAATAAGTAGCAAATTTCAATACATTGTAAGCCTCAGTATTGATCTGTAGATGAATGCTATGTCATATTAAAACCAATACTCATGGGCTTTATTGAACGTTTGTATAGTTTTGTGTTAAGTTCCCAAATCAGTATTATTTAAAATTATAATTACAAATATTTTGTGCACTCAAGTAATATGATTAAATAAAAGTTTTGATTTAGTTTAAGACCACTGGAAAAATAACACTAGTAATAAGACGTACAGTTAGGCCTTTTAATGAACCAATTGAAACCAAATCTAAACATGGCAGCTTCTTAAAGAGGAACTATAAAAATATCAAATCATAAATGAAACTTATAAATTTAAATTAAAATCTTGTCTCGGGAGTGATTGTACATTCCTGGCCCTCCAGTTCCCACTTGTCACAGAAGTTCTGAAGCATAAAACCGAAGGACATGCAGGCCCACATACAAAACAAAATTGAGAAAGGTGCTAGGGCAGGTTCAGTTGATGCATTCAAGAGGGCATCAGATGGTTATTTGAATAGAAATGGCGTGCAGAGATAACAGGTAAATTCAAGAGCTTGAGGCCAAGTAATAATGGACTGAATGGCCTCCAGTGTTGTAATGACTTGATGAGAAATAAGCAGCTAGGAGGGTATTTGAATCCATGGATGCAAGGCACAATGGCATAGAAACCTGTGACTTTAACTTCTTCGGCATCCCATCTCATACAAGATCTGCCTTTATGCTGCAGCTTCATGTTTAGTAAGTACAGGATTTCAACTCAGCAAGATAATAGCACGTTACTGCTAATTGGCATCGTTTATTTCAACATTTATACATTTGATTACTGAAGTATCCATTTGTTGTTCCTTCATTCTATTCTTTAAATGATCCTATTTGCATTGCATTGGAATGTCTGAATTCTTTAAAGTACTGAAATGAAGAAATACAGACTTGTGTTTTCAGTCCTTTAGACATGTAATGGATTAAAGATCCATCTCATTTAACTTTCTAAAACAAAGTTTGTAGCCTATACAGTTGGGGCTGCCTGTATATGTCTTTACAAACTTACCAGAATTCATCTTTATCATTGGACCTCCAATTCTTGTATCGTTCTTCATGGCATTTCCAAATTATCCATTCTCAATGATGAGAGGATGTTTTGGCAGTGTTCTATGATGGTACAGACTATCTTTCTGTCATCTATACACTGCTGTTTTGCCACTTGAATTTTATTATATGATTGATGGTTTCGTTGGGAGCAATTCCTCTTAATCTCGCCATAGTACAGCATTCAAAGAGAGAGGTATCAAGTCTTAGGGCAAAATATATTATTCAAGCCTGGTTCAAAATAAGGGGATTAATTTACATGTCTGCTGCAGTTTCAAGGTATTTATTATTCTGACACAATCTATAAATTAAATGAAATTTGAAAACTTGGTGATAACTACTTTTGCTTCCATTTGACTTTATTTTGTTATAACGCAAGTCGCAACTAAAAGCCAGATTTATTTGTTTGACAGACAAGTGAGTGATGTAACAGTGAGTGGGAATGTATGTTATGTGGAAGGTGCAAGGAATTTTTAAGAGGACTCAGAGAGGCTAAGGAAGTGGGTAAGGACAGAGCAGATAGAATTTAATGCAAATAAAAGTAGTTATTCCCTTTGATAGATAAAAGAGAAAAAATGTATTTCTTAAATGGTGAGAGGTTAAGAGGTTTTCATATCTAAAGAGACCTGGTGTCCTTTTTAATGAGTCACAAAAAGCTAGCAGCAAGCTAGCAGGTGCAGCAAGCATTTAGTCTGAAAATAGTGTGAAATTAGAATTTGTTGCAAAGGGATTCAAGCTCAGGAATAAAGATGCCTTTCTGAGGTTGTACAGAGCTTTGGTGAGACTGCACTTGATGTTTTGTGTATGGTTTTGGTCTCCACATCTGAGGAAGGTTATACTTACCATAGGGGGATTTACTTATGAGGAGAGATTGAAGAAACTGTGCCTGTATGTTCTGGAGTCTAGGAGATTGAGGAGTCACCCCATTGGAATTTATTGCTGTAGAATAATGATATTATAGGGTAGGGGTTTTTTTCTTAAGTCTCTGTTCAGCCCTGATCTAATTAAATGATGTCACAGGCTTGAAGGGCTGAATGGTCTATTCCTGCTCCGATGTTCCTGAAAGAGATCTTATTATTAGTACAGCATGCATTGAAAATAAAATAGTTTCATTCATGCATGCAATCATGTTTTATGTCCCAGACCTATAAAGACAGAATTTTGTATTTAGCATGCAAATAGAATTAAGGAGAATCCAAAGGGTTTCTACAAATATATTAAGGACAAAAGGGTAACTAGGGAGAGATTAGGGCCCCTCAAAGATCAGCAAGGCGGCCTTTTTGTGGAGCCACAGAAAATGGGGGAGATACTAAATGAATATTTTGCATCAGTATTTACTGTGGAAAAGGATATGGAAGATACAGACTGTAGGGAAATAGATGGTGACATCTTGCAAAATGTCCAGATTACAGAGGAGGAAGTGCTGGATATCTTGAAACGGTTAAAAGTCGATAAATCCCCAGGACCTGATCAGGTGTACCCGAGCACTTTGTGGGACGCTAGAGAAGTGATTGCTGGGCCTCTTGCTGAGATATTTGTATCATCGATAGTCACAGAAGACTGGAGGGTTGGACCGAAGGGTCTGTTTCCTTGCTGAACATCTCTATGACTCTATGAGGAATTATTATCAGGAATGAGTTTGAATTGTAACAAAGGACTTGTTCATTTCCATATTTAGACTACAGTTCTAAATACCTCAGGAAATTCTACCAAGTTTTCAAGGCAAAAATTCTTCGGGTACCAAAGCAGTGACAGCTAAAGGCAGCGAAATAATAACCACTCTAAAATGCAAACAACTGCTCATGTGTACACTGAAGAACAAGTTGAGCGAGAACATATAATTGGTCCATGCGATATTGACCATGTTAACCTGACTACCGTCCCTAATGGAATAAGAATGTGTTTGTGATCAGAACATCTTCAGTGGTTCTTTGTGTTTTTGTATGTGGCAAATGTCCATGAATATATTGGGTACTGTGAGATGGCCAACATTGGATCTTAATCTGAAATGTCAGTTTAGTCTACACTTGGTACAAGGTGTCAACCTGGAAAAAAAGGTTAAAGCTACTCTCTAAGCAAATACCTGAGGTACATTAGTAGTTTGTTGTCACTTCAGTTGCTTGCTACTGCCCACTAGTGAAGCTGCCCCTGCTTTACATGTTTAACATTTTCTCCAAACAATGAACAAGTGATTGGGAATAACCAAGTTGCTGCAAAGGACGTTGAGCACTATTTAAAAGTTTATCACATTCTGTTGATCACTTTCTGCTAGAAGTTTGAAAAGTGTATTTAAATCACATCGGAGACAGCCTGTTGCCCTTTGTTAAAACAGTCAGTTTTAGTGTCAGTACTCAGCCTAGACTTTGTCTCCTTAACAACTGAGCGCTGGGCTAATGTCCCTTATTTGACACCTAATTTGCGTCATCAGGAGGAATGGGAGAAGGAGGTAAGATGAGGAAGAACAATACCTGGGGTAGTGAGGGAACTGCTGAAATTCTGGATTTATTATGGCCATGGTGGGGTTTCAGCTGCTGACAGGATGTGTCAATTTCCTGTGTATCATGAAGTTACCAAGAACTTTGGCTCATTTTGAAAACAGTACTTTCATGATTGGCTGACTGCATTGGTAATCAGAAATACATTCCTGTGCCTGTAGCCAAGTACCAAATTAATCTCTCTACAGCAGTGTCTGGTATTTGAGATGCCGAGGCACACATTATTTTGGGCATATAGCATCTGCCTGTATGCCATCTGATCAAGAATACATGTCTTCGTGGAAAATAATCTCATTTCCCAACATTGACAATCTGACCAACACAATGTGTACTTTAAACACAACATCTTCAGGGTAACGCGACAATGAAACATTTTATAATATCAGAGGAAATCCTAACTGTGCTTCACAGCAAAACCTTTAGAGTAACAAGGACTTACACACTAAAACTTCTGGATTTTAGTGTCAATCTGTGTTTAATCTAAGTTATAACTTTAAATCAGATTAAGAAGAGTAATGGTGATAAAGTCAGATGGTTCACCATCAAAATCATTTAACTGAAGTGACATAATATGAAAATTCTTTTTTTAAATTGCAACATTAAATTTCTATTGATCCAACATGTGATGTATGGTTTATAATACTAATACTTGAGTTTTATATCATTCAGTGTGAAATATTTTAAAGATGTTCGACTAAAACTTTTCATTAGGAGAAAGTGAGGACTGCAGATGCTGGAGATCAGAGCTTAAAAATGCGTTGCTGGAAAAGCGCAGCAGGTCAGGCAGCATCTCTCCTGTTCCTTTGATGCTGCCTGACCTGCTGCGCTTTTCCAGCAACACATTTTTAAGCTAAAACTTTTCATTGCAGTGTTATGAACAAAAATGAACAGTGATTGATAACAATTGGTGTATGTCAGCGTGGAAACAAACATGATCTTGATTCAACAGCACTTCCCTTTTCTAAACACTTTACATCTCATTTGCTAATTGACTATCTCGTTGACTCTTTGTTATTTGGAATATTATCATGTTGACCTAGAAAAATTTTATTGCACTTTAACAAAAGCACTTTATTTGCAACATAAACATGGTCTCAGTTTATGCTTGCTGTTTCCAAGCTTTCATAATACTGACCTTGAGTCAAACATGTGACAGAAAGTGATGAGTTGATATGTGCAGCTGTTGAACTTGCACCATTCAGACAGCATCACTGAAACATAATATTAGAATGATGATATTCACTGGTAGTTGCACAATTTTCAGTTTAATTTAACTTCAAACAGGAGTCTGTGCCAACCTGCACAATGGCTTGGACATTATCTCTCCACACCCTTCCCCCTCCACATTCCAGATAAAGGGCTTTTGCCCGAAACATTGATTCTCCTGCTTCTTGGATCATGCCTGACCTGTCGTACTTTTCCAGTGCCACACTTCTTGACTCTGACTCTCCAGCATCTGCAGTCCTCACTTTCTCCTTAGGCTGCTAGCTGTCAAGTAACATGTCTCCAGTTAATTCAGTATATTTTGAAGACCACAATATCAATTTTGCAACATCCCTCATACCCAGAGGAAAACCAGAGGTGTCATAATGGCAGAAATTCCCTCACGTAGTAACAGTAACAACAAAATCTATCACTTCTGTGGACTTCAGTGTCCAGAGTGGATTGGACACTGACATTGACATGAGAATCCATGGAAGATGAGGAAATCATTAATAGCTTTCATATACTCAAATAATGAGGAGTCAGTATCACAATTCATGCCTCACAGAGGCCCAGATCCAGCAAAAGAGAAACTAACAGCATCCTTTTATATTCAATGTTTTACCATTAAAATTCTCAATTTAAAAACTTAGCTGGATTAGCCATGTCAATGCTATGGCAAATGTAGCAGGTAGGATTCCTGCAATGAGTAACACACTTCCTATCTAATCATACCCTGTCCACCACTGACAAGATACAAGTCAGAAGTGTACTGGAGTATTCTGCACTTGCCTGGATGGTTACTGCTTCATAACACAGTTCTGACAAAGTAGTCCATTTGATCAATCTCATTCTCTCAAGCCCCCATTTGCCAACTTAAACATTCACTGGCTCAGTGTAGGTGGAGTATGTAGCATCTACAAAAATGCACTGAACAATTCACCAGGTTTCTTTAAAAGCATTTTCCAAACTGAAAAAACTCTTCTACTAAAAGGGCACAGGCAGAAGACACATGGGAACATCATAAGTTCCCCTCCAAGCCAAACACCAACCCGAATTGAACCTGTATTGTTGTTCATGCACGGTGACTGAGTCAAAACCCTGGATGTCCCCTCTGGACAGTGTTACCCACAGAATATTCACTGCAGCACTCTATCATCTTCTCAAGAGCTTTAGGGATGTGGCCCAGATAGTGAAGCTGACATTGAATGAACGAATAAATAAAAACTTGCATTGATTTTTTAATTTTATGCCTTGAATTTCCAAATACATACTCACCTATAAGTAAAATATTTCTATAGGACATGCATTAATCTATCTGGGAATCGTTTAAGTAACTAAAATTCCACTTTGTATTTCTTTAACAGGGAGCAAAGAAGCAAGATTTATCTAAATCATCGAAACAAGGAGTCAGCATGAGTGCTCAAACACCAGAGGTAGGAAAACTAACAAACTTGTTGAATTTACAGCGAAGTGATCAGTTAGGAGGTGAAGGTTAAATGTCTTAGGGGAGATTTTTGTTGACCTGCTGGATAGCCTGACACTGGTGATTCTTAATTTTACAGGAAGCCTCCAAAGAAATGGCTGTCACTGGGTTTGACATCATATTTAGGGCAGTGGCTCATTCTCAGTGCTGGCATTTCAAAGCCTCATCAGCGCATTTACAAATGGCGGGCATGCTCAGGAAGGCTGGAGACTTGCTGCATTCAGCAAGGAGGGAGAAATATCTTCAAAATTGATTTGATCTGGCCCATTGCTGGAGGGAAATCCATAGGGCAGCAGGTTCGCCTTTCCTATCCACGTCCTCCTGTTTGATTAAAACATAATCCCCCTCCTGATCTCGTCAGTGACCTCCTGTGTGACATAGACATGACCAGCTGTCAACAAAATGATGACATCTTGACAACATAGTTCTTATTTATTCCATTATGTATTTGCCTCACCCCTTAAGCCCTCCCATCAGTAAAAATCATCAATAGCATGGCATGGTCTGGGAGCTGACCTACTGCAGCTTCACATGACTTTACTGAAGCCATGCTGTGTTCCCCCTTCTACAAGCTGGTAAGAATATCCCTTTTAATTCCAGCAACACGAGGGGTCTTGTGCTGTTTTGCAAATAATGAACAATATGTTGAAATGAAATATGAATACATTTGCACAATAGTATGAATACATAGTTTTGGTTCAATGTTAGGAAACTTTTACCAACTTTTACCAATTGAGCTACCAAAACATGGGAAACCTACTTGCTGAAAACATGTAGGATTCATTAGTCATTTATAGCTGTTGGTCTTTTTATCTGTTATATTAAGTTTAGGTATAATTTACAAAATGTAACTCCCTCATGCTACTTTAACATAGTAAACCACAAAGTCATTGACTTTCTTGCATAGTTAGTGAATGAAGTAACTGAACATTGAGCAGTAAGCATTATGCAGATAGCTTCTTACTGGAAGCTTCAGTTTACCAAATTGATCCATGTTATAAATAGAGGAAGTTTCTGTCTGAATTATCTGCTTTGCAAGAGGAAATTGATCTGTTGTAAAGGACTGATTGTTGTCAACTCTGAGTGGACTACATGAGACTGTGAAATTAGGTTGCACGTTATGTCTGACAAAGGGTCACTGGACTTGAAAATTCATTCTGTATCTGTCTCTGTAGATGCTGCTGGACCTGCTGACTTTCTCTGGCACTGTGTTTCAAATTTCCACAGTTCTTTGTTTTTATTTTGTATTAGATCAGTTTCTTAGTCAACATTTAGCCTCCAAGCAACATTACTAAAATCGGCTGTCTAGCTGTCCTCATCATTGTGCAGTGTGCAACATTGCTGCCATGTTTCCTGATGCACAAAATTGTGATGACACTTTTTAAAAAGTACTTTATTGGCTGCAAAACGCTTTGGTATGTTTGTAGCTCATGAAAGGTGTTTCTATAAATGCAAGCTTTCTTCCCTTCTCTGTGTATTAGCAAGCAGTTCGTAGGAGCTGATTCACCCTTTAAGCTTCAGACTTTATTCAGCAGCAGCAAAATCCACTATTCAGTTTTTTTCATTTTTTTGGGAATGTCAAAGTCCACTTGTATTCATGAATGATGTGTCTTGATTGCATCGATTGAAGAGTATATTTAGGAGGTGTGTCTTGGGAATCGGTTAGCTCAGATGCTAGATGGGTGTTTTGCAATACAGAGTAATGCTGGTTTAATTGCCACACCAGCTGAGATCACCATCTAGATCCTGCCTTGTCAACTTCGCTTTACACCTGAGGTGTGGTGATCCTCAGATTGAACTCACCATCAGTCATCACTCTTCCTGAGAGAACAATTCTACAGTGTTCTGGGGCTTTGCTGATTATTACTTTACAGATAGAAGATGCAAACAAACGCTGTACCTAACCTGGGAGTGTTTGATGGGAATAATGTAGAAGCAGCTTTGATTTGTATCAAACTCTGTGCAGTACCTGTCCTGAGAGTGTTTGTTTGAGGGATACAGTGTAGGGGAAGCTGTATTCTGTATGGAACTGTGAGCTGTACCTATCCTGGGAGTGTTTGATGGACTCAGTGTGGAGCGAGCTTTACTCTGTATGTGACCCTGTGATTTGTTTGTCCTGGGAGTGTTTGATGAAGACAATGTCAAGAGAGCCTTACTCTGTACCTAACTCTGAACTGTCTCTGGCCTGGTGGGTGTTTGTTGGGGACAGTGTAGAAAGAGCTTTACACTGTATCTAACATTGTGCTGTACCTGTCCTGAGAGTATTTAATGGGGACACTGTAGAGGGAGCTTCATTTTGTATCGAACTCCATGCTGTACCTATCCTGGGATTGTTTGATGGGCCCAGTGTGGAACAAGCTTTATTCTCTATCCAATCCTGTGCTTTGTCTGTCCAATAAGTGTTTGGTGGGGATTGTGTTGAGGGGCCTTTACTCTGTATCCAATCCCCATGACTGTACTTGTACTGGTGGTGTTTGGTGGGGACAGTGTAGATGGACCTTCACTCTCTAACAAATTGTGTGCTGTATCTATCTTGGGATGGTTTGGCGGGGAGAGTGGGGAGCAAACTTTACCTTCAGTTTAAAAGGGATATCTGGTCGGCATGGACAGGTTGGACCGAAGGGTCTGTTTCCATGCTGTACATCTCTATGACTCTATGACTCTAATAGAGTTCCAAATGTCACACGCGCATAGGCAGCTAAGCAAGGATCGGGGTAATTAAACAGGAACCAAATTATGGACTTTGACAAATTTCCTTTTTAATGTAAAAGCAACTTGAACAAAACATACAGTTGTGATGAATAAGTAAGAAATGTGATTTTGTTCCACATCCCCCGCCCCCACCCTGCCCATCCACCCAGCTCTCCAGCCTGCACATGTGGCTTTCATATGTAATCCCAGTTTAAACTATGACATTAATTGAAAATTATATTTAAATTGCTGGGATAAATATCAGTAAAACATTTCTGTAGATTATTTTCTCAAATGCTGCAGAGAGTTTACATTATCAGGAAGCCAAAAGCTAATTGTGAACCAGATTTACACCAATTATTGACAGTATGCAGCATAAAAGGCCAAACCAAATCCCCTTAAAATATTCAGAAGATAGTCTTGACCCTAACTTTCTCTTATTTTAAAGGTAAATGTTGTTGTGGTTCTGTTCGCCGAGCTGGGAATTTGTGTTGCAGATGTTTTGTCCCCTATCTAGGTGACATCCTCAGTGCTTGGGAGCCTCCTGTGAAGCGCTTCTGTGATCTTTCCTCCGGCATTTATAGTGGTTTGAATCTGCTGCTTCCGGTTGTCAGTTCCAGCTGTCCGTTGCAGTGGCCGGTATATTGGGTCCAGGTCAATGTGCTCATTGATTGAATCTTTGGATCCAGATTCAATCAATAAGCATATCGACCTGGACCCAATATACCGGCCACTGCAAAGGACAGCTGGAACTGACAACCGGAAGTGGCAGATACAAATCACTATAAATGCCGGAGGAAAGATCACAGAAGCGCTTCACAGGAGGCTCCCAAGCACTGAGGATGTCACCTAGATAGGGGACGAAATGTCTGAAACACAAATTCCCAGCTCGGCGAACAGAACCACAACAACGAGCACCCGAGCTACAAATCTTCTCCCAAACTTTGAAGGTAAATGTAAGGTGTTGCATTCCAGATGCAATTCGATTGGTCAAACTACCAGATTTAAAGCAAAACACACTTTATTTACCCACTATAGTTAAAACACAACAAAAGAAAGAAGCAGTTGGAATAACTTAACTGTGTTGGAAAACTTGACAGAATAATCGGTACAGTACCTATTAACTGTTCCAATATAGTAACATTCCAAAAACACATCCTTGGCAAAAGGTAAATTCAGAAAGCAGATTGCCTCACATGCAACTCCCGCAGCAGGCAGAGAACCCCCAGGTTTTGGCTGTAATCAAGAGAGGGAAGAAATAGCTTCTACTTCTTCAAGACCCCAACAGCAACTGCTGAAAGCTAAACCTAAAATCCCTGGCTCTGTGCATGGGAGCTTGACCACACCCATTCATGCTGCTTCTATTGATTCAACATATTAAAAAAAAACACAAGGCTTCGCAAGTTGTTTATCTTCTCATAGACTCCTCAGTACGTGTCCCCCAATTTCTCTCTAAAAGAAACCAGGACAAAACAATCCCTTAAAACCACAGCATCGTCACAACAGTCATTATGAATCCATGACCAGATGTAAATGTGTTTAAAATGAGTCATTAGATCGTTATGATTCAAACAAAGGCAAACATTGCATTTCGGGCCTGCCTCATCTGTGGCTTGGCAACAGAATGAATGAGTGAAACATTGTACACTGCAGAGGCTGTAATCTTTTGACAGCCTGAGCTTTTAAGAAGCAGCTGAAATCCATTTTAGTTCAGAATTATTATAGTTTTTGAATGATATAGAGAAGCCTGATAGACCAATAGTTTCTGTTTTCTCATATCTTAACTTTAAATGGAAATGTTAAGTGACTTTCTGGAGTGAGTGAGGTAAAAAAAATTCTCAGACATATTCTGGACGTGGTTAAAGCTAGTTTGATGCTCAGTATGTTAATATCTCACAAGTATTTCAGATAACCATAATTTCTATTGATGTAGTGTTGTTTCGATTCAGAGAAGCATCCTAAAATAAGATTAAAATTACTGCAGATGCTGAAATAAAAACTGAAAGTTCTTGAGAAACTCGAGCAGGTCTGCCAACACCCCCAAACAGTAGCTACTCTGTAGGAAAGGCTGTAAATCAACAAATAGTAGGAGCATGTAAAAGAATAGAATAATAATTACAGGGGATTTTAATCTTCTTGTTGATGGGTTAACCAAATTGGAATAGGTCGCTATGATAACAAACTCTTAGAATGCATTCGCGAGAGTTTCCTAGAGCAATCTGTCATGAAGCCAACTGGGGAGCAGGCTATTTTGGACCTCGTAAATGAAGCATTTTTAATAAATGACCTCCGAATAAAATAGTGAATTTAATGTTTAGTTTGAGTGAGAAATCTGAGTCAGAGACAACTGTATTTAACTTAAATAAAGGGAATCACAATGCAATGAGGACAGGGCGGATAGATTAGCAGGAATAACAGTAAGCAAGTAGTGGCCGACATTTAAGGAGGTGATTCATGACTTCAGCAAAAAATACATCACAGTAAGGAGGCAAGATTATAAAAGAGAGACAGTATAACCATGGGCTAACCAAGAAGGTTAAAGAGAGTATAAAGTTGAAAGAAGAAGCATATGAAGTTGCAAAAGTCCTGAAGATTGGGATGAATTCAGAATCAAGCAAAGAAGGGTTTAAAAAAAAAAGAGTAAGTAAAAAAATACAAAGACAAACTAATGAAGAATATAAAACCTGACAATGAGAGCTTTTTAAAATACATAAAAAGGAAGAGAGAGGTGAAAATGAACATGGGCCTCTTAGAAAATGAATTTGGAGAGATGGTTTTGGGGAATAAGGAAACGGCAGAGGGGTTAAACAGACATTTTGCATCAATCTTTGTGGTGGAAAATAATTTGAGCATCCCATTAACACTAATGAGTATGTGGGAGGAATTAACTACCGTCACCATCACGAAAGAAGTAATATTAGAAAAAACTAATGGGGTTTTAAGCGAATATATCCCTCAACCCTGATGGTTTGCATCCTAAAAGATGTATCCACAGAGAACGTAGATGAATTGGTTTTAACGCAATAGATTCTGGAGAATTAAATTGCATTACAGTGTGGAAACAGGCCCTTTGGCCCAACAAGTCCACACCGACGTGCAACCTACTCATACCCCTACCCTAACACTACAGGTCCAACACCACCCCAGCTCCTGCCCGCCCAACCCTGTCCAACACCGCTCCTGCTCCCCCAACCCTGTCAACACCATTCCCGCCCCCGCTCCCCAACCTTGTCCAACACCACCCCTGCCTGCCCTGCCCCCTCAACTCTGTCCAACACCACACCCACCTGGCCCTGCTCCCAACCCTGTCCAACACTGCCCCTGCCCCTCAACCTTGTCCAACACCGCCCCTGCCTGACCCCGCCCCCAACACTGTCAAACACCGCCCCCACCTGTCCCCGCCCCCCAACCCTAACCAACACCGCCCCGCCTGCCCCTGCCCCCAACCCTGTCCATCACCACCCTGCTTTCCCCCACGCCCCCAACCCTGTCCATAACCACCCCTGCCCCCCAACCCTGTCCTACACCGCCCCACCCCCAACCCTGTCCAACACTACTCCCTCATGCCCGCGCCCCCAACCCTGTCCGACTCCGCCCCCGCCCCCGCCCCCCCAATCCTGTCCAGCACCACGCCGCCTCTCCGCCCCCCCAATCCTGTCCAACACCACCCCCACCTGCCCCTGCCCCCCAACTCTGTCCAACACCAGCCCCACCCCCCGTCCCCCAACCCTGTCCAACACCACCTTCGTCTGCCCCACCCCCCAACCCTGTCCAACTCTGCCCCCGCCCCCACAATCCTGTCCAACACCACCTAGCCTCCTCGCACCCCCAACCCTGTCCAACACAAGCCCGGCCCCCCCACTCCCCAACCCTGTCGAACACCGCCACCGCATGCCCCCCAAAACCCCCAAGCCTGTCGAACATCCCCCCGCCCCCCTGTGCCCTCAACCCTGTCCAACACCGCCCCCGCTCCCCAACCCTGTCCAACACCGCCACTGTCTGCCCCCTCCCCCAACCCTGTCCAATACCTCCCCCACCTGCCCCCGCCTCCCCAACCCTGTCCAACACTGTCCACACCTGCCCCTGCCCCCACAACCCTGTCCAACACCGCCCCCACCTGCCCCTCCAACCCTGTCCAACACCGCCCCCGCTTGCCCCTGCCTCCTCAACCCTGTCCAACACTGTCCCAACCTTTCCCCGCCACCCAACCCTGTCCAACACCGCCCCGCCACCCCCCCCCAACCCTGTCAACACCACCCCTGCCTGCCCCCCCCCAATCCTGTCCAACACTGTCCCCACCTGCCCCCACCGCCCCAACCCTGTCCAACACCGCCCCTCCTCCCCCAACCCTGTCCAACACCGCCCCGCCACCCCACCCCCAACCCTGTACAACACCGCCCCCGCCACCCCGCCCCCAACCCTGTCAACATCACTCCCGCCTGCCCCCGCCCCAACCTTGTCCAACACCACCCCTGCCTGCCCCCACCCCCCAACCCTGTCCAACACCAGCCCCACCTTCCCCCGCCTCCCCAACCCTGTCCAACACTGCCACCACCTTCCCCCGCCCCACAACCCTGTCCCACACCGCCCCCATCTGCTCCCCCCACAACCCTGTCCAACACTGCACCCGCGCCCCCAACCCCAACCCTGTCCAATACTGCCCCCAACTGCCCATGCCGCCTCAATGCTGTACAACAATGCCCCCACCTGCCCCCGCCCCCAACCCTGTCCAACACTGCCCCCACCTGCCCCGCTCCCCCAACCCTGTCCAACACCGCTCCACTTGCCCCCACCTCCCCACCCCTGTCCAACAATGCCCCCACCTGCTACTGCCCCCTAACCCTGTCTAACACCACCCCTGCTTGCCCCCTCCCCCAACCCTGTCCAACACCAGCTCCGCGCCCCCATCCCCCAACCCTGTCCAACACAACCCCCACCTGCCCCCGCTCCCCAACCTTGTCCAGCACCGCCCCCACCTGCCCCCATCCCCAACCCTCTCCAACACCAACCCCGCCCCCATCCCCCAACCCTGTCCAACACCATACCCGCCCCCCCAACCCTCTCCAACACCACCAAGGCCACCGTTGCCCAACCATCTCCAACACCGTCCCCGCCTGCCTCCGCCCCCCAACCCTGTCCAACACCAGCCCCGCCTGCCCCCGCCCCCCAACCCTGTCCAACACCACCTCCGCCTGCCCCCGCCCCCCCAACCCTGTCCAACACCAGCCTCGCCTGCCCCCGCCCCACCAACCCTGTCCAACACCAGCCCAGCCTGCCCCCGCCCAACCAACCCTGTCCAACACCACCTCCGCCTGCCCCCGCCCCCCAACCCTGTCCAACACCAGCCTCGCCTGCCCCCGCCCCACCAACCCTGTCCAACACCAGCCTCGCCTGCCCCCGCCCCCCCAACCCTGTCCAACACCACCTCCGCCTGCCCCCGCCCCCCCAACACTGTCCAACACCACCTCCGCCTGCCCCCACCCCACCAACCCTGTCCAACACCACCTCCGCCTGTCCCCGCCCCCCCCACCCTGTCCAACACTGCCCCTGCCTATCCCCGCCCCCAAAACCTGTCCAACACACCCCTGCCCTACCAACCCAGTCCAACACCACCCCTGCCTGCCCCCACACCCTCAATCCTGTCCAACACCGCCCCGCCCCCCCATCCCCTAATCCTGTACAACACCACCCCGCCCCCCCACCCCCCTAATCCTGTCCAACACCAGCCTCGCCTGCCCCCGCCCCCCCAACCCTGTCCAACACCACCTCCGCCTGCCCCCACCCCCCCAACCCTGTCCAACACCACCTCCGCCTGCCCCCGCCCCCCCAACCCTGTCCAACACCACCTCCGCCTGCCCCCACCCCACCAACCCTGTCCAACACCACCTCCGCCTGTCCCCGCCCCACCAACCCTGTCCAACACCACCTCCGCCTGCCCCCGCCCCCCCAACCCTGTCCAACACCACCTCCGCCTGCCCCCACCCCACCAACCCTGTCCAACACCACCTCCGCCTGTCCCCGCCCCACCAACCCTGTCCAACACCACCTCCGCCTGCCCCCGCCCCCCCAACCCTGTCCAACACCACCTCCGCCTGCCCCCACCCCCCCAACCCTGTCCAACACCACCTCCGCCTGCCCCCGCCCCACCAACCCTGTCCAACACCACCTCCGCCTGTCCCCGCCCCACCAACCCTGTCCAACACACCCCCGCCTGCCCCTGCCCCCCCACCCTGTCCAACACTGCCCCTGCCTATCCCCGCCCCCAAAACCTGTCCAACACACCCCTGCCCTACCAACCCAGTCCAACACCACCCCTGCCTGCCCCCACACCCTCAATCCTGTCCAACACCGCCCCGCCCCCCATCCCCTAATCCTGTACAACACCACCCCGCCCCCCCACCCCCCTAATCCTGTCCAACACCGCCCCGCCGCCCCCACCACCCTAATCCTGTCCAACACCGCCCTGCCCCCCACCCCCCAATCTTGTCCAACACCACCCCCACCTCCCCCGCCCCCCCCAACCTTGTTCAACACACTCCCCAACCCTGTCCAACACCAGCCCCGCACTCCATCCCCCAACCCTGTCCAACACAACCCCCACCTGACCCCACCCACCATCCTTGTCCAACACCAGCCCTACCCCCCCGCCCCCCATCCTTGTCCAACACAAGCCCCACCCCCCTGCCCCCATCCTTGTCCAACACCAGCCCCACCCCCCAACCCCGTCCAACACAACCCCCACCTGTCCTTGTCCCCCCAACCCTGTCCAACACCACCCCGCCTACCCCTGCCCACAATTCTGTCCAACACCAGCCCCGCACCTCCGCTCCCCAACCCTGTCGAACACCACCCACGCCTGCCCTGCCCCCCCCAAACCTGTCCAACACCGTCCGCCCCCCTGCACCCCCAACCCTGTCCAACACCACCCTCACCTGCCCCTGCCCCCCAACCCTGTCCAACTCCACCCCGCCTCCCAATCCTGTCCAACACCACCCCACCTCCGCAATCCTGTCCGACATCACCCCCACCTGCCCCCACTCCCCAACCCTGTCCAACACCACCCCCGCCTGCCCCTGCCCCCCCAACCCTGTCCAACACCACCCCTGCCTACCACCACCCCCCAACTCTGTCCACTGCCTGCCCCTGCCTCCCAACCCTGTCCCAGACTGCTCCCGCTCCCCAACCGTGTCCAACATCGCCCCCGCTACCCCAACCCTGTCCAACACCACCCCCGCCTGCCCCCCGCCCCCAATCCCGTCCAACACCACCTCCCCCCCTCCCCAACCCTGTCCAACACCACCCCCGCCTGCCCCTGCCCCCCCAATCCCATCCAACACCACCCCCCTCTGTCCGCCCAGCCCCCTCTCCGGGGCAGACAGCTGTACACCAACAAGACTGCTGATGCTGCTGCCTTTGTGGGGTAAGTCTCCAAGTAACACACACACACAGCCACAGCCACACGCACACAACGTTTTACTGCAACGTTTTGACAGGTTCCACGTTTGCCCTGTACAGGACAATGTTGGAGAGATTTTCTGGGCACAGGGAGTTTAGGGTACACCCCTTTGTAGAACACCAGGGAAAATATGGGGAGAGATAGAGGGCGGGAGGTCAATCATTTGGTGACAGTGCCTGTTTAATCAGTGTAAACAAAAGACGTGATGACTGTTGGAAACACGTCTTTGATGTAATGTTATATCGGGACCTTGAGATCTCCTTCGGATAATCCAATTTTCAGATAATTGGTATTCGGATAATCGAGGTTCCTCTGTATTTAAATGGAGAAAAACTGCAGAAAACTGTAAAGGGACTTGGGGTTACTTGTGCATGAAACAGGGAAAGCTAACAGCTAGGTGCAGCAGGTAATGGAATATTGGTCCTAATTTCAAGGGAGTTGGAGTTTAGGAGTTGGGAAGTCTTGCTGCAAATGTATTCCTATATTCCTATCCATAATACAGCAATGCAGGGAATATTCTAGCTCCCTCCTCATTCAGTGTTTCAACAGGATCTAAGGTTCTTCTGGGTTAAACAACCAGGTGCAGAGTAAGTTTCGGAGAGATCATGGGAGGGAAAAGGCTGGTGAGACCACACCTGGAGTACTGTGAGCTGTTTTGGTCCCCTTATTTAAAGATAGATATTATTTCATAGGACTAGGCGAAAGTGAGGACTGCAGATGCTGGAGATTAGAGTCGAGAGTATGGTGCTGGAAAAGCACAGCAGGTCAGGCTGCATCCGAGAAGCAAGAGAGTCGATGTTTCAGGCAAAAGCCCTTCTTTCAGCACCACACTCTTGCCCCCCAATATTTCATTGGAGCCAGTTCAGAGAAAATTCATTAGGATAATCGCTGACATGTAGTAATTCTCTTATGAGCAAAAGCTAAGTGGGTTGGGACTACTGTCTAGAGTTTAGAAGACTGAGAGGTTGTCTCATTAAAACATAGAATTCTTAAAAGATTTAGCAGGGTATATGCTGAGAGCATGTTTCCCATCATGGGAGAGACTAGGACCAGAGGGGATGGTCTCAGAATTAAGAGTGCCAAATTAGGACTGAGATGAGGTGGAATTTCATGTGTCAGTGTTGTAAGTCTTTGGAACTCCTTGCAATAGAGAGGTGTGTGAACGGAGTGCCTGTGTATATTTGTGGCTGAGATAGATTCTCGATTAGTAGACGAACTGAGGGTAATGGGTCTAAGGTACAATCACAATGGAAGGATAAAACTGGAGGATAAAGTTTGTGATCTGCAGCCGTTGACCTCAATGTTGAGTCCAGGTTGCAAAATGTCTTAACAGAAAGAGGTGTTGTTCCTCCAGCTTGTGTTTGGCTTCACTGGAATGCTGCAGAAGGCATTGAACAGCAATATTCCCTCAATTGAGCAAAAGGAAGACATGTCAGAAGAGCCTTTGTGTAAAATTGTATCATTGGGACAATTGTGACAGAAATGGAGAAGCTTGGAGAACAGAATTGTGTCCTACAGGATGCAGGAGGGAAGTGTGGAAATGTAGTCAAGGTAGCTGTGGTACCCATCAGCCTCCAGTGACTTATTGACAAAAAGATCCAAATTGTTTTGTACATATACCTAATCGCTTACCGTTTAACAGCTACTCAGCATATCCGCAGAGATAAACGATCACCTCATATTTATCCACATTCGATTCTATCTGTCACGTTTTCCCCACTTTAAGCCTTTCAAATCCTCTTGAAGGGGTCTTACATATATTCCTACCTAGTTTTGTGATATCTATGAACTTGGAAATAATACATTTGGTCCCTACATGCAAACCATTGATGTATGTTGTGAAAAGCTGGGGCCAACTACTGGTCCTTGCAGTAGCCCACTAGCCATAACCTGTCAATGAGACAGGGAGAGAATGTACAACCTCCACACAGTCAGTCACAATATGATTTGTTTATTGCTACTATTTCCTGCTTGTTAGTGAATCCTAAATCCATGCTGATATATTACCTTCTACCCCATGTGCTTTCATTTTAGTAATGAACCTCCTATATGGAACTTCATCAAAGTTCTTCTGAAAATCCTACTAAACTAATGCCCATTGACTCCCTTGTTTGAGTTCTGTTAGGTTCCTCAAAACCTCCCTACAGGTTCGTAAGACATGATTTCACATTGTCACAAGCATACTGTCTATGTCCAATCAGATCATTGTTATCCAAGTGTTCTTTTATCACATCTCTTATCATAGATTGTGCCATTTTCCCTATTATTGACAGAAGGTTAACAGATCTGTAGTTCCCCATTTTCTCTGTCCCTCACTTTTTAATTAGTGGTTCATGAACATACAAACAAGAAACAACAGATACTTGGCCATTTGAGCCTGCTCTGCCATTCAGTAAGATAATTTGATTTTAACCCCAACCCTATAGTCCTGCATATCCCTGATAATCTTTCATCTCCTTGGTAATCAAGAATCTAGCAACCTCTGCCTTGCAAATATTTAAAGATTGTGTGTCTACTGCCTTTTTGAGGAAGGAAATCCCAAAGACTCTCAACCATCTGAGAGAAATGGGTCATCCGTTATATTAAACTAGTTCTAGATTCATCCACAAGTGGAAACATCCTTTCAACCTCCTCTCGGTCAGTTCTTTTTAGGATCTTTTATGTTTCAATTAAGTCAGCTTTGACTCCTCTAAACTCCAGAGGATACAGACTTACCTCATTCGGCAATCTACACACTCCAAGTATTCATCTAATAACCCTTGTCTGAATGTTTTGAATGCATTCGCATAATTTTCTAAGTACGCTGACCAGTATTTCATGCAGTTTTCCAGATGCAGTCACACCAATTTACTGTATAACTGAAGGATTACCTTGCTACTTTCCAACCTGGTGATAGGCTCACATGTGAAAAATCACCCAAAAAACCACATTGTAGCCATACGCCATCTGCTGGACAAGCTGGTTTTGTAAGAAACTGCCTTTTCTTCTATCACAATCTCAAATTATCTTTGGGACTTCCATTATCATTTACTTTTGTTTCAAGAAGCAGTCTTAAGTTTTCCAACATTCCTTTTTCCTGGTAAGCCTTTTCTTACATCTTGGTGAAATGTCTCCAATCCTTCAGCTGAGCCCATGCAGTGATTTATGTTGAATGCAGCGGATAAATCAACTCAATGGATATGACTCCGTTTATTTTTTTCATCTCTAAAATCACATAGATTACAAGTCCAGCAGCAAACCATTGCGTACTCCTAAAAGGAGGTTGCTCAAAGTAGATGTATTGATATTAATTTTCAAAAATTCATTGGATTGTGAAAAGTTTCAATTACAGTGGGGGAAGAAAGACAAATATTCATTCAATACTTAATTCAAGAAGAGCAGGAGGTTTAAAAAACCAAAAACTGTAAGCCATTTAATTTGACATCTGTTATGAAGAAGCTGTTAGAATTGATCATCAATGAAAGTATAACTGGTGAAAGACTTGGTAATCGGGAAGAGTCACCATGATTTAGTGAAAAGGACGGGGAAAATTGTAGGCTAGGCAGTAAATTGGTGGGTTGTGGAGGATGCATCTCTCAAAATGCCCTAACTGGAGGCCATTGAGAACTATTCCACGATCCTTGCTTTCAACTCCCAATGCACCCAATCATCAAGCCCAAACATCACCCATTCGCGTGGCTCATTCCCCCATTGTGGGAGTCCAGTGAAGGTACTGACAGTAGTTACAACTTGCTCTTTGGCGCTGCCAAGTGCTAAAGGTACCAGTTAGCTTCTCATTGGTTGTCATGTCTTGGCAGGCTGGACTTAGAGAATCAGGGTCCTTACATTCTTAGAAAACTGATGGGTGACCAAGTAGGTGACTGATTGTTGGCAGATGGAGTAGGTTTTCTGATCTTCACAGGATGCCAATTATTTTTCTGTTATCAATCCCATGTTCTGACTTAGTTTGAAAGCAGGAAGGTTCTGCTCTCAAACTTGACTATTGTATGAATTATGCTTATATTCATTCATGGGATATGGGCATCACTGGCTGGGCAACTATTACTCAGTACTGATGAAGAGTTTAAGGGTTACTGCGGATTATATCTGCCATAAATGCTGTTGGATGCGAAGCTTATCAGATCGAATGGATCGGTTGGAGAGACAGATGGAAGCGATGAGGAATTTGCAACGACAATTTTTGCTTTCATACTGTTCTTAGTTAAAATGTACTTAGAGAACACTTGGGCACATATGTCGAAACAAAACACCACATATTGCACAGAAATATCACACAGTATAGACATTTCAGCTATACATTTACCTGACTCATATCTTGGCTTATAGGGAACCAAAGCAGGGAATTGGAATATACACCTAAATATGATCTAATTGAAGTTAGAACAGCCTTGAGCAACCTACTCCTGCTCCTATGGAATGAGAAATGCTCTATGTTGATATGATTATGTTACAGTCAATTACATTTCAATAATTTCTTCTGCTATGAGGCTTCTTACTTTCACAAAACAGCAAATGAATATTATTCACCATCACTTTTCACTGCTGTTTAAATGAAAGAGTTCACATCCACCGACAGTTACAACTGTACTCCATCAAATCACTCCTCACACATACAAGTTTCAGCAGCAATAATATACCAATTAACCGGACTCACAGTACATTCAATCTCCAGTCACACCAACAGCTAGCTCAATCTTTAGGTTTTGTGGTTGAATCACAACTAGGTCACCCAGTTATTATCACGTCCTCAAACGCATGCCCATATCACTTCTGATCCATCTGCCTGATTGCTACCCTCACTGAATGCAATGCATTCTTTGGATACCTACATGCTTTCACTCACAGGTCTGTAATACTCCCTTCAGGAGAACAAGCACAAAATAAAAGAAAGGGAGATCGACTACCATTAATTGTGAAGCCAACTAATGGAGGCCTTTGACTGAAGTGACAGGTCAGCATCCTAGAGAACTGGAAATGGCAAGACTTTGACTTAATGGAGACTGCTTTAAACATCTACAGAGAATCGGCAGTAGTGAGTAGAGTGGGTTCTTTCTTGATTATATGTTTTTGGAGATATGTCTCTTGATTAAACTTCAAATAGAAACCATAACTATTAAGTAAACCTGGGGCAGTGTTTGTAGAGGAATAAGACGGTGTTATTTTCTGGGTCTGTAGATTGTGAAGGAGCAAAAATGGCCTTTAATAGAGTGATATGTACTTCTTGTCAGATGTGGGAGTTTACAGAGAGTTTAAGGGTAACTGGATCATATCTGCCATAAATACTGTTGGCTGCGAATCTTATCGGATTGAGTGGATCAGTTGGAGAGGCAGTTAGAAGCAAAGAGGAATTTGCAACGGCAACAGTACGTGATGGATGGCAGTTATAGGAAGGGGGGGGAAGTTTCAGATACAGTCACATAGATGGGATAACTTCAGGAAAGGTAAGACAGGTAGGCAGCTAGTGCAGGAGTCTTTTGTGGATATACCCATTTCAACCAGGTATGCTGTTTTGGAAAATGTAGGGGGTGATGGATTCTCAGGGGAATGTAGCACGAACAGCCAAGTTTCTGGTAATGAGATGGCTCTAATGCAACAAGGGATATGTCAGGTTCCAAGAGATCAATTGTATTATGGGATTCTGTAGTCCAAGGTACAGACAGACGTTTCTGTGGCCAGCAGAGAAAAAGCAGAATGGTGTGTTGCTTCCCTGGTGCCAGGATGAAGGATGTCTCAGAGAGGGTGCAGAATGTTCTCACGGGGGAGAGGGGCCAGCAAGAGGTCATTGTCCACATTGGAACGAACGACATAGGAAGGGAAAAGGTTGAGATTCTGAAGGGAGATTACAGAGAGTTAGACAGGAATTTAAAAAGGACGTCCTCAAGAGTAGTAATATCTGGATTAGCACTGGTTGGCACTGCTACCTCACAGCGCCAGAGACCCGGGTTCAATTCCCGCCTCAGGCGACTGACTGTGTGGAGTTTGCACGTTCTCCCCGTGTCTGCGTGGGTTTCCTCCGGGGGCTCCGGTTTCCTCCCACAGTCCAAAGATGTGCAGGTCAGGTGAATTGGCCATGCTAAATTGCCCGTAGTGTTAGATAAGGGGTTGATTTAGATGTAGGGGTATGGGTGGGTACGCTTCGGCGGGGCGGTGTGGACTTGTTGGGCCGAAGGGCCTGTTTCCACACTGTAAGTAATCTAAATCTAAAATCTAAAAAAATCTAAATCTAAAAAAAATCTACTCCCAGTGCTACGAGCTAGTGAGGGCAAGAATAGGAGGATAGAGCAGATGAATGCATGGCTGAGGAGCTGGTGTCTGGGAGAAGGATTCACATTTTTGGATCATTGGAATCTCTTTTGGGGTAGTCATGACCTGTACAAGAAGGACGGATTGCACCTAAATTGGAAGGAGACTAATATACCGACAGGGAAATTTGCTAAAACTACTCTGGAGGATTTAAATTAGTAAGGTGGGACCCGGGGAGGGGGTGGACCCAGACAGATAGTGGGGAAAAACATCAATCTGAGACTGGTACAATTGAGAACAGAAGTGAGTCAAACAGTCAGGGCAGGCAGGGACAAGGTAGGACTAATAAATTAAACTGCATTAATATTACTGCAAGGGGCCTAACAGGGAAGGCAGATGAACTCAAGGCATGCTTTCGGAACATGGGACTGGGGTATCATAACAATTACTGAAACATGGCTCAGGGATGGGCAGGACTGGCAGCTTAATGTTCCAGGATACATTGCTACAGGAAGGACAGAAAGGGAGGCAAGAGAGGAGGGGAAATGGCGTTTTTGATAAGGGATAGAATTACAGCTGTGCTGATGGAGGATATTCCTGGAAATACATCAGGGAAGCTATTTGGGTGGAACTGAGAAATAAGAAAGGGATGATCACCTTATTGGGATTGTATTTTAGACCCCCCAGTTGTCAGAGGGAAGTTGAGAAACAAACTTGTAAGGAGATCTCAGCTATCTGTAAGAATAATAGGGTAGTTATGGTAGGGGGATTTAACTTTCCAAACATAGACTGGGACTGCCATAGTTTTAAAGGTTTAGATGGAAAGGAATTTGTTAAGTGCGTACAAGACAATTTTCTGATTCAGTATGTGGATGTACCTACTAGAGAAGGTGCAAAACTTGACCTGTTCTTGGGAAATAAGGCAGGGCAGGTGACTGAGGTGTCAGTGGGGGAGCACTTTGGGGCCAGTGACCATAATTCTATTCGTTTTAAAATAGTGATGGAAAAGGATAGACCAGATCTAAATGTTGAAGTTCTAAATTGGAGAAAGGCCAATTTTGACAGTATTAGGCAAGAACTTTTGAAAGCTGATTGGGGGCAGATGTTCACAGGTAAAGGGACGGCTGGAAAATGAGAAGTCTTCAGAAATGAGCTAACGAGAATCCAGAGAAAGTATATTCCTGTCAGGGTGAAAGGGAAAGCTGGTAGGTATAGGGAATGCTGGATGACGAAAGAAATTGAGGGTTTGGTTAAGAAAAAGAAGGAAGCATATGTCAGGTATAGACAGGATAGATCGAATGAATCCTTAGAAGAGTATAAAGGCATTAGGAGTATACTTAAGAGGGAAATCAGGAGGGCAAAATGGGGACATGAGATAGCTTTGGCAAATAGAATTAAGTAGAATCCAAAGGGTTTTTACAAATATGTTAAGGACAAAAGGGTAACTAGGGAGAGAATAGGACCCCTCAAAGATCAGCAAGGCAGCCTTTGTGTGGAGCCACAGAAAATGGGGGAGGTACTAAATGAGTGTTTTGCATCAATATTTACTGTGGAAAAGAATATGGAAGATGTAGACTGTAGGGAAATAGTTGGTGACATCTTGCAAAATGTCCAGATTACACAGGAGGAAGTGCTGGATGTCTTGAAACGGGTAAAGGTGGATAAATCTCCAGGACCTGGTCAGGTGTACCCAAGAACTCTCTGGGAAGCTAGAGAAGTTAGTGCTGGGCCTTTTACTGAGATATTTGTATCATTGATAGTCTCAGGTGAGGTGCCGGAAGAGTGGAGGTTGGCAACGTGGTGCCACTGTTTAGGAAGGGCGGTAAAGAGAAGTCAGGGAACTACAAACTGATGAGCCTGACATCGGCGGTGGGCAAATTGTTGGAGGGAATCCTGAGGGACAGGATGTACATGTATTTGGAAAGGCAAGGACTGATGAGGGATAGTCAACATGTTTTTCCTTTATTGGTCAGAGTATTAAGTACAGGAGTTGGGAGGTCATGTTGTATAGGACATTGGTTCGGCCACTGTTGGAATATTGCATGCAGTTCTGGTCTCTTTCCTCTCTGTCACAACGGAAAGACGTTGTGAAACATGAAAGGGTTCAGAAAAGATTGACAAGGATGTTGCCAGGGTTGGAGGATTTGAGCTGTAGGGAGAGGCTGAACAGGCTGGGGCTGTTTTCCCTGGAGCGTCAGAGGCTGATGGGTGACCTTATAGAGGTTTACAAAATTATGAGGGGCATGGATAGTGTAAATGGGCAAAGTCTTTTCCCTGGGCTGGGGGAGTCCAGAACTAGAGGACATAGATTTAGGGTGAGAGGGGAAAGATATAAAAGAGACCTAAGGGGCAACGTTTTCACACAGAGGGTGGTACGTGTATGGAATGAGCTGCCAGAGAAAGTGGTGGAGGCTGGTACAATTACAACTTTTAAGAGGCATTTGGATGGGTATATGAATAGGAAGGGTTTGGAGGGATATGGGCTGGGTGCTGCCAGGTGGGACTAGATTGGGTTGGGACATCTGGTCGGCATGGATGGGTTGGACTGAAGGGTCTGTTTCCATGTTGTACATCTCTATGACTGTATGACTCTAAGAGTTACGAGACTTGACATGTTAACTCTACCTTCTTCCCACAGCTTCTGCCAGACCTGCTAAGTTTCTCCAACAGTTCCTGCTTTCAATTGTTTTATTTATTGCCCATGCCTAGTTACCCTTGAGAAGGTGATAGTAAGCTACCCCTTGAGCCTCAGCAATTCTTGTGCTAACAGGGAAGGAATTCCAGGATTTTACCCAACAGTACTAAAGGAATAGCAATATATTTACAAGTCCGTAGAGTGAGTGGCTAAAAGAAGAACTTGCAGTGGTAGTGTTCCCATGTATTTTCTGCCCTTGTCCTTCTAGATGGAAATGATCATGTGTTTGGAAGGTGTTGTCTAAGCAGTCTATGTGAATTACTGCAGTGTATCTTGTAGCTCGTGCACACTGTTTCTACTGAGTTTCAGTAGTTGAGGGAGTGAGTGCTTATGGATGTGGTGCCAACCAAGCAGACTGTTTTGTCCTCGATAGCATCAAGCTTCTTGTTGGAACTGCACTTATCCAGGTGAGTGGGGATTATTCCATCATATTCCTGACTTGTGTCTTATAATGGTGGACAGTCTTTGGAGAACCAGGAGATAAGTTACTTGCTACAGTATTCCTAGCCTCTTGCCTGAACTTGTAGGTACTGTACTAGTCCAGTTTAGTTTCTGGTCAAAATGTATCTCTCAGGTTGTTGATAGTGGGGGATTCAATAAAGAGTGTATAGATGTCTTATTTTCAAAATAAAAGTAGTATTTTTCTTTAGCTTTTTAATAACTTCTCATACACAGTCCACCTTGAATGTTTAAAAATTGGCCTTGGAACTCAAAGATAGTGTCTTCATTTTGGTTGGAGAAGAGCAAAGTTGATATGATCTCTCATGAAGAGAAGATAGTTGTTCCTTTAAATATACACATAGGCTGGGGAATGCTCACAGCCAGAAAATGTGCATCAGAGTCATTGTGGACAACTTCAGAAAATGAGCAAAAGCCAGTTTTTTGGTGGACATCCTGTGTATGCAGTTGTGGAAAAGGTTGGTTCGTCCTTGTCCAGGTTTTGCACAAAGGTTAATGAGTGTGTTTTTCATTTTGAAAATTACTACAGATCTTTTCTCACTTTTAAAGTTCTATTATAAAGGTTCAATGACACATTTTCTTCTGAACCTTTGATTCTTCAGAAATAATGACAGTTTTGGGGATATATTTTTAAAGCAATTGCAGCAGTAATGAATTATTGATTGGTTTTAATTACTGTGGAGAAAATATTGCCCATTGTAACATGAGTTGCTGATATGAGCAGATAGAAATTTAAACGGCCGGTGAAAATATGCAAAGCAATAACGTGAAACTTTGGGAAAAGTTTATACTTCCTTCATCCCTCTTTCTCATAATGTATTATAATTAGTGTTGTAGTTGTCCTACAGTAATATGAAACACCATGCCAATGATTTTTCTAGGGATTCTCAGAAGTCGTTCCTATGTCCTGAGAGTAAGACCATTTCTTGAAGCCACGTGGAGGGAATTGGCATTTGTGGCATTTGTGAGGAGGGATTTTGTATCTCTTGAGGTAGGAATTTCAGGAATTGAAACAACAAAGGCTTTGGATCCAGTCCAACAATACATTTGAAGATGAACTAGCTACATTTCTGACTAATATGTTCCAGTTGTTCCAACTGCTATGGCAGCTGTATTACCAAGTAATAATGTGCCAAGTTTTAGATAAGCAATAAATGCTGGTGCTGCCAGCAATGTTCACAACCCATGAGGGGGCAAACTGAAAAATAATCAGATAATCTGTTTTTTGGTTATGTTGTTCGAGGGATATACTCATACAGGTTGTTCTGCTATAACGCATGTTTCATTAATACAAGTTCACTATAACACGATTGACGAATTGAGAACACTTTTTAAAGTGTGAGCTTTTAAAGCATATATTAGATATAAGGCAATTCTGGCCCCATTATTTAAAAGGCGCTGCCATTTAAACTACGTTACAGCAGAACCAACTGTGTATAGAATATAGGCTAATATTCCCCTCTTCTTCAACTCATCATCGGATTTTTTGATTCACCCTGAGTAATTGAACACGGTCTTGGCTTTATGTCTGATCTGAAAGACTTTGACTCTGACAATGCAGCACTCCTATGCTGTATCACAGCTGGAAATCAGGAGTGGATGATTTCAATACTATCCTAGTTGAATTTTCTATCTTTAAAACTTTATCTCTAGTAGTGCAACCTTATATTTCACTCTTGCAGGTCAGAGAAAATCTGAATTGCTTCAGTCAAATTGTAATGACTCAACTCCATCTTTCCTGAAATTTGAGATATTTAGAACAAATGAATATATGAAATGTTCCTCTTTACAGATTAACACATACATTTAGTAACATCTTATCTTAATCGTAAACTGAGCTAGTTCATTTCAGTTAAGATATTTCAACTTGGGTATGTAAATCAAGGAACGTGGAATAGACACAAGGCATATCAGTTCCTTTTGTAAACTTGTAAATTTAGAAGTACAGCTTTTGGATCTGATTCAACAATAAGCTGAAAAGCTTCAACCCTCTTTGAATTAAAGAATGAAATATATTTTATAGACTTAAATGTTATAACTGTTGAAAGGGGATTTCAGAATGAATTGGTGTAGTTGGGAGCATTGCAAGGGAAAGGGTGATGATCTGTTATGTGCAGAATTTACTTTTGAGAGCTGATGTCAGTTAAAGTTGTTTTGTGATTCTGTTGCTAAGGGTTTAACCTTTGAAACATGAGGTTATGCTGGAAGAGTGAAGGAATCCAATTAACAAAGTGAATTTTCTCGATTTGCAAGGTGACTTTGCATCTTTCTAATTGCAAGGAAAATAAAACTCCACCCACTATTAAACATTGTAGGAACTCCCAATAATTATTTGAATTTGTGCTTGAACTAATACGGATTAACACTTTTTTGATCAAGGTAGGACAGAGACTTTTCAGATTATATGGTAAACTAACTGGTATTAATTATTAAGTATCACTGATCTGAGGCAGATTTTATTGTTTAAAAACAGCATTTAATTTTTTATTGTGGAGGAAGGTTTTAATTATTGAGTTAACTTTGAATACCCAGTCTGTAAAGAATAGGGTGTAACATCTAGCTATCCACAAGGGAGAATCACTATTAAGGTCTGACATAATTGGCTGTACAGGTGATTACTGGTAGTGGTTAGCAGTGGAGAAAAAGTCAAGGTTAGGTGGCTAAATTACTCATGGAATCCAGGAATGTGCAGGCTAGGTGGATTAGCCATGGGAAATGCAGAGTTGCAGGGATAGGGGGTTGTGAGTCTTGGTAGAATGCTCTACAGAAGGTAATGTGAACTCGATGGACCAAATGGCCTGCTTCTATTGCTATAAAGACTTTATGATTCTATTTACATGTATTTTTTTCTCGCATAAACTTTGAACTGCAAATTTATATCATAACAATGCATTTTGCTTAATATCAAGTAAATTTTTGGCACTCTACTGCACTCAAGCACTTCAATATTAAGATCACATCAGTGGTCACATAGTGTCCTTGCATGGACTTTGCAGATGGTCACAGCTCAAAACGTACTTTTAGAAGTGCAGTGATCATCAATGTAATGTAAGGGCGAAAGAAGGCAAATATTATGTAGTGAAATGCTGCAAGGTGTTTATTTATATTTCTGTAATATAGTGGGAGACAAAAATATACAATATGCATTCTAAATTAGAAATGAAGAACAAACTACCATTGTAGCTGTTGTAGCTACAACTAGTAGCTGTTGTTCTTTGAGGAAGTGACAAAAAAAATGGAATGAAAAATGTTTGTACTTTTATTTGGGCAATCTAGCCCCACAGCTGGTGTTACACACAAGAAAATAAAGATGAAATGTAGTTTTCCAGTGAAGCAAGATTTGTGAGTGAGGTGCCAATTTGATCAGGATGCAAATATAAATCAGTGTTTAATTTAAATCATAAATTTCAATCACTTTTAAATAATACATCATTTTTGACTAGTGGTAAAACATTTAAAAGCATAAGCAAATCTGGGAAACAGAG
This sequence comes from Chiloscyllium punctatum, assembly GCF_047496795.1. Taxonomy (NCBI): domain Eukaryota; kingdom Metazoa; phylum Chordata; class Chondrichthyes; order Orectolobiformes; family Hemiscylliidae; genus Chiloscyllium; species Chiloscyllium punctatum. The sequence continues at coordinate 62,207,593 of NC_092740.1, forward strand.
GCAAAGTAAACTCAAGTTGGTGTTCCTCTGCAATGCAGGTTGAGAAGCTAAATATTCAAAAACTGAGTTGTTATATTATCACCACAGGTGGTACGGTGTAATTATAACATGACAGTTTTTATACAGTACATAAAATAATATAGGTGCTGGATATCAGAGATGAAATAGAGCATGCTGCATATGCTTACACAGTATCTGGGGAGAACAAACAGAGTTAATGTTGAATAAAATAAGTGACTGATCTGAAACGTTAATTCTTCTGTCTCTAAAGTTGCTGGCTTACCTGCTGATGTTTCTAGTATTTTCTGTTTTAAAGCCAAATTTGCACAGTCAGTTTGAATCATAAGTGTGGATATAGCGATGGATTATGCATATTGCAAGAATATATATATATATATATATATAGTGTATGTCCTGTCTAATAATTTATTACTCTTCTGGGCTGTTAAAAGTAGATTGGAAATTCATATTGTTTAAATTATTGTAGATTTTATGTGCAATTTGGTGAATGAACAGTTTATCAAAACAAAACAACACATCATCAAAAGTAATATAGTGAGTTTACATGAAGCAGAATTGAAGGCCAATAAATTGATTCAAAAAAATGTCTGAGAAATTTGTAAGACTGCATTTGAAGAAATTCACAAAGGAGTAAGAGAATGGCCATCCTTGTTCCACACCAGAGAAAGGGTGGGAAATTTCAGTCGAATTGAGTCAAATTGATTTGATTGGTCAAGAAACTGCACAGATTGCCTCTTTGCTTTATGTGAGCTTTCAGTTTTCTCTCACCTGCTCACTTCCTTTTTCTCTCCCATTCTTGGCATAAATCATGGCATGGTGTTTAGCCAGGGAGGTGGCTATGTGAAGCAAATGTTTTTAATTACAAATTTATTTAGGTGTGGAATAAGTCTGGGAATAGCACTGAAAAGTTTCTTTAGTATATATGCTTGAAAAGCATGGCATTTATTTATGTCAAGTATATTTTGTAATTTTTCCCCCTAAAGCCTGACATTTAACTTTGAGGTGGGGAATTTTACCCTCCTGAGAAGTGATGGTGAAAGGGGAAGATCATAGGGCAGGTCGGCACTGGGGGGTAAGCTTCATTATGCAATGCCATGCTCTTCCCCATTCCACCCTTGTTAACTTGTTTTTAATCTACACACGCTTTTCTCTGTAATAGATAAGTAACTCCATTTCTTTGCAGGCTGTAGTGGTCCATAGCATTATTCCGCAAACAGATCCTCAACTCCATCTCAACCTCTGGGGAGGAAGCCACTCAGCCTTCAGAGTTGGTTCTAGCAAGGCTTTCACCTGCATCCCCTAACAGCTCAGAGACTTTCATCTCAGTGGAGTGGGGAGAACAATCCACTGAGTACTCCACTGACATTTCTGCAGCTGGTCAAGGTCAAAGTGCCCTGGGTGGCTCTGCCAGAGACCAGGCACCGGCTCAGCTGCAGGGAGAAGATAACCCTACAGTTATTCATGTGAGTCATTCATGACTTTGTCAGAATTCACATAGTGTCACAGGAGCAGTAGGCAGATTTGTCAGAGACAGTTAGTAAATGGAATTGAAGGATAGAGGAGTGCACCAATGTGATCAATACTGTAATGGTTCTGGTATCTGTGCCACTGGTCATCTCCATGGGCAGATTGGGTACCACTGTGGAGGCCCAGGTCCAGCACAGTATCTGCATGATGCATGCATGGACTTGCACTTTGACATTCTAGGTGATCAGCATTAGATTAGATTAGATTAGATTAGATTACTTACAGTGTGGAAACAGGCCCTTCGGCCCAACAAGTCCACACCGCCCCGCTGAAGCGCAACCCACCCATACCCCTACCCCCTTACCTAACACTATGGGCAATTTAGCATGGCCAATTCACCTGACCTGCACATTTTTGGAGTGTGGGAGGAAACCGGAGCACCCAGAGGAAACCCACGCAGACACGGGGAGAATGTGCAAACTCCACACAGTCAGTCGCCTGAGGCGGGAATTGAACCCGGGTCTCTGGTGCTGTGAGGCAGCAGTGCTAACCACTGTGCCACCGTGCCACCCACTGCCACATTAGTGGCAGTGCTACCATTTGCTCACAGAAAGAGTCGCTACACTCGAGATTTCAAGAATGCAGCCTCACAGCACCAGGGTCCCAGGTTCGATTCCAGCCTCAGACGACTGTCTTTGCACATTCTCCCAGTGTCTGCGTGGGTTTCCTCTGGGTGCTCTGGTTTCCTCCCACAGTCCAGGTTAAGTGTGCAGGTTAGGTGAATTGGCCATGTTAAATTGCCCATAGTGTTAGGTGCATTAGTTAGAGGGAAATGGGTCTGGGTGGGTTACTCTTCGGAGGGTCGGTGTGGACTTGTTGGGCCAAAGGGCCTGTTTCCACACTGTAGGGAATCTAATCTAATCAAATTATCTTCTCAGGACTCAGCAGAGGTGCCCAGCCCTTCCTTCTCTCCCCTTGTGATTGTAAAGCCTGCATTACTGCATACCGATGAGAGTGTGGGGACAACTCCCTTAGTCTTCCAGGTCAACAGGACCAATGACAGAACAGGCTCCCTCTATCCCAGCTGCACAGGTCAGGAATGCTGTTAAATGAGAGGCAGAGGAAGAAGAAAACTTACTGAAATTTTCTTGTAAGTGACACACATACAATATCAATATGAATAACCTTGAACTTTTGTAAATACATTTTCACTTACATTCTTCAAGGGCCTGCTCCTCATGTCTATGTCACTGTCAGACCTGGTTAAGTCATACCATTTGAGAGATAAGCAACCTCTTTAGACATCCTAAGGTTTAATGTTGTAATAGCAAGCATTGCTAATCTCTCACAAGCAATGGACCGTTTGACTGCAGATACCAGTGATTGAGGTTAGAATCAGTGATGACTCTACACAGTTCTGGGGGTAAAGGTTCATTCTGTCTATCAGCTTTTAAGACTGTTTGAGACTGGTGGTGCACAATAGACAGTTCAAATGTTCCCCCTCCCTCCTGGCTTATAATTTTTGAGGCAAACTGGCACAACGTGCTGCCTCCTTAAGATTCAGTGCTGTCCTACAGGAATATGCTCAAGCATTTCAACACAGTGTAACAGTTTACACATACTCTAAAACAGTGAATGGCTACCGACAATGACAGTGCCAAAGGGGCATTCCTCTCAACCTGATGGCTGTCATGAGACACTTCATTCAAGACATGATATCCTGAGAGAGGCCTTAAAAGGTATCTAATTTAAGTGCCATGCAATGTTAGTCTCACTTGACTGCTGCTTTCTCCTTAAAAGGGCATGTTACTGTCAATAATTAACAGTGGGATCACCCAAAAATATCAAACTTAGGGTTGAAAGCAAGACATTTTTCCAAAAACAGAAAATTTCAAGGACTGGTCAGCTCCATATACTCCTTGTGTTAAGCAGGAGCTGCTGCTGATTTACTAATAGAATGTTCAACAATATCGAAACTCAGCTCATTTATCCTGGAAGTGGGTTTCAATTAGGTTCTGTCTGGCTTCCTGAATTCAATGCTGTATTGTTTTATCATGCTGTCTTGGAGGGTCCTTGTGGTCAATCTCCTAATCTTCATTCTTTTCATTATCCTCACAAAATTGTTCTCGTTTCCCAATTTCAACTGCATCAGGACCCCACCACAATTTTGCCAGCTCAAGTTGTGAAGATCATAACATGCCACAGGCATCAAAAAAGCACTTTAAGGAAGTCTTTGGCATTTTCAAATATGGTCATTTATCTGCTTTCTGCATCAATCTGAGGACCTCTTAAAGATGTCAGGAACCATGCTCGGAGTGATGCACAAATTTCCCTCCATCCTTTATGTTTGCTCCATGTTCTTTTTCTTGTGTTGCTCTCCCTGTGGCCCCATCATATTTTCCTGTTTCCAGTGAGTCCTTATGAAACAACTATAATGTCATCACCACCTTAACCCTAACATACATTTGACTGGTTAGACAATTGGCTAACTAATAGAATATAGAGATTTGGGATAAGGGCAGCATTTTCATCCTGTAGCTAATCGCGTTCCATAGGGATCAGTGCTGAGACCACAATTATTCACTATATATTATGACTTAGATAAGGATGGCAAATGTAATATAGCCAAGTTTACGGATGATACAAAGATAAATGGGAAGACAGTTGATGAGGATGACATGAAAAGTTTGCAGAAGGTTGCAAACAGGTTGCAAAAGTCTGCAAATGGGTTAAGCAAGTTGGCAAAAAATTTGCAGAAAGAATATAAAATGGGAAAATGTGAGGTTATGCACTTTGGCGGGAAAAGTAGAGAAGATCAATGTTACTTAAATGGAGAAAAACTGTAGAAAGCTACAGAACAAAAAGATTTGAGAGTTCTTGCCCATGAATTAGAAAAAAAAGCATCCAAGTTCGATGGGTAATAGGATGGGTAATTGAGAGTTTTCTCAATCAGAGAGTGTTTACTCGGTTGATTTTGGCCTTGGAGTAGGTTGAGCTTGTACCCATTGGAATTTTGGAGTTTAAAAGAATGACAGTTGAACTTGTTGAAACATATAAGATTCTTAGGGAGTGTGACAGGATAAATGCAGAGATTGCATTCTTCTTATGGGATAATCTACAAAAAGGAGGCATAATCTCAGAGTAAAGGTTCACCTATTTAAGACCAATGCAGAAGTTTCTTTTGTTTTCTCTGAGGGTAGTGAATCTACCACCGAAGGCTGCTGAAGCTGTATCATTATGTATATTCAAGGCTGAGTTTTTTAAAAAAATCAAAAAGGGAGTCATGGGTTATGGGGATAAGACAGGAAAGAATCAGAGGATTGAAAGATTAGCCATGATCTCATTGAATGGTGAAGTAGAATCAATGGACTGAATAGTTAACATCATTTTCCTAAGTCTATGGTCTACGACATGGGTATTCCTGAGTTCCACAATAAACTATTAAATTGTAGCGGTATGTTAGTCAGTTTGAAAGCAGGCTGGGGATTTGCCACTGCTGAATGAAGAGTTGAGGAAGATGGTGGCCATAGGGTACAAGGAGGTTGTTCTAAAAAAACATTTGCACAATGGCCAGGACAAGCATTCAGCGAGCTGCAACTGACAGGTAATCTCCCTGATTTACAAAGTTGGGCATTTACATGTCAAGATCCTTGGAGAAGGAGGAGAAAATTGGAGGTGTGGTGTAAGTAAGCAGAGATCAGCCTTTAGTGAAACACAAATGCATGGAGATCAGATAGTTGTCTCTCAGTGGTGCAATTCTTGCATTGCCATGTAAAACTTGAGGGATAATTATAAATTTTTTTCTCTGGATTGAGATTCTTTTCTTTCATTCTGCATTTTCACAACTTTTCTCATAGTTGTTGGTCATGCCACACCAGGGAGGGGAAATCCTGCCCATTGTTCTATCCTGTTATGTTACTGAGGATTCATCAGTGTACTTCATTATAAATGTCACAAAGAGTGTCAATACAACACATCACATTCCTGAAATGGGCTCCGCCATCATTTCACCTTTGTATTATTTTATTTACTATTGATGAGTCAACTCTACGTAACCTAGGTAGCACTCTTCTGGGATTTCAGTACACAAATATGTTGAATAATTATTGTACATTATGGAATTGTAGGAGCAGACCTTTTTTTGTATTACACATATATAAATATTGATCAGTACATTTCCACAAATATTCATTAGATATAAGTGTGTGATCTATATGTTGTCATTTAATTAGACACCAAACAGGATCTGCAAGATTTCACACTACCTCACACAATCTGATCATTTTTTTGAAAGCAAAAGAAAATCTGAAATAAAATCTGAACATGATGGAGACGCTTAGAAGGCTTGTTGGCATCTGTGGAGAGGGAAAAAATATTGGGCCAAAACCTTTTTATAATCAGGCAGGTGGACAAAGAGGTAAGCTGTCAGAATTCCAACATTATCAGTTGATTCTTGCCAGTCACCAGCTTGGGAATTGTGGCTTGCCATAGCTCAGCACTCTCAAATTGACATCAGAACCTTCCTGTTGTTGCCTACCTCTATTTTGTATTTCCCAGAGTTTGACATCTTCAGTGAGTTGCATAGGCGAATAATTATAATACATTTAAAATGGTCAGTGAATCACATTAGCTTTGTGGACCATAGGAATGCCTGCTCTGGCATTGGGAATGGTTTGACGGGTAGCTTAAAGAGTTGTTGGTAACTTCAAATGTCCTAAATATTTACTGTATGATTTATGTTGACTTTCTCTGCAATTATAGGGTGTGAGTCAAACCTTGAACCTGCTGTCTTCAGCATCTGCCTGTTCCTGGTTGAGAGGCAGTAGCCCCACATCTGTGGGGTGAAATCATAGTGAACATACAGAATAGATTAGAGGGAAGGAATGTGATGATGGGACTTCTGCTTCAAGGGGAAATTCCAACTCCTCATTGATTATACCAACTGAGCTGAATCATGGCTGCTTCCTTTCAGTTCCATGTCACCAAAAACTCAAACGAGAAGCATTCTCCTCAATACATGACAACATTTCTGTCAGCTGTTGCTAGCTTTCATAGTTTCACATACACTCAGTGCTGCAAAGATTTCCTTTTGTTTGAGTCAATTTTGACTAAAAAAAGTAAAAGTATGAGAATGTTGTGCTGTTGACAGGAAGAAATGAATTTTCAGTTCATGTGTTTGATACCTCTGGACTTTTTTTAAAGGCAATGTTTATTTGTACCTCAGCACTGAAAGGAGAAATTTATGTAGCTATTTGATTAGTCCACTTAGTCATAATATGCTGGTCATTTGTACCTTATTCCATTCCTCATGCTACCAGTGACAGATTTACCTGAAGCTCAAAAGATTGCTCATAAATCTGAAATGTTCCCTGACTGCATATGATTTCAGTAAAGTATTGTAACCATGCCATTTAATCCCATTGTCAGTGAGGACACGCAGTCAGAGTGAGCGAGGTCAAGTGAGTATATCTAGGAAATCAGTTCAATGTGAGAATTCATTACAAGGTGGGAAAGAGATACTTACAGTAAAGATTACTTAAAGAAATGAAGTATGCTGAGTAAGGAGTTTGGTTTCACCTCAGATAGGGTATTGTTTTCATTTCTGGATACCATACTATAGGAAGAATGTGAATGCATTGGAGAGAGTGCAGAAGAGATTGACAAGCCATTTTCAGAGATGAGAAAGTTCAGTCATATGGATTGGAAAGGTTGGGATGGTTCTCCTTGAATAGCCGAAGGCTAAGAGAAGATGTGATTTGAGGTTTTCAAAATCATGAGGAGGCTTGATAGAGTAGATAGGGAAAACTGTTCCCACTTGTAAAAGAATTGAGAACAAAAGGGAACAGAATTAAATTGAATTACAAAGGAAGCAAATGTAAGGTGAGAAAAAAAAACATTTTCACAACTTATGGCTTTGGTCAAGAAAGAACTACCAAGAAGTACAAGTGGTGGCAGATTCAGTTGAGACATTTGAGGGGCATTGATTCCATTTAAGTAATGGGTATAGGGAAAAGGCAGGAGAGTAGTAATAAGTCATGATGTTCATTCAAAGAGCTGGTGCAGATGTGATGGACTGACTGACCTCCTTCTGTTTTGTAATGAATCTGTGATTCCATGAACTGTTTCTCTGACATTGCTCTCTTTCCCTTCTAAACAATAATAGAAATATGTAGTTATTTTATGTAGAGTGTTCAAGTAATTCTGCTATAATGCACATTTCGTTATCACAGACTTGTTAAAATGCAATTGATGAATTGGGGACAATGTTTCTTAAGCGCGAACTTATAAAACATGTGTTGGCTACAATGTAATGGTATCACCAACAGTTTGAAAGCTTTTCTAAAGCATGATCTTTCTATAGTGTGGAGTTGCACAAGAACACAACCATCACATTATAGAAAAAATACCTGTACTGATTATTCTTGTGAAAAGGATGATATAATTTGCAGTCTGTAAAACACGATATTTTTTGAGTATAAAATTACGTGTGGTTGTTTTTCATATTTACCTCAGACCTGATACTGCTGCATTCCTTTCCTGCTGATGTCAGTGGCCAAATAAGTGAGTGAAAATAAAAACAGAAAACATAGAAACAATCAGTGAGTTAAGTTAGACTGCAGCTGTGGAGAAAGAAAGGGTTAACATTTCAGGTCTATGACCTTTCATTATAGCTGGGAACAATTATGGATATAACAAGTTTTCATCAAGTACAGAGGCACCTCAAACCCACACAGACACTGGGAGGATGTGCTAACTCCACACATACAGTCCCTGAGGCAGGACTCGAACCTGGTTCCCTGACGCTGTGAGACAGCAGTGCTAGCCACTGTGCCGCCCCATTCAGGCATGAATACCAGGCCTCCTGTGTTTGGGTCAGGGTGGGATGACTGTGTTAGATAGGGGAAGCAACAGTGGGATCCCTGATCTCCTCCTTCCTCGCCTGTCCTGATTTAACAGTACTCAAATGATCATTATGTGGAGGCACTGATGTTAGACTGGGGTGGACAAAGTTAAAAATCACACAACACCAAGTTATAGTCCAACAGGTTAATCATTGTTAGTAATGATAGAAAGTTGAGCTTTCATTGTTATGTCTGAGGTGATAGAATATTCAGTTCATAGCTGAAGTTGTTTGCCTCATCCAAATGTGCAATAAATAATTACTTACTGAAGTTACAGCAGTTAACAGAAAGGTGATACCACACAGAATAGGAAGTAATCTTGTGATCTGTTTGAAATTTCAAAGTCAGAAGTCACATGAAACCAGTTAATAATCCAACAGGTCACAAGCTTTCGGAGTGGTGCTCCTTCACTTCACCTGATGAAGGAGCAGGGTTCCGAAAGCTTGTGACTTTGTCCACCCCAGTCCAACACCGATACCTACACATCATGAAATTCCAAAGTGAAGGGAATCCCATCATGATGTATGCTAAACTTTTAACAGGATACATTAATGTTTATCAGGCAGGATTTCAAGAAAGGGCTGAATACCCACTAAGATCAGGAAAAAACAGCAGTGAACAATTTCAACCTATTGCTTTCCTCATTCTGTGTCAGCCTGAACAGTGATATGAATGGTGTCTAACCACAGAAGATATTTTTTTTTCATAAGATAGGACTTGTAGCTTTACTTAATGATTAACTCAATAGTGGATGTAATATTGCTTCTTATTTGATGGAAATAAAGGAATTTAAGTAGTACAGAACCAGTGGCATGTACTAATATGCCATGAATACATAAGCAGTTTAGCTTATTGAAATATAAACAAGGGCAAGCTTTTTTAGAAAATTAGCATGAGTTGGCACTGCATTCACAAACCTGCTATTTAGTTTGCTGCAGTCCTACAATAAATATTGTCAAGAAAGGATTTCAGATTGAAGTAAATGTATATGTCCCACCAATAGTTAATTGTTCCAGTGAGTAGAGGCTGTGGCCATATATGATTCTCAACATACAAATCTTTCCATTGTGATGAAGGCATGTGGGAAGAGGCAGAGAATCTCTCAGTCAGCCAGAACTGCAGGCAGCAGCAGTGCAATTGACTTCCCATGTAAAAAAAACTCCACACACAAGCTCTTACCATGGGCTAACCACACAGCACAAAGCATGTATCGTCCTCGCTTCAAAAGACTGCCAATGAATGGATCCCAATGAGCTTAACAAGGAGGTATTTATAATTATCCAGGAGCGTGTACGAAAATTATACTCAAAGACTAATCACAAAATGTTGCAACATTCATTTCCTATGAAGCTGAAATGTATTTTCCCTTTAAAAGTGACAAATACAATGCATTGCATAAATATAATCTTGATTTCATTACAGTGATAAAACAAGTGGTTCCTCTGATATTTCCCTTTTTGGTTTTGTACTTTTGGACATCTGACAAATCAGTGGTTAAATTAGTTTGAGATTGGGACATGTTGCAGTGGTCTGACTATGCAAAGAACAAAGAAGAACAAAGAAAATTACAGCGCAGGAACAGGCCCTTCAGCCCTCCAAGGCTGTGCCAATCCAGATCCTCTATCTAAACCTGTCACCTATTTTCTCAGGATCTGTACCCCTCTGCTCCCTGCCCATTCATGTATCTGTCTAGGTACTTCGTAAATGATGTTATCGTGCCCATATCTACCACCTCGCTGACAATGTGCTACAGGCACCCACCACCCTCTGTGTAAAAAGCTTTCCACATATATCTCCCTTCAATGTTTCCCTTCTCACTTTGCAGGATAAACCAAAACAGACACCTCAACTTTTAATTGAGATTTATGATTCTATTTATATATTAAAAAGAATGGCTAATAAGATTGTGAATGTTTAATAAGACTAGGCCATTCACTTAATCAAATGTTTCATATTTTCTAAATTTATTTTTCTGAAGGGTAATGTGTGCAATAAATGTCAGAGTCAGTTCCCTAGTGGAAGAAATAGCATCATATTATATTTAATACCTAACCTGACACAATAGAGGGAGATGCCTTCATGTCACTTCCATTACAGTTATAGGGAGAGGCTGAATAGGCTGGGGCAGATTTCCCTAGAGTATTGTAGGCTGAGGGGTGACCTTATAGAAGTTTATAAAATCATGACAAGCATGGATAGGATAAATAGACAAGGTCTTTTCCCTGGGATGGGGGAATCCAGAACCAGATGACATAGGTTTAGGGTGAGAGGGTGGAGATATAAAAGGGACCTAAGGGGCATCGTTTTCATACAGAGGGTGGTAGATGTATGGAATAAGCTGCCAGAGGAAGTGATGGAGGCTGGTACAATTACAACATTTAAAAGGCATCTGGATGGATATACGAATAGGAAGGGTTTGGAGGGATATGGCCCAAGCGCTGGCAGGTGGGACGAGGTTGGGTTGGGATATCTGGTCGGCATGGACAGTTGGACCGAAGGCACTGTTTCCATGCTGTACATCTCTTTGACTCTGTGACTCTGCAGCTTTGACAGACTAACCAGATGCCAAATGATTTAAAGCTGATTCTTGGTACTGAGAGGGAGCAATGGTAAGGACATCTCATGTTCTGCATCAACAAATTTCTGGAGACAATACCATAAACAATGACCCCCATTATTTCCCAATCAGCTCACACAGGGAGAGCTGTAACAATAATGGAATGAGTTCTGAAGAGGGTCACTAAACTTGAATGTTAACTTTGCTTTCTTTCCACCGATGCTGCCAGACCTGCTGAGTTTCTCCAGCAGGTTTTTATTTCCAATATCTGCAGTTGTTTGTTTTACTTCAGTATCTTGCTGGAGCACCCAATCATAGAATCAAGTCACTACAAGTGACCAACTCATGACAATTAGAGATTTGAATAAATATCATGAGTTTTTTTTTAACAAACATAAACCAAATAGAATGACACTTGAATTTAATCTCTAACAGGACCAGGTCATAATGCAGCAAAAAATCTATGAGCAGTATCTTACCGGGTCCTGAACGATGTGGTCTCTGGTGTGAAATCCAGGATAATTGCGTGAGGTCCAGTGAAGCCTTTCCCAATGTTGTGGGCAATTAGTTGTATTTCTAAAAAAGTCCTGAATGCTGAGATGAGATTCTTGGTTGGGAATGATGAGAAGCCTATTAACAGGAGGTAAATGAGGTAATGTTCCAGAGTCCCAGAGGACAATAGGGCATTAGGGAAAGTGATTGGTAGTGATTTAACCTGAGGGTCACAACACCTCAGGTGAGGTTGAGAAGGTGGAACTTTCAAACTACATATTGCTGATTATTATCCTCATGAATCTCACCTCATTAACATGCAGCTTCCAGTTGTACCACTGAACAGATAGGAATTAGGTGCTAAGAATTCCCATCAGAGCGGTTACCTGGTGTCTCCAGCTCACCATTTGCTCCTGCAGACTGCCACCTCAGACTCCCAGCACCAACCTATTGGGGCATACTCTAGGTCAACAGCCGTGCACACCCCACGTCTATGGATGCTGGTATCCAACATGTGCCAGCCTCCTCAAGTCATCAGGCTCACCTCCGGACCTTTTACAGTACACTTCTGCACTTGGATGCAGCACTTGGGCATGTACTGGCACCTTTAAATGCAATGCTGCGGTAAGGGCACTTGGTTTGCTGGGACAGGGACCCAGCTCACAGACTGAACCAGGAGGAATCTCAGGGCTGCTCATTTGTTGTCTTAGTGCTCAATCCCTTTTGCCTACCTGTCCTGGTCATTAGCAATAAGCAGACAAGGGAGCAGACATTTCACCGTATAGCTCTTCATTATTTCAATCGCACACTTACACATGAGCCAACCATGAACATGGAAAACACACAACATGTGCTTCAAGAGAATGGCTCTGTTTCAAAGTCCTAGAGGCATAGTCCTTACTGAGGACTTATATCTACTAAACATCACGGGAAGATGACATTCAGGGAGCTGGTGATATAGCGAGGAGGCTGGGGAACTTAATAATGGGGAGTGGATGTACAGTGCAGAGGGAATTAGAAGGCAGGTAGACAATACAGCATGGGAGGGTAAGGGGTCATGTGGGAAGGGAGATTGATGATAGTAAGTCTCAACCTGGCTTCCAATGGGGAAGGTGAACTACAAGACCTGGCATAGTCACCTTGTATGCCTGGGGCAGAGGCATACTCAGATAGACAAGTTGGGTGTGCCTTGTGTAGGTGTGAGACCTGTGGGGTTAAGAGAAAGGCCTATTGGGTAAGGACATTGTTGTTTTGGGGATTCACCCAGATGGCACGGTAGAGCCTGGAACTCTGCCAGTGGAATGGCCTTGCATCATCCTGTAAATCCCAGTGTACTCTGGAAATGAAAATGACTGCATTCACACCTGGAGAGCAGGTAAGTGCTGCTCTCTGTGAGGGAGGGGGTCTGTACATTGTAGCTGTGTGGGTCCTTCAAAGGACAACGTCAGTGAACCCTCCCCCACTCCGTGCAGGGAGGGTGAAATCCACCTGAGAACTCAGCATTCCTGGTGAGCTTTAGGCATTTTCCTACTGTGTACAGTTCACCTCCTGACCATCTCATGCAGGTTAGTGCCTGAACCCCACTATTGCCTGGAATACAACAGCAATGTCTCTGTCCCTGGGGAAATGGAGCTGAAGTTGCTAATGTTGCAGTTGCCTGTGATTTCCCCCATTGCCTGCACATGGTACTTACTCCCCAGCATGCTCCATGGAACATTGTCTGGGGATCCAGAGGGACGGCTTCAGTCACTTTGCGTTTGCTGTTCCAGTGACACAGAGACTCACACAAACAGATCATAGTGAAACAATTCACAGTTATTCACAGAAGCAATGACTTATCTATCATTAAGTGTCCCTGCACCATTGATGTTCCCTGCCACTACGTCTCAGTGTAATCCTGGTGTCTATATCTGGGGCCTTCTGTATGGAGAGCTGGTTGGACTTAGAGTTCTGGTTCGGCAACACTGGGGTGTTTCAGTCTGAGGTGTGTCTTGCCCAGAGACAAGTGCATCATCTCTGGCTGTAACTCCCACTGGGCTGAGAGCAGCAGGCAGACTGGAGGTGGAAGAAGACATGGCCATAGAGCCCTCCTTTGCTCTGAGGCTGAGATGATGCCTGGTCGCCAACTGTGGCATTGCTATTGTACTACCAGAGCTCTGAAGGGAGCTTATCTTATTAGACTTGCCATCTCTTGGATGAGACATTATGCCAAGACTCCATTTGCTTGTTCAGATGGAGATTCCTTTGCAAAATACAATGAAACACAGGAAATTCTACAACTAACAGAACTCAGGGCAAAGGAAAACTCCCAACAAATTTTTGTAGCATATTTGGGGAAATCACAAATTTATTACGGTTCATGATTAGATTACATTAGCTACAGTATAGAAACAGGCCCTCGGCCCAAAAAGTCCACATTGACCCTCCGAAGAGTAACCCACCCAGACCCATTCCCTGACCCTACATTTATCTCTGACTAATGTACCTAACACTACAGACAATTTAGCATAGCCAATTCACCTAACCTGCACATCTTTGGATTGTGGGAGGAAACCAGAGCACTTGGAGGAGACACGGGGAGAATGTGCAAACTCCACACAGACGGTCACCTGAGGCCGAAATTGACCCCGGGTCCCTGGCGCTGTGAGGCAGCAGTGTGAACCACTGAGCCACCGTGCTGCCCATTTATCTCTTTATGGTAGCAAGGACCACATGGCTCATGAGAACATCAAAATATGTATCTTGCATATAAATGCATTGCAGTAGGCTCTTGTGTTTTTACCTCACTATATGGAATGCATTTAAATTGTGGAGTATTCAGTATTGGGGAGCTCCTTGTATAGCCTTTAACAACTTGTCTTTCTAAAACTTAAGCAACTGCAACAGAATTCACATGGAGTAAGGCATGTTTCAACATACGGTATTCTTACAAGTCCATCTCTGCAAACATCCACCTTATCAGAAAACAAATTTTGTACACTACTGATTACCACTAAAAGTTAGCCATTATACATGGTTTGTAGGAAATCTATCATTTCATGAACAAAAACTTTTTTTTTCTGAGTCGCTCCCACTTTCATCCATCCCTACACACATATTACAAACATAATCTGTAAATTGTTCACGTATTCCTATATGTGCAGAAGTTATTGGTTATTAGTTTGGTATCTATTTGACCCTTAATGGTGATATTTTCACCCTTAATGATGATAATATCATTCCTGTGAAGAATATTCGGCCAAAACAAGGCATTTGTTATTCAGATTTGAAGTCTATGTTGGGTTAATGAGTTCCAGCACATGCCATGCTATTGTCTTTTGTTAAATCTGAAAGATTTCATTCTCTGTACTACCTTCCCCAATTTCCTTCACAGGTACTGCAGCCCTTTTGCTTGCTTCCTCACTTCAAAATGAAACCTTTGCAAAGAAAGTTGCCATCCAAGTTGATTGCATTGTTAAGAAGGTGTACGTTGTGTTGGCTTTCATTAGCAAGAGGTTTGAGTTTAAAAGTCACGAGGTTATGCTGCAGCGCTATAGAGCCCTGGATAGACCACACTTGGAATATTGTGTTCAGTTTTGGTCGCCTCATTATAGTAAGGATGTGGAAGCTTTAGAGAGAATGCAGAGAAGATTTATCAGGATGCTGTATGGACCGGAGGGAATGTCTTATGAAGAAAGGTTGAGGGAGCTGGGTCTTTTCTCATTGGAGCGAAGAATGATGAGAGATGACTTGATAGAGGTGTACAAGTTGATTGAAAGCAAATATAAAGTGGCTAGCCAAAGACTTGTTCTCTGGGTGGAATTGGCTCTCGCGAGGGGCCATAATTTTAAGGTGATTGGAGGAAGATTAAGAGGAGTTGTCAGAGGTAGGTTCTTTACATGGAGTGTGGTGGGTGCATCGAATGTAATGCCTGAATCTAATGTGACACAGTTATAGTAGTGTCCCATACATAAGGGACATTTAAGCGACTCTAGGATAAGCACGTGGCTAATAGTAAAATGAAGGGTATGTGTGTTAATTTGATCTTAAACTAGGATAAATGGTTAGCACAGCATCGAGTGCCAAAGGTTGAACTGTGCGCTACTGTTCTATGTTCTATTTTCTAAAGTAACATTTGTTGCACACTCTTTGGACTGAACAGGCGTGGTTTGAGAAAGATGCTTTCAAGTGGCCTGTGGTCATGCTTTTCTATCACTTAGTTTCTCCCAAACAGTTACTGATTAAAACACACACAATCAAAGGTAATTGCCAGGCTCCCTCTCTAAATCTGCACACTGCATTGTTCAGTATACATTACTGTTGTGGTGCAAACAAAAAAGGTTTTAATCATGAGTGAATGCATATTGATCGCTGGGCAGGCATTCATTGCCCTTGAGAGAATGGTGGTGAGCTTTCTTCTTCAACTGTTACAGTCCATCTGCTGTAGGTTGACCCATAGATAGGGAGGGTGTTCCAAGACTTTGACCCAACAACAATGAAGGAACAGTGATATTTTTCCAAATCGGGATGGTGAATGGTTTGGAGGGGAAGTTGTTGGTGGTGGTGTTCCCATGTATCTGCTGCCCTTGTCCTTCTAGATGAAAGTGGTCATCAGTTTGGAATGTCCTGCCTGAGGGGCCATGGTGAATTTCTGTAGTGCATCTATAATTGCCCCAAGTCCTGTATCACTGGCATCATATTGCAAGATGATGTCATCATTGACGTCATTGTACCTCACCATTGGCACAGTTATTATTTGTTGTTTGGTGTGAGTGAAAATGTTTTCATGTTCAATGCCTCAGTATCACTGCAGATTCTATGTCATGGGACATCCACAAACCAACAAATCATTTTACTTGTTTCATGTCTGTTGGTTTCTACATCTGTATTACAACGCTTCATTTGTCTGGATCAAGGCAAAGTTCATTTGCTGTCAGAAAATTAATGATGTCCTTGTTTTCAGTCACTTTCAATTTCATTTTCAGCTTCAGGTTTACCTGGTGAGCTCTGTTGCTGTGTTACCACATTAAAAGCTGCAGATGCCAATGAACCAAGGCCCAGTATCACATGAAATGAACAGCAACCATTTAGGCAGTAACATGTTAGATTAAGAATATGTACACAGGTTTCCCGTAACGGCAGATGGGCCATTTATCTGTCAAGTGAATTTGTTTGAGATTTTCAAGTAAATAGAATCCCTACAAGCGTGGATAGAGGCCATTTGGCCCATCATGTCTGCACTGAAGCTACAAAAAGCATCCCATCCTAACTCAGATCCCTAACCTACCTCCATAACCCCACATTTACCTTGGCTAATCCACCTAGCCTGCACATCCCTGAATACTATGGGGCAATTTACCATGGCCAATCCACCGATTTGCAAATTTCTGGATTGTGGAATGAACCGGAACACCTAACAGAAAACCACACAGGCACTGAGAATGTGGAGTTTGTACAGTCATTTTAGGCTGCAATTGGACCCAGGTCTCTGGCAGTGTGAGACAGCAGTGCTAACCACTGAGCCACTGTGCCACTCAAGCCTATGTACCTTACCAATTCAGTGTGAGAGTGATAATTCTGTGTTAAATGAAACAATACAATAATGCACCATCTCTAAGCAGTCACAATAGAGTCATAGAGATGTACAGCATGGAAACAGACCCTTCGGTCCAACCTGTCCATGCCGACCAGATATCCCAACCCAATCTAGTCCCACTTGCCAATACCCAGCCCATATCCCTCCAAACCCTTCCTATTCATATACCCATCCAAATGCCTCTTTAATGTTGCAATTGTACCAGTCTCCACCACATTCTCTGACAGCTCATTCCATGCACGTACCATCCT
This sequence comes from Chiloscyllium punctatum, assembly GCF_047496795.1. Lineage (NCBI taxonomy): Eukaryota > Metazoa > Chordata > Chondrichthyes > Orectolobiformes > Hemiscylliidae > Chiloscyllium > Chiloscyllium punctatum. The sequence continues at coordinate 62,224,858 of NC_092740.1, forward strand.
CTTTGTGAAAAAGTTGCCTCTTGGGTCTCTTTTATATCTTTCCCCTCTCACCCTAAACCCATGCCCTCTAGTTCTGGACTCCCCCACCTAGCAGGTCTAGCAGCATCTGTGAAGAGAGAAATGGAGTTAATATTTCAGGTTGATAATCTTACTTAAGCATTCAAAGGAATCCTGGCTGCTTTATTTTTCTTTTATATAAATATGGTATGATATCCTAATGACTGCATCATAATATTTGCAAATACAGAATTACGACACAGACAAGGTGGCATGTGACTCCCTGAAAGATATATTTATTATACTCACTCCAGAGCATATTTTAACTGCAGAGCTTATTTTAAGTGATCCAATTCCTTTTTGAAAACTACTGTAGGATCAGCTTATACCACTCTTGTAGGCAATGCATTCTAGTTCTTCATAACTTACAGAGTAAAAACAATTCTCCTCATCCACCCATTGGTTTTCTTTGCCAGTTTTATATCTGCACCATTTTGTTTACTAGCACTCTTCCAGTGTGAACAGTTATCCCTATGGTGTGGAAACAGGCCCTTTGGCCCATCTAGTCCACATTGACCCTCCAAAGAAGTGTAACCCACTCAAACCCATTCCCCCTACCCTATATTTACCCCCGACTCATGTACCTAACCTACACATCCCTGAACTTTATGGGCTATTTATTATGGCCAGTTCACCTAACCTAAACATCTTTGGACTGTGAGAGGAAACCGGAGTACCTAGAGAGAACTCACGCAGACATGGGGAGAATGTGCAAACTCCACACAGACAGTCGCTTGAAGCTGGAATCAAACCCAGGTCACAGGCGTTGTGAGGCAGCTAACCACTGAGCCATCATGGATAAAGATGCTATGCTGCAGGAATATAAAACCCTGGTTAGACCTCACTTGGAATACTGAGACCAGATCTGGGATCCAAACCTGAGTTCTCCCCATCTGCTCTGTAAAACCCCTCATAACTTTGAACACCTCAGTTAAATCTCACTTTTTATGTTCCCAAATCTGAGAGGAACGATCTAACCTCACTACCGTCTCCAAATAACTAAATCCTTCAAGTCAGGAGTTTCTTTCAAACTTTATTAACTTGTCCTAACATCTTGGAAAATTTGCAGCCCCAGATTCATCACCTTTTACTGAGTCATACAGCATGACCACAGACCTTTTGGTCCAATCCATCCATGCCGAACATAATTCCAAATTAAACTAGTCCAACCTGCCTGCTCCTGGCCCATATCCCTCCAAACCTTTCCTGTTCATGTGCATTGATTTCAAAAATGATGTGCTGTGCTTGGTCTTTAATAAATATCAACAAGGATAGTGGCACTAATTGTGTACCTAGGGAAGCCAACTATTTACTTCCTGCGCTGTCCACAATTAACCATTCATTACCACTTTCTGATTTCTATCTCACATCTGGATTTGCATCCATGCTCACATTGTCCCTTGAATTGCATCGTCTTCAATCTTGTAAAAATGTCTGTTATATGGTATATTGTAAGATTTCTTCTAAAGCTCCTTATATATGGCATCAAATATTTTCAGCAACTCTTTTTTTGTTGTTACTTCAACAAAGAGATCAAGTTACACAAAAACATATCCATGTAGACTTTCACTGGGAAGAGCCTCAGTTATAAATGAGAATTAGTTCTGACCTATAGTCAGAGCTTATGGTCAGAACTTCTGGTCTCTAGACATTTCTTGTCTCTAATTGGTGTGATGCGTTAATTCACAGCTCAATATTTGCTTTTATTATGCATTATGTTTGCATTTCAAAATTCACTTTCAAAAATATGTTGCTTTGGAAAAGAAATTACCATGTAAGACAAAAGCTAATTACTTCGAACTAATTGAGAGCTTGTTATTCATTTTAATTGTGTTTAGGATTTGATCGAAAAAAATCATATCTCTGAAATATCTGACAATCGTGCAATTTTAACTTAATTTTATCATGCAACTTTGGCTTTCTCTGATAATAAGAACAAGCGAAAGGTGTAACTCTACAGTTATAATTAATTATAAGCAATAGTGAGCTGGTTAACCGAACAAATCTGCAATTGTCAACAATGAGGCACTAGCTGTTCATGAAAACCTTGCATTGTTTCCAAAATCACTTAAAATAGGAAGGTTTGGTGCCTTTTGTAGGCCTCTAACTTATTTTAACCATCTCAAAAGAGCAGATACATTTCATTTACTCAGGCCAGTTGGAGAATGCTTGCTCTTCTATTAGTCTCTGCACAGTTGCAAGTCGTTTCTTTAGAAAATGACTTCATGGAAATTAGGGAAGTGAAGCTTGGCATTGGTTTTTACATAAGTCAGTGGAGCACAGCTGACTGGTGACAACCAAGAAAGGAATGAATTAAAGTTACTGACACTTTTTTCACTTGCTATTTTGAGGTGGCAACATTGGTAAGATCACATCTCTAAAAACTCTGAGAAGATGATCATAGGATTTCTTGTAATTATTATTTTTCTTGGTGACTTTTTCGCAGTTAAGTGTCAAAACACATGGGCCTGGAATCAGAGTAGGTAGAGCAGTTACACTTACCGAAAAGATGTCTGTGAGCTAGTTGGGTTTTTGTCTCTTAGCTATTTTTGTCTCTCAGCTGATTTTGATCTGCGGTGTATGGGAGGTTGAGGGGAAGAAATTTATTCATCAAAACTTGTCACAACAGGACCAACAATAACCCAGCAGGGCATGGACTGTGCTGCCATACCTGTGAGGATTAGGGTCTTCAAATTCTATCGCAGTTCTAAGTGACAATGCCAACACTTCCTAGTTTATTGTGCACTGGTTAATCAGGGATGTTCCGATGTCCTTCACCATGGAGAAACAGGAAGAGTGTGTATGTGGTTTTGACAGGCTAGCATGCTTCTCAATGATTGCAGGGAGCTATTGACTTCAGGTATGAGGTTCTCTGAGCATCATAAGTAAAGAGAGAGATTACTGCAAAGTTACAAAAAACATTTTCCAGAACATACTACTGGTGTGCGACCACACACAGTGCATCATGTCAGTGAATGCCAGCCTTCTTGGTAACAGTATCAAAGTTTCCATCATGCAGCAGCTAGTGGTGCCCACTGTCTGGTTTATCCACTGTACTCCTGACTCATGGTCAGCACCTGCACCCGGCCATACATAGACAGCTCATATACAATGAGAGTATTGCTCCCAACAGAGAATGCCAAAGACTTTTTGAGGGTGGGGTAAACGTTCCAGTTCTGCAAGAGTACATCTCCAAAATTATGGTCCATTGCCGCATCCTCCATAATCTCCCTCTTGGAAGGGCACAGCCCTGGGCATAAAATCTTTGACGAGCAACTCAGGAGCAGGAAGAGGAGACAGAAGCAAAAGTGAAGAGATATTCAGGGTTGGCTTACTTGAAGGCCTAGCAGTGCTAATAGTCTGGGATTGCCGCTTGAGAGCTAACAGCAAGAGCACAGGCAGAGTGGCAATGGTGGAAACGTGATGCTACCATCCTGAGGGAGGACAGCAGGTTTGTACACATGGAGCCATTATCATTTACCTTGGCCATCATCTCAACAATCCACATGATCTGTTAGTGCACAGATTGCTGGGCTGCTTTAAGGGCCTGCAACCATACAGTCATAGAGGTACAGCATGGAAACAGACTCTTCGGTCCAACTTGAGTCACTTGAAGAATCCACGGTAGTATAAGGCAGCAGCCATCAATAGGGTAGCTGATGACACCATTGGCAGTGATACGTGTAGTAGAACTTACTCTTTGGACATGCATTGAATGTAATGTAGAAAGCTTAATAATGCAGTCCTTCTTGCTGAGGCATAAGCAATATCAGTTTCTCAGCTTATATAAAACATTCAGTCATGGGGTTAATAAGCTGAACTGTTATCACCTCAATTTGACCTTTCACAGTGCTTCTGGGATTTGGAGTAGTTTCCACATGGCTGCAGTGAGATCTGAGATGTTGGCTACCAGGTGCCACTTTGGATTTGCAAGCAGTTGGTCACCACTTTCAACTTGGAAAGGATGTACTCCAATCTATGTGTCAAGTTGGAACCAGTTTCTTCATGCTTTTTATAAAAGATTCAGTGGCAGTTATGCTAATACATAAAATACCACTGTGTGCATGCCAGTCAACCTTTTCCTAAGCACTGTCCCATCAAATTCCTCATCTGTATCTTCTATGATAGAACTCTTACAACCTTTCCCTCTGGGTGAGCTGGCACATGTGCCCTCACTGTAACCCACTTGTGCCCCTGTTTCACCACCTGCCTATACTAGCCTTTAGAGCATGTACAATGGGCATTCTACTTCTGGTATCGATAGCAGATGAAAAGTTGGACCACAAAGTTCAGTTGAACTAGTTCTCAACAACAAGTTGAGGCAGCTGGAGCCTAATTGACAAGAATGCGATCCTTAGCTTGTTTTGGGTCAGCCCTAGTGCAATTGGTTTCATTTGAGAGCAGTTCATTTGAATATCATATGCACAATCAAATGAATAGAGGGCATAAAGTTTGTGTGCTGGCTGTTTTAGTCTTATTGTTGAATGGGTCTTAATCTCTTTTTCTGGTCATTCTTCATCCAGAATTGCGTTCTCTGTCTCAAGAATCAATCGATTGTGAATGAACTGATTGTAATTCAAGGGATTTTAATCAGGAAAACATTACACTGTAGTATTCTGTTAATTGCATCTCAGACAAAGTAAAATGGAGGCAAGTTCTGAAAAACAGAACGGGAGAATTTTGTGGTGCGTATATATAGTTTTTTGTGGGTTAGTGGTTATGTTGTACAAAATTTTAACACTAGCACTGAAATTCTTTTGTTGGGAGTGTGATGCTGTATACAGCATTCTGAGCCATCCTTTGTCTGCAGCAGCATGTAGCTTCATGGGTTGTACTAGTTGGACAGATCCCAGAACATGAATCATGCAATAGTCTTTTCACAGATGATTCAAGAAAGTGATCTGTGAATTACACAATCAGTGGAAAGATCACATACAGAGCTGTGCTATGTCTTGAACGAGCTTCATATTTACCATTTGACTTTGTATTCTGTAAAGACTGTACACACCTCAGATTTGTCAGTTAGTTAAATTGTTGGTTGCTTTGTTTTATTGTGGACCCTTGCATTAGTAAGTTCAGTTTTGCGCAAATATGATCTGATGCCAGAGAGCAGGCCTGCACAGGGGTAAGATTACAAGTAACAGAGCATTAGAGACACTCAGCAGATCTGGAACCTTATGTGGGGAGAGAAACAAGGTTAACGTCATGAATCTATTTTAATTTTATAAGATCTCGGATGGCTGAGATCTCCAACCATCCACAGGACTTTGTGGTTACTTGCACAGTTGTATCTGGGTTAACTTTCCATGGATGTTTTGCACCTGTTTTTGTGTACTCCAAGGACAGGAGTGGAAATCCGAACTGCATATTTGTAGTTTTCATGCGTTGTGCTGCACTGCTAACTTTACTTCAACTGCAGTGTGATCAGCTGGAAATCAGTGCTGCCACATGTTACTCTCCCATTATTCAACTGCTCTTATGAGTCATAATATGCTGATGTGGAAGATATAAATTTGTTAGTGGTTCATTGTGAAAACCTTTCACTCTTAATGCAAAATGTGGATTTTATTTCTTTACTTTAGACTGTAAGTACACACAATAGATTCTTCTTTTAGCCTATCAGTTCGTACTCCTTCCTTTTATGTTCACTACCCTGTGATCCATATCAAAAAAGTGCAATGCCTGCAAGTTTCAAAATGAGCTATAGGGAGAAACTGAATAGACTGGGGCTTTTTTTCTCCGGAGCTTTGGAGACTGAGAGGTGACCTTATCGAGGTTTATAAATCATGAGGGGTATGGATAGGGGCGGCACGGTGGCACAGTGGTTAGCACTGCTGCCTCACAGCGCCAGAGATCCGGGTTCAATTCCCGCCTCAGGCGACTAACTGTGTGGAGTTTGCACGTTCTCCCCGTGTCTGCGTGGGTTTCCTCCGGGTGCTCCGGTTTCCTCCCACAGTCCAAAGATGTGCAGGTCAGGTGAATTGGCCATGCTAAATTGCCCGTAGTGTTAGGTAAGGGGTAAATGTAGGGGTATGGGTGGGTTGCGCTTCGGCGGGGCGGTGTGGACTTGTTGGGCCGAAGGGTCTGTTTCCACACTGTAAGTAATCTAATCTAATCTAAACCAAGGTCTTTTTTCCAGCGTAGGGGAGTCCAAAACCAGATGGCATAGCTTTAAGGTGAGAGTGTAAAGGTTTAAAAGGGGAAACCTTTACAGACAGAGAGTTGTGTTTGTACGGAATGAGCTGCCAGAGGAAGTTGGTGGTGGTGGGTACATTTACAAAATTCAAAAGGCTGGATGGGTAAATTAACAGGAAGGTTTTAGAGGGATATGGCCAGATGCTGGCAAATGAGACTAGATCAGTTGAGAATATCTGGTGGGCATGGACAAGTTGGACCAAAGGGTCTGTTTCCATGCTGTATGACTCTATGCTTCCATTCCAGTGAGAGTCTGACCAAACTTCATTCTCAAAGGCAAGGACCTTGACATTCTTGTCTTCTCTTTACAAGGTCCATGATGTTAAGGAAGTAGGGACAGGGCCTGCCTTTCCTGGAAGATCTTGCTTCCATGGCTCAGTATGAACTGAATGTGCTATTGAAGACTGGTATGTTGAATTTGCTGTGATGTGCTGAGCTTGTGCATATGACTCCTTTCCCCATCTAAGGCCTCCATTGAACAAACTTGTACAGAGAAGTGATTGGAAATGTAGAATTGGGTGTTTGATAGTGGTTCTCTGATGGACTTTCTAGCTGCAGGAGGAGATGGATACTTAAGGTGCCCCTAGAGTGATTGGGCACCCAATGGCTCCACGTAATTTAAATATCCTCCCACTGACCCCACAAACTGCTGCTGAATGTGTATTGCAAGGCAAAGTTTAGATTGGTGAAATTGTTCTATGTTGACTTTCAAATCATTATCCACAGACAATGTAAGACCTTCATTTCATGCAAATCCATTCAATATGGCAATCATTGAAATTCAGATTCCCAGATAGCAAGTAGGAGCAAAACATGGACCGGTTATGCCAGGCCTCTACCTGACTCTGCCTGGAATTTCCAGGATATTGATAAATGGACATAAGCGTCCCATCATCTGCAATGGCACAAGGACAACATTATTACAGAATAGATTGGGAGAAGTCTTCTTGCCTCATATTCTGCTTTGTCTTCCTATAGGTTCAAAAGGGCTTTAGTGTGGCACTGGTTTCAATTCTCTCACATAACCAAGGGACCTTGGGGTTCCTGGAAATAGGATCTACTAACCAAATGTGATGAATTGTTGGGAATTCACATGGGGAAAATAACCATTTGTTTGTCTCAGGCTGCAGTTTGGAGAAAGTGTCCATCTTCCTTTCATCTACCTGCTCCACCCTCGTCTCGGACCTATCACTTTCATCCCCACCTTCATCTACCTATTGCATTCCCAGCTACCTTAGCCCAGTTCCACCCACCTCCCATTTATTTCTCAGCCCGTTTGGCCCACAAGCCTCATTCCTGATGAAGGGCTTGAGCCCGAAATGTCAATTCTCCTGGTCCTCAGATGCTGCCTGATTGCTATGGTTTTCCAGCACCACACTCTTCACCTCAGGCTTCAGGTTCCCTTCCTTCTCCCATGCTACAGTGCTGTCTATTCACCATCAGTTAGACACACAGCATCTGCCTTCTGATGTTTCCATTCCTTATTTACAGCTAAATTCTGGCAATACCACTTCAAACATGGACGGTGAAACTGAATAATTACTATTATGGAAAGCTTTGACTGTTAATATAATGCACACATATTTAATAACTTTTTCGCTTTGTACTGCAATTTGACAATTTTCTAGGCAATAAACAGTTGTGCACTTCTTTTCTTTGCATAGATACAGAGTACAAATATGTTCTTCTTCATATTAAAGACTCCACACAGCTTTGGATATGCCACCTTTTACAATGCCTGAAACTATATAAAATTAGGATATGACTAGACAATGGACTGGATAATTAGGAGAGTTCTGTAGTGTGTGGGGGGTTTCTACTGATGAAACTTGATTGAAAACTATATCAGAAAGAAGTGATCATGTCCCAACATTAGTATCTCAAAAACAAACTGAGAAAATAATCCTTTCAGAAAGCATTTCAAAACAAGGATATTGGAGGAAAATGTTGCTAGAATTATGATTTGCTTCAGGATTGCTGTTTAATATGCTTTAAAATGTATTGCAGAGCTTTTGGGTAACCCACAATGGGCAATGTGAAGAGCAGCATTTTCTGTTCATAGTTTAGGTTTAAAGTATCATCAAGTACTTTGCTTTTCATCGAATCATAGAATCCACCCAGGCCATCAGACCATTGAGTCCACACTGACCTTCCAAAAAGCATCATACCCAGTAACCCAGCATTTCCCATGGCCAAGCCACTTAACCTGCACATCTTTGGATGTGGGAGAAAACTGGAGCACCCAGAGGCACTCCGTATAGACACAGGGAGAATGTGCAAAGTCCACATTGACAGTCAGCCAAGGTTTTTGATTTGGCAAAGAATGCATTGCTGAAGTTATTAATTATTTTGTTTTGAACCTAACTTGTTGTTGCTTTACGGGTTTGTTAATATGAAAGAACCAGTTGGAAAGAATCATAATACTGTTTAGTCAAGTATAAATCACATCATTCCATGTTTATTAGTCATGTTTTTCAAGGTTCTTAGTGACTTTCTTGGGTGTTTTGGAAATTGCATTCATTGACTTATATGTCTCTAAGCCAATGTTGTCCACTTCAAATGCAACTAACCAAATGTAATGAACTAGGAATTCAAATGTGGCAAGTAGCCTTTTTGTTTTGTAAGTTAAAATAAAGGGTAACCAACACTGCTCTTGGCCTCTGTTCTGAAACTTTCTTTCTCTCCCCTCCCATTCAAGGAAAAGCCAAAAGGTGGTCAGCCTGCTAAGGCAGAAGATTCTAAACCAATGAGCTCAACTAGAAAGGTAAGTTTATCTGCATGATAACAATTGTTTAGTGGAATAATGAAGTATTCATTTAAATTTCTTGATCCTATTGCACAGGTGGGAATGGGATTATTCAGCATACCATTTACCTCTGAATTGCTTGATACACCTGCATATTTACTTTCATTGACAGGTGTACAAGGATGCCCAGATCCCTGTCTACATTGACATTTTCCAATATATCATAATTTAAAGAATATATTGCCTTTCTGTCTTTCACACAAATTGTATAAATTCACATAAGTTGCCTGGATCACCTTGAATCTTTTTTTGTAAATTCCTTGCAACTCCCAATCACACCTGGCTTTGTTTTGTCATCAAACACAGAAAAACTGCATTACCTTCCTCATCCACGTCATGGATATGTATCATTATACCTGGGGCCCAAGCACTGATCCCTAGGGTACATCACTAGTCACAACCTGCAACCCATTTTTTTCCACTCTCTGGTCTGTCAACCAATTCTAAATCCACCTCAGGATATCCTTCCCAATCGCATGTGCTTCAACTTTGCCCACTCGCCCCTTAAGTGGTACCTTATCAAAAGCTTTCTTGAAATCCAAATACATTTACTTTAAGCTTTATGATGAAATATTTACTTTAAATATTATTGTGAAATCAATCAGTTATTCCCAATTTGTGTAGCTAATAGTTATCATTGTAGGTCAGTGATAAATTGTTTTTAAAACTTGCAACTCATCCTTAACCTTTTACCCCTGCCTGTAGTTGCTAAGTGGATGAGGTTGGTGTTTATGAGCATTTTATTGACTTTAACTCCATGTATTTGACTTTAACATTTGCTGTCTATTTGCCTGTCAATGAAAGCATTTTTTTTTGTGGGTGTATTTTGAAAAATGAAGAGTAAAGGCCGAACTGCATGCCAGTGTTTGTTTATTTTATGCCAGGGTTGGCTGGATATGTTCACACACCCAATGCAAGTGCTTGTTCTTTATTGGATAAAGTTTATTGTGAAGGCTAGGGAATCTGAGAGACTCAAATTAACACTTGATCCTCTCCCCATGTAACGTATGTGAGGTTTTGTTAACCCCTTCACAGCTTGGATGGTAAAATGGTTGAATAAATCACACAAACTATTATAAAAACTTTGCTGACTTTCAATTTCATTGGCAAAGTATGTACATATTAAAAACAGAGTTCACTATTATTCCCAACGGTAATAATTCCACAAAATGTTCACTTATTAGCACCACATCCACAATAGTAAGAAGTATAAAATGTTTATATTAAATGTGTAAATGAGGCATATTTCATCCCAAGTGTTTCAGGTTTAATCAAATATTTACAAGTTTTATTAATGTTCACCATTTAATAAAAGCATTTGAACAGTTGAAAATATCAATGTAGAGATACTATCTTTAAAACATGATTAATTGATGAAGCGGTTATTAAATTAACTGATGACTTATTAAGTTGGTGGCAAGTCACCAATCGACACTTGTCAGGGCATTTATTATATGCACTTCTACCTGTTCAGTACAAAAATGGCAATTGGAGTACTATTGGCATCATGATATGCTGACTTCCATTGAGTTGCCAACCTGGTGAAGTTACAGTGCTGACCAATATATCGTTATGCAACAGAAGTAAGATCCATCTTTTAAAGCACGTTCAATGCTTGCAATAAGTCTTTTGTCATAAAGAATTAACATCATAATCAGCTAGCTCATTTTCTTATGAACTGCTTTAGGAAGAATATTATTAAACTGGAGAGGGTATAGATCAGATTTACAAGGATACTGCTGGGACTGGAGGGTTTGAGTTCTAAGGAGAGGCTGGATAGACCGGGACTTCTTTCACTGAAGCGTAGGATGTTGAGGGGTGTCCTTATAGAGGTTTATAAAATCATAAAGGGCATAGATTAGGTAAATAGCAAATGTCTTTTCCTTAGGATGGAGGAGTTCCAACTTGGGGCATATTTTTAAGGTGAGAGGAGAAAGATTTAAAAGGGACCTGAAAGGCAACTTTTTCACACAGAGGGTGGTTCATGTGCAGAATGAATTTCCAGAGCAAGTGGCGCATGCAGGTGCAATTACAACATTTAAAAGATATTTGGATAGGTACATGAATAGAAGGGATATGGGCCAAATGCAGGCACATGGGATTAGTTTAATTTGGGAAACTTGGTCTACATGGACGAGTTGGACTGAAAGTTCTGTTTCCATGCTGTATGACTCTATGACTATATTTGAATTGTACATCGGACACATTGGCATGCAGCATGATGGTTTTGGTGCCTGTGGAAGGTTGTCATCTCCATTTCTTCCAATTTTAATATAAAGAAATGTAACATCAGTACAGGAATGACCATTTATCCAAACCTAACCTGAATGAATGAATTCCTCCTCCCGTGACTAGCATCAAGTGACAATTGCTTGGTTATATGCCAGTAGTTGTTTGAGGAAATACATTTTGAAAGCTAAGCCTAATGTTTACTCGGACTGTGCACTGTAACTTGAGTTGGCTGTTTGGCCCTGGCCTATTATAGCATTGGGTGGACTGGCTACTTTTTGTCCTGTAGAGGGTAGATTTGTGTCAGGGACCATAAGCCTTCCTCCTTTTGGGCACAAGGAGTAAAGAGGATCATAATTTGGAAATCACCATTAATAAAGTCAACAACTACATTTAGAGTGCTCACAGCAGTTCATTCAGGGGTCGTATCACAAAATTCATTGAACACATCCACGTCTGTGATCCTGTACATTCCATTTTTGAATTAATTTAGGGGATATGCACTTCACTTACTCCCCACCTCTAGTTATCCTTGCAAAGATGATGAGCTGCCTTCCTGAACTGCTGCAGTCTGTTTGGTGTAGGTACATTTGCATATCTGTTAGGGAGAAAATTCCAGGATTTTGACCCAGTGACATAAAAGAAATTGATATATTTCCAAGCAATGATGTTGAGTTGCTTAGAGGGAATCTCAGAAATGGTATTGTTCCCATGTAGCTGCTGCACTTGTCTTTCTAGGTGGAAATAGTTATGGGTTTGGAAAGTGTTGTCTAAGCATCTTGGTGAATTCCTGCATCTTCGAGATAGTAAACACTGCTGCTATTGAACATCAAAAATGGAGGAGATGAATGTTTGCAGATGTGATACCAATTATGTCGTTTACTTTGTACTGGATGGTGATATGTTTCTTGAGTGTTGGTGGTGCAGCACCCATTGAGGCAAATGGTAAACATTCCGTCATACTCCTGACTTGTTTGAAGGTGGGAGACAGGCTTTAAGGAGTCCAAAGATAAGTTGGTCACTGCAAATTCCAAGACATGATCTAGCAGCCACTGTATATATGAACTAGCCCAAATCAGTTTCCTGTAAATGGCAACTATCAGGATGTTGTTAGTCAGGGATTAAGTGATGGGAGTGCCATTCAATTTCAAGGAACAAAATTTAGATTCTGTCTCATTGAAGATGGTGATTGCTTGCCATTTGTATGGTGAATGTTACTTCCCACTTTCAGTCCAGATTTTACAGCATATGGATATGGACTGCTTCAGGGTCTGAGGATTCGTGAATGGTGTTGAGGATTATCCAATCATCAACAAACATCCCCACTTTTGACTTGTATTTCCTGGTGCCAGATTTGGTCGAATACAATCTTAATATTGCCTGATAATGTCTATCACTTGCACCTTACCCCTGGGTTTGAGCCTTTGTGCATGTTTGGAAGAAGAATATAGTGAAATCAGGAGGTAAGTGGTGTTGTTAGAAATCAAACTGAGCCTTAGTGAACAGATTATTTCTTTGAAAGTGCCTTTTAATACCGATATTGATGTCTGCTTCCATCGCTTTACGAATGACTGAGAGTAGATGAGCTGGATTGGATTTATCCTGTATTTTTGTGGACAATACCTGGGTAATTTTCCACATTGCCAGGTAGGTGCCAGCAGTAGGTGCTACAGGCATGACAGATTATGGAGCACCAGTGTTTAAGCACTGTTATCAGCTTGCTGTCAGGACCCTTTGTCTGTGCACTATATTAATATCATGTGGAGTGAATCATATTGGCAGAATGCTGGCACTAGTGATACTGGAGACCTCAGGATGAGACCAAGATGGATCATCCATTTCACAGCCCTGTCTATAGCAGTGATATACTGGGCTCTCCTGCCATTGAGGGTTTTCTATAGTTTAGGATCCTCTACCTACTTTTAATTTTTAAATCTTCCATCACCATTCACAATGGCACGTGGCCAGACTGCAGGGTCTATATTAGATTTTTTTTTGCTTGTGGCATCACTTGTTCCATCTATCGCTCGATGCTTCCTTCTGTCTGGCACATAAATAGTCCTGTGTCATCGCTTCACCAGGTTGACACCTCATTTTAAGTAGGCTTGATGCTGCTCCTAAAATGCCCTTCTACACTGTTCAGCAACCTCGTGCTGATCTTCTGCCTTGATGAGAATGGTAAAGTGGGGTATAATTTTATTATTCATTCATGGGATGTGGTCATCACAGGCTGGGCACTATTTATTGCCCATCTCTAGTTGCCCTGGAGAAGTGGTAGTGAGCTGCCTTTTTGAAACACTGCAGTCTGTTCACTGTAGGTACATCCAAATGCTGTTAGAGAGAAGGATTCCAGGATTTTGACCCAACAACATTGAAGGCATGATTATATATTTCCAACTGACAATGGTGCTTAGTTTGGAAAGGAACATTCAGGTGTGGTATTCCTAAATGGTAGTGGATTTAGGATTGGAAAATGTGTCCTGAGGAACCTTGGCGAATTTCTCCAGTAGTTGGAACACATTGCTGTTACTCAGAGGTGGTGGTGGTTGTGGAGGGAATGGATGTTTGTTGATGTGGTGTCAGTCAAGTGGCTGCTTTGACATAGAAACATACATTACAAACAAGACCCTTCAGCCATCAAATCTATATGCCAAACACTCTACCTACACTAATCTCACTTACCTGACACTTCAAGTGCCTATTCAAGCACAAGTTAAATGTTATGAGATTTCCTCACTCAACTATCATCCCTGGCACGCTCTGGGTGAAAAAGTATTCCCTCAAATCCTCTCTAAACTTTCTGCCAATCACTTTAAAATTCTCCCCCTTTATGATCAACTAAGGGGAACAGCTGTGTTCTGTTCATCCTATCTGTGTTCTGTTCATCCTATCTGTTTCCCTCATAATTTTATACTGCTCAATCAGGTCCTCCCTCAACCTTCTCTGCTGTAAAGAAAACATTTTGAGTTTATCTAGTCTCTCTTCATTGCTGAAATGTTTTCTTTCCCAGGCAATGTGCGAGTGAATGTCCTCTACACCCCCTCCAGTGCAATCACATTCCTTCCTATAGTGTGGCGACCAGAACTGCACACATTATTCCAGCTATGGCTAAACCACAAAGTTCTGTACAGCTTCAACATAACCTCCTTGTTTTTATAACCTGTGCCATGATTGATAAAGACAAGTATTTCATATGCCTTCCTAATTATTCTGTGCCATGATTGATAAAGACAAGTATTTCATATGCCTTCTTAATCATCCTATTAACATGTCCTGCTACCCCAGAAATCTGTGGACAAGCACCCAAGATCCCTCTGTTCCTCTGAGCTTCCTTGCCAGTCATTGAATATGCCTTGGTCTTGTTACATCTTCCAACTTCACATTTATCAGGGTTAAATTCCACCTGCTACTGATCTGTCCATCTGACCAACCTGTTTATGTCTTCCTGTAGTCTGACACTTTCCTCCTCAGGGTCTACCACCCGGTCAGTCTTTCTGTCATCTACAAATTTACTTATCCCATGTTCTTATCTACATCGTTTATGTCTTGGATGGTGTCAATCCACTTGGGTGGTGTTGGAGGCACACCCATCCCAGGTAAGTGGGGAGTATTTCATCACATTCTGACTTCTGCCTTGTAGGTAGTGGACAGGCTTTGGGGAGTCAGGAAGTGAGCTACTCACTACATAATTTCCAGTCTCTGGTAAAGACAGTATTTATATGATTTGACTATAGGTCTAACTGGACAGTGTTAATCCCTGGGATGTTTGTGGCGAAAGGATTAAACTATGGTAATGCCATTCAGTTAGGAGAAACTGAGGACTGCAGATGCTGGAGATCAGAGTCGAGAGTGTGATGCTGAAAAAGCACACCAGGTCGGGCAGCATCCGAGGAGCAGGAGAATCAACTCTTCGGGCATAAACCCTTCATCAGGATGGGAAAGACTTATCAGGAAGCCCGAAACATTGATTCTCCTGCTCCTTGGATGCTGCGTCGCCTGCTGTGCTTTTCCAGCGTCACATTCTCAACGACTAATGCCATTCAGTGTCAAAACACCATGGTTATGTTTGCTGTTGTTGTTATCAGGCTAAGCCTGGATGCTGTCCAGGTCTTGCAGCATTGTACACACAGACTGCGTCAGCACCTGCAGAGTTGTGTATGGTACAGAACACCATGAAATCATCAGCAAACATCCTTACTTATAGAGGGAAGATCATTGATGAAGCAGGTGAAGATGAGTGGGCCTAGGACACCACCTGAGGAACTCCTGCAGAGATGTCAAGAAGCTGAGATGATTGATCTCCAGCACTCACAATCAACTCAGTCTGTGCCAGATATGATTCCAACCAGTAGAAAGCTTTCTCCATTTCCCCTTGACTCCAGTTTTGCGAGAGCTTCTTGATGTCAAGTGTAGCCTTACTGTCAAGAGCTGTCACTTTCACCGCGCCTTCAGAATTTGACTTTGTTGACCATGTTTGAATTAAGGCTGTAATGAAATGAGGAGCTAAGTGGCCCTGGTGGAACCAAAACTGAGTGTCAATGAGCAGGTTATTACTGAGCTGCTTGATTGCATTGTTAATTACATCTTTCGTCATTTTACTGTTGTTTGAGAGGGGACTGTTGGGACAGTAATTAGATGGGTTGGATTTGACTAGCTTTTCAAGTACAGGACATACCTGGACAATTTTCCACATTACCAGGCACATACCAGTGCTGTAGCTACACTGGAGCAGTTTGTCTAGGAACACAATTGCAGATATGTCAGGCCATGAATTTGCACCTTGTTTGTGAACACAGTTTTGCTGCTGCTGCTAATGGCCCACAGTACCATATGGATGCCCAGTTTTCAGTTGCTAGATCTGTTTGAAGTCTGTCGCATTTAGGACAGTGGTGGTGCCACATAGCATGGTGGATGGTATCCTCAGTGTGAACGCAGTCTCCGCAAGGACTCTGCAATGGTCCTACCTGATTATTCTCAAGAACATGGTGATAACTTGTCTGACTGAATAGCTGCAATCCTTGAGGCGTAGGTGGCACAGCTGGGATTAGCTAGGAGAAAAAAAAAAAACATTTTATCCATTGAACTGTAAAGCTATTGACAAATGAATATCCATCAAACATACTGGATGTGGACTACATACCAATCCAACAACCACTCACATTGTATAACAGTTTTACAATGATCAGTTCCCTCTTATAAATGAAAAATGTTTTTGCTCATCTTATGGATGTACTGAAAATATATTTGCCATGCCATAATTTTAAGCTGGTGGTTTATTGAAAGACTTTCATACTTTGATAATTCCTTTAATCCTTTAATATTTTATATCTAAAATAATTTGTTTTGTTAGTTCTCTCATTCCAATTCCAATTTATTGTTTCAATGTTATTAAAGTTTAGCTTATACCACATGTAATGCTCCATACTGAAAACAAAGGAACTCAAGAGACCTAAGATCTTCCTGTACATTTAAGAAATTGGAAATGTACACAAAGGGGCATTACTTCCCAATAGTTATGAATGCCTACAGGACAATGTATAGTTCTTTGTTAATTCATACGTGGAGTGTGCTCATCACTAGTGAGGCCAGTGTTTACTGCCCATTCCAATTGTCATTCAGAAAGTGATGATAAGCCACTTTTTTGAATCACTGTCTTCGATGTGGAAGTCTGTGACCAGTGGTGTGCCACAAGGTTTGGTGCTGTGTCCCCTAATTTTTGTCATTTTACATAAATGATTTGGATGTGACTATAGGAGGTATAGTTAGTAAGTTTATAGATGACACCAAAATTGGAGTTGAAGTGGACAGTGAAGAAGGTTACCTCAGAGTACAAGGGGATCTTGATCAGATGGGCCAATGAGCTGAGGACTGGCAAATGTGAGTTGCTGCATTTTGGAAAAGCAAATCAGAGCAAGACTTATACACTCAATGGTAAGGTCCTTGGGAGAGTTGCTGAATGAAGAGATCTTGGAGTGCAGGTTCACAATTCCTTGAAAGTAGAGTCACAGGTAGATAGGGTAGTGAAGAAGGCGTTTGGTATGCTTTCCTTTATTGGACAGAGCATTGAGTATAGGAGTTGGAACATCATGTTGCGGCTGTACGTAACATTTCCTGATGAAGGGCTTAGGCCCGAAACGTCGATTCTCCTACTCTTCGGATGCTGCCTGACCTGCTGTGCTTTTCCAACAGCACACTTGTCGACTCCGTATGGGACATTGGTTAGGCCACTTTTAGAATATTGCATGCAATTCTGATCTCCTTCCTATTGGAAAGATTTTGTGAAACTTGAAAGTGTTCAGAAAAGCTTTATAAGGATGTTGCCAGGGTTGGTGGGGATTGAGCTATCGGAAGAGGCTGAATAGGCTGGGGCTGTTTTTCCCGGAACGTCAGACACTGAGGGGTGACCTTTTGGAGGTTTGCAAAATCATGAGGGGCATGGATAGGATAAACAGACAAGGGGCCTAAGGGGCAACCTTTTCACGCAGAGGCTGGTGCATGTGTGGAATGAGCTGCCAGAGAAGTGGTGGAGGCTGGTACAATTGCAACATTTAAAAGGCATCTGGCTGGATATATGAAAATAGGAAGGATTCAAAGGATATGGGCCAAATGCTGGCAGATAGGACTAAATTAATTTAAGATATCTGGTTGGCATGGACGAGTTGGACTGAAGAGATTGTTTTTGTGCTGTGTAACTCTGAGACTGAGCAAATCTAATTATCACGCCTTGACATGCATTGGCATTACCATTGCTGAATCCCCACTCTCAAGAATTACAATTGCAACATTTTAAAGGCATCTGGATGGGTATATGTCTCTATGACTCTATGTGGCTTCTACAGTGTTGTTAAGAAAAGAGTTCCAGGATTTTGGCTTCATGTTAATAAAGGAACACTGATATATTTTCTTTGTTCAATAGTGTGAGATTTGGAGGGCAAGTTAGGGGTATTGATATTCCCACCTATCTTTACAGTTCTGTTAGATGGAAGAGATTGTGAGTGTTGAAACTGCTAGAAAAGAAGCCTTGGTGAGTTGCTGCAACATCTCGAATATGGTACAGATTACAACCATGATGCACTATTTTCAAATGGAGTGAATACTTGCAGTAGTTGATGCGTTATCAATCAAATTATTGCTTTTTCTCCTGAATGGAGTTGAGTTCTTAAGAGTTATTGGAGTTACATTTGACCAAGACAGTGGAGAGCGTTCCCTCTCAAATTCTCACCTGTGAGCTGTGAAGGTGGTCAGGATTTGGGGGTCAATAGCTGAGTGACTCACCAAATATGTACAGCTGCAGACTTACTTTTGGATTTACATGGCTAGTACAGTTCAGCTTTGGGCCAATTAGGATTTCATGGTGGGAGGTTCGAAGGTGCTAATGCTATTGAATATCAAGGGAAAGTGTTTCAAATTTCTCTTACTTGAAACAGTAATTGCATTATATGAATGGGATTTCAGAATGTAAGAACTAGGGGTAGGAGTTGATAATTCAGTCCCTTGAGTCAGCTCCACTGTTTGCTACGATCATGGCTGATCTCATCTGCCCATCTTCCATAATGCTTCAACCCATTGCTAATTAAAAATCTGTTTTCTTCTTAAATTTCATTGTCCCAGCATTTGCTGCTGTATGGAGTAGTGAATTCCACATAACCATTAACCTTTACAAGAAATAATCTCTCCTCATCTCAGCTTTAAATCTACTACTCTTTAACTTAAAAACAATGACTTGCCACGTATTAGTCCAAGCCTGAATATTTCAGCATGCAGACATGAATTGCTTTATTATTTGAGAAACTGAACACTGTGTGCAAACATCAGCTAATGTCCCTATTTCTGACAGTATGATAGAGGGAAGTTCAGAGATGAAGCACTTGAAGTTAAATGACCTTGAGGAATTTCCACGTTGAAGTTCTGAGATGGTCATAATTCATCTTCATTCACTGCAGCTACCTTCATGACAGGAAATTGACTTGGCATGCCATACAAATATTGTAGCTGTAGATTAGGGCAGAGACCGGAAATCCAGATGTGAATAATTTACCTCCTGTTTCCCCAATCTTGTTTATCATCGACATGGAACAAGTCAGGAGTGTAATGGAGCTGTCTCCACTTGCCTGAATGAGTACAGTTCTAAAAACACTCAAAAAGCTTGACACCATCCATTCAAAACAGTCTGCTTGACTGGCATCCCAATAACCAACATCAATATTTACTCCCTTTGCCATTGATGCACAGTGGCAGCGGTGTGTATGGATTGCCATAACCCACCAAGGCTTCTCCGAAAGTACCTTCCAAACCAGTGACCACCTCGATGGACAAGGACAGTAGATGCATGGGAAGACATTCAGCTGTAAGTATCCTTTCAATCCAACATTACTTTGACTCTGAACTATATCACCATTGCTTCACTATGGCTTGGTTCAAAATCTTGGAACTCCCTTCCTAACAGCACTGTGCATCTCCCTGTTCTGCAAATACTGCAGTGGTTCAAGAAGGCAGCTCGTCACCAACTCCTCCAGGTCAAATAGACATTGGCAATAAATATAGATCTCACAAGAATGCCCATGTCCCATTGATGAATTTAAAAAATCTTTGCAGCACCTTGACATTGAAATGTTTACCCTTGTGCAAGGCCTGATTCCTACCTCTTTATTCCTTTCTGGCTTTACTACACTACAATCCTTCAAAAATGTTTGTTCTCCTCTCATTCTAGCATCTTGAGAGTTCCTGATTTGAAGCACACCATTGGTTGACTTCCATGGGTCCAGTAACATTACTTATCCATGAGGCCAGAGTTAGGACTTTGAATATTTTTATTTCTGGTTTAATTCAGGAAAGGATAATCCAAGATTAATGATCATCTCACTAGAGAGGTTTTCCAGAACTTAGTTTTTAACCTAAAGTTGGATTCTTGCCTTATGGCAAGTGTTTATTTACATTTCCCACAACCTCATGGATGTGAACCACAAAACTCACTCGGGGAGGAGTTTGCTTGGCAGTGGGTGGAGCAGGAAGAGGTGCAGTAAAATCAGGGAGGTGGGTGTGGCACCGTAAGTTTTAATGAAGGGCTCTCTTTTAAAAACCTTTGGAATCTAGAAAGGGAGGACAGGAGCTATGCTGCTAAGAATGTGGAACTTAATGCTGATAGGGATTAGAAAAAAAAGTTTTGAAAGAGTGAAGTGGATTTATGCTACAATGTAAAGTTTCCAAATCGTACCTTAGTGGTTTATAGTGAATGACTCTGAAAAGAATCCATTACTTCAATTTTAAAGGTAGGTAGGGTTTTTGTACACTTTCTTATTAAGGTTCAACTTCTGGACATTCAACAAAAGCAGGTAGCTGCTCTTTTTCTTAAATATTTTGTTAAGTTTGAAATCCACATACACTCTACTTAATGCCAGTTCTTAGTTGAATCTCTGATATTTGTAATCAGTTCGGGGCTGAAGTTCTTGTTGACAATTTTACTGAAAAGACTAGCATGAATACAAAACATGAACGTTTATTTCACATTCACAGCACTTTTCTAATTAAAATTAAACAGTAAGAGAATTTTCATCCACTTTGTCGATATTTGTTATGGTGACTCAAGTGTGGTATGCATGGAAACAGCTTTTAATTGTTCAGACATGTTGGTGAAATGCTGCATTAATAATGTGAGCAGATTATTGTTCAGCTGTTCCAACTGTCAGGAATTAAATTTCACTGCAGGAAAAGTCTATGCTGTCATTGTTCAGATGGGTTGCAGGTAAGCGGCTAATTCAGTTTTGGTCTAGATCTCTCCTGAGCTAAAGTACAATATTCTTCCCCTGTTTGCAGACAGCTGGTAAGAACACTCTGGGTTAAAAGGTTGTCTCCTATGTTCTAACCACCCTTTAATTCTATGACTCATAGATACTGAAGGTAGCGTGGTTTTGATCAAAATCCAGAAACATGTCCAAGAGTTTGCAGAAGAACTCTTGTCCTGCCAGCAAGCTACCAGCTCACATTCAACAGCTATGTGGACTGTATGATTACATAAGAGTCGTACTATATGTATTTCTCTTTGTCAGAGAATATCTAAAGCCAAGCCAGTTTATCCCGTTACTTGCATCATATCTTAAGATAATGGTACAGAATAGAAAAATATGCCCAAGTTGTTCTTTTTTTCCCCATTGATGCCTCAGCTCCTGATCTTAAATCCATGTTGGTCTTTAATTATTTTTCCCTTTAGTTATGATCGCAATTTCAGTCAGCAGCTACTTCAGTGACCCTGTTTTCCCTTCAGTAACCAACCCCAAACTAATCTAACCTGTTTTTTTCTGCTCCCTTTAGCAGTTTGAATTGCCCCACCCAGCAAATCTTCGCATCCTGTTTTGTTGACACACCCAGCATTTTTTTAAATCATTCAAAGGATTGGGCTTCGCTGGCTGGACAAGCATTTACTGCCCAGCCCTGATTTCCAGCTCCACCCTCATCAGAGGTTTTCACTTGAGATGTGTATTTGACGCTTATACTTTTCTTACTTATTGTGTTTGCAATCTTGTGAGGAGACCCTGTTCAGTTTTGTTGTTGTCAAATACTTTAGTGGTGAGTATAGCTGTCCAGTCTGAACTGCCTAATCTGAGTGCTCTTTGGCCCTTTTGTGTGGTGATCCGGGGAAGAGAGATAACTGACTTGGTCTGACTAGCTTCTGCTTCTAGTAAGTCAGCCCAACCACCAGTTCTCATCTGCTCAGCCCTCATCCTTGCTTAATTACTTTTATGCTCCCTTGCTCCTCTGAAGCTAACCTGCTAGCTCAGCTACCGTCCCACCTTGAGTACTTTACCCCCTTTCAGCTTCCTGCGGTGTATATTCATCTGCCTGCGTTGTCAAAATGTTTCTAAGATCACCAATGTCAGAATGGTGAGACATCTTTCCAACGCGTATGAAAATGATCATAGTGATGAACAAATACATGCTGGGTCCCTTTCAGGCTGATGCTGGAGATAATTGCTCCATTTCACAGTTTGCGTGTCACTGTTGCTTCAAGGGAGACCATCGACATCCTCTGCTCAAAGGGAGCTGACATTTCATTATGTCTGGAGCACAGCAGATGCAGTGTGCGCATGACTCTGCAGATGCTGCAGACTTCTCCAGGTTACAGGGCTATATATAGCGTATGTATTTCTTTTTTTTATTGCATGTCAGCTGTTAGAGATACCACAACCAAAAGGGTGCGCGAGAGCCAAGGGATCAAGGGTTATATGTGCATGATTCATTGAAAGTGGCAAACAAATTGGAAGAGTGGTTAACAAATTATAAAGCTCCCTGGATTTTATAAAGAGGCCATTGAGTACAAAAATAGGAAAGTATAAATTTATATGAAACACTGGGTTGATCTTAACAGATGTCTTGAAAATCTACCGTTTGTTTAAACTCATCAGCAACTTGACAAGTTATTATCTGCTTTCTCCCCTTTGAGGGAGAAGACATTTCAGAAAATAATCTGGTTTGATTGGCCAAAGAACATATTCTCTTTCCTATCTACAATTGGAAACAAAGCTCCTCCATGACACACTGTAACTCTTGTGCCGGTAGCAATTGCTGTGTTCAAACCTTTTGAATCCTTCAAGAAACACACCTGCCAAATTGGATAGTGATCAGCCTTGCTGAATACTTCCCGTATGATTTCTTTTTTCTCCACTACAATCCACCTCTCCCTCACAAAACAAAGTATGCGTGCATTGCAAAACATCTTGTGCCATCGGCAGAAGCTGTTGTTATCAAGCACTATTCCTAAGATGTGTCTTTTTTTGTAGAAAATAGGTGTTATGAAGTTTTTCTTCTTCTTGACTTTTCACTACATCTAGAAAATAAATTAAAGCAAAACTACTATTTATTGAACTCCTGAAACTGGAAGCTGATGGCTGAGCGGTGAAGTCACTGGACTAGAAGCCTCGAGCCCATGCCTTTGTGGGCAAAGATACAAATTTCACAATAGCAGCTGATGGATTTGTAGTCAATGAATTAATCTGGAATATAAAACTATCTTTAGTGATGGTGACCATGAAACTATCATCAATTGTTGTAAAATTCCATCTCATTCACAAATGTCCTTTTAAGAAAAAAGATATACCATCCATAACTGGTCTGGTCTACATCTGACTTCACACTCACAACAATGTGGTTGACTCTTAACTGCCCTCTCAAATGGCCAAGGAGGTTACTCACTTCAAGAACAATAACAGATGGGCAATAGGTGTTAGCCTTGCCAGTATAGCCCACATCTCATGAAAGAAGTAAAATAAAAGCTTGTGATGCGGAGGCATTTATTATTGAGATTTCTAATTAATTTTCATAAGCTAGATTCTCAATACCCAAGTCACAATTCGCACTTTATATCTTGAGTATTCACTTCCTTCATACTTGCTGTTCAGTTTGAACCTGACAAGAATACTCTACAGCTTAACCAGTTGTCTCAATAAGTTGGCTTGGAGGGTAATCACAGACTTCTAAATTCAGGTCACTTGTTTTGTCTTGCCTTTAGTTTCTTACTATTAGCTAATATATGTTTGAGCCATTGCACTGTAGTAGTTTGCAGAGTCTCGTGTGTGTTTCTGATTTAAGAAAATGTCCACACTAAACTTTGGCTGCCAGAGACTGAATATAAAGCAAATAAGCTGGTTCCTTAACTGTCCATCTAGTTAAACATTCTCTAATAATTGGAGCTTTCTTGAGTTTCCCTCTCTCCTTCTTCCCAAAGTCAGTTCTGGGCTCATCTTTTCCTTGGGACTTACCTTATGCTCCTTCACCCAACTTTCTGAAGTGCCAACTTTTTTTAATACATTCTTGGGACATGTGCATCACTGGCTAGCCAGCACCTATTACCCATGACTTGTTGCCTTTGAGAAGGTGGTGTTTTTTTTTCTGCAAACGTGATTTATTTTAATGCTGAAATACAGTTTTGTTTTGCATCCAGGTGAATCTAGGCTCTTTTCAGTCATTGACTATTTCTGGTACATTCATATGCCTCATAACATCACACAACTATTCTCCATAATAAAATATTCTTTTGTTTGGAAAACTACCACACCCTGTTGAATACTGAATCCGAATGCATGATTTCACCATCACTGCATGCAATAATGTTTGGAATACAACGTCAGAAGCATTACTGATCTTATCATCTAACTTGCCTTCTTTTTTTTTTGTTTTAGCCATCGGATAAGCTAGGTTCGGGAACTGCACACAAGTCAGCAGATTCAAGCAAGGTAAGAGTATTCCATAATAATTGGATAAGAATGATTTTAAATATTGCTACATCTTGCTATAAAATGTTAGTCATTGCAAAGCTTCAATCACAATGTTTTTTGTAAGAGAAAATGTACAGTGAAGACATCTTTCAGGAAGGGTGACTATTCAGTGTACTTTACAAGTAATTGCTTCTTGGATTTTTGATATATTTGGGTTCCTGCCTGGCCCGTGCTGCTTGAAACTAGCCCAGTTATCCAGCATAAACATAGAGTCCAATTGCTGTTGCTCCTGCTGCTCCAGCACCCGAACACTTCATTCTCCGGTCCCTTTAAAGGGAATAATACAACTTGTGTTCAAAGAAATTCCTGTCTCTCGATGTCCAGGCTTGCTTGACAACATGCACTTGAATGTTTGTTAGTGACTTGGCCTGCCAAAATTAGGAGCAGATTTGGCAGGGCAGGCCTTGTTCACTTCAGGTATCCTGCATTTGTCAAGGGCCCAAATCACGAGCAGAATGTACCTTTGTACCTTTAAACACGTTTTCATATACTTTGCAATGAATTTCGGTCCCTTCTGTCCTTGTACTCTATCCATAACTCAGGTATAGTACCTATCTTAGCACCCTTGTGTCTGAGAACTAAAGATGTTATGGACACCCAAGATTATAAAGATAATCCCCTATTTCTTTTGTCTACTGCAAACCGTCTTCCTCAAGCCCTTCCACCTGAGTCTTCTCCAACAACTGTGAGGAGCACATGGACTTCTTTGTTACACAGATTGAGCCAATT
Organism: Chiloscyllium punctatum; assembly: GCF_047496795.1. Taxonomy (NCBI): domain Eukaryota; kingdom Metazoa; phylum Chordata; class Chondrichthyes; order Orectolobiformes; family Hemiscylliidae; genus Chiloscyllium; species Chiloscyllium punctatum. The sequence goes on from NC_092740.1 coordinate 62,250,142, forward strand.
TGATCAACTGTTCATGTTATGCCCTTCCTTTCATCCAGCCCATCTAGTTAAACATTCTGTAATGCCTTCAGCTTTCTTGAGTTTTCCACCTTTCTTCTTCCCAATGCCCTCTCTGAGCTCATCTTGTCCTTGGGACCCACCTTACACTCTTTCACCCAACTTCCCATCCTGGTCCCCATGTTAGCTAATAATGGAAATACTTCTCTCTTTTCAGATGTTGTCCCTCTCTACATTTGCTGTCATCACCCCTCCCCTTATAAAACTAATGACGCCAAAGCTTTGAAAACTACCATCCCACCCCAAACCTGTCTTTTCCCTACAAGGTCCTTGAATGAGTTATTGTCTCCCACAAGAGTTCACAGCTTTTCCGGAACTCCCATGTTAAATCCATCCAATTAAGCTTTCACATTTGCCATGGTAACAAATGCATTCTTATCAAAGTCACAAATTATGTCTTATGTGAATGTGACAAAGTTAAACTTTCCCTTCATGCCCTTCTCAGCTGTCTGCAGTTTGATATGGTAACCACGCCATCTTCACCCAATGGTGGCTCAGTGGTTAACACTGCTGCCTCACAGTGCCAGGGATCTGGGTTCGATTCCAGCCTCGGGCGACTGGCTGTGTGGAGTTTGCACATTCTCCCTGTGTCTGCGTGGCTTTCCTCCTGGTGCTCCAGTTTCCACCCACAATCCAAAGATGTGCAGGCCAGGTGAATTGGCCACGCTAAATTGCCCATAGTGTTAGATGTATTAGTCAGAGGGAAATGGGTCTGGGTGGGTTACTCTTCAGAGGGTCGGTGTGGACTTATTGGGCTGAAGGGCCTGCTTCCACACTGTAGGGAATCTAATCAACACTACTTATTGTCATCCAGTTGGTTGGGGATTTCCTCCAAAATTGTTCCCCTTTTATCCATCTATTCAATATGAGTCCACTATTGCAAGGCTCCTGTACTAATAATCTCAGGCATTTTTCAGTGATCTGTCTTAGTTCCTTCTTCCAACGCACTCATTTCCCATTTCCTCAGATTGTACTGTTGGTACGTGACTGTACCTCAGTCCAATCTGTCTCGACTCATGCATTATTGCAAAATTATCAAATTTCTTTTGCAACATTCAGAACTGGATAGAGTCACAGAGTCATGGAGATGTACAGCACAGAAACAGACCCTTTGATTCAACCCATCCATGCCAACCAGATATCCCAATCTAGTCCCACCTGCTAGCACCCAGCCAATATCCCTCCAAACCCTTCCTATTCATCTACTCATCCAAATGCCTTTTAAATGTTACAATTGTACCAGCCTCCACCACTTCCCCTGGCAACTCATTCCATGCGCATACCACCCTCTCTGTGAAAAGTTGCCCCTTAGGTTTCTTTTATATCTTTCCCCTCTCACCCTAATCCTATGCCCTCTAGTTCTGGACTCCCTGACCCCAGGGAAAAGACTTTGTCTGTTTATCCTATCCATGCCCCTCATACTTTTGTAAACCTTTATAAGGTCACCCCTCAACTCCGACGTTCCAGGGAAAACAGCCCCAGCCTGTTCAACCTCTCCCTATAGCTCAAATCCTCCAACCCTGGCAACATCCTTGTAAACCTTTGCTGAACAATTTCAAGTTTCATAACATCTTTCCGCTCGGAAGGAGACCAGAATTGCATGCAGTATTCCAACATGGTCTAACCATAACATGACCTCCCAACTCCTGTACTCAATGCTCTGGATGAATGGAAATTTCCTCCAGTTAAAAATTGGAAATTCCAACATTATTGTTTTCAGTCCCCACTTCAAAGAAGTAGCAACTTAACCCCCCTCCATGCAACAGTGTGAGATCAAACTAATGCTTTTGCAATCTTGATGTCATATTGACCCCAATTTGGACCACAATTTCATAACATCCTAAGGCCACCTACTTCCAACTTGTTAGTTTATCCAATATCATCCCTGTGTCACCTCATCTGTTGCTGAAATCTTCATTCATGATTTCATTCACTGAAGACTCGACTGTTTAAAGGTGCTCCTGGCTGGCCTGCTATATTCCAGCCTCCGTAAACATGAGTCATCCAAAACATTGCTGCATGTGCCTTTTTGCAAAAAGACCTGTTCCCCAATCATGCCTGTACTTGTTGACCGACCTTGATTCCTGATCAAGCAACATCTCAATTTTGAATTTCTTTTTTTTTGTTTACAAATTCATTCATGGTCTTGTACCTCCCTATCTCTGCAATCTCTTCACATAACTCTGAGGCATATGGTCCTGCCATCTTGTGCATCCCCAATTTTAATTACTTTACCATTGGTGACCAGGCCCTCAGCTGCTCAGGCCCCAAGACCTCAATTAACCTCTCTATATCACATTCCTCTTTTATGACATTTCTTGACATCTGTCTTGTCGGTCAAGCATTCAGTCATTTATGTCACGTCAGCAATATTTCCTTGAAAGGTTTTTAAAATATTTTCAAATGGGAACTGTAAGATTGACCAGGATGCTGAACACAGCTATATGATGTGAAAACTTCTCTAAAAAGATCAGTTTTTAGCAGTAACGGGTTCCTTAGGAAAATTGATGTGCCTCAATGTTTTGGGCCACATAGTCTTGAAAAATGACTGGAAAAATTGAAACAGGTAGTTTGTAGTGGAGGATGAGGAGATGGTTGGGATTTTGCTGCTAACAGGTGAGTTTATTGTGTTTGCAATAGTTGAGTATATATTAACATTCTTGCTGCTGATTGGCTAACTGTGCGGTATGGCTGGTAAATTGTTCTCTCAGTAAGGGTAGTCCAGTGTCAGCGTTGAGATTGAAGGTGTTGTAGAAAGCTATCAACACTTGAGTATTCATTTTACAATTGGCAGAGATCAACAACTTTCTGTATCATTTCTTGATTTCCTCATCACAACTCTTAGTTGTATACCAATACATAAAGATGGCGATAAGCCCATTCACACAGACAGATACTCAAATCTTTCTACCATTCGTTCACCTTCTCATCAATTTCTAAGACCTTCATTAGAAGAATGTACTCCATGATAAAAAACATTGACAAAAACTTTGCCATATTAAGTCTATTCTTGAATGGTACAGACTTCCATGCTAAAAGATTGACACATGCCATTCAGTTTCTCACTCCACAACAACCAATTTCAAAAATCAAGTTACCCTCCCGTTCAGCAGATTACAACAAAAATGGTCAAGTCAGACTCATACCCATACAGCATAGGTCATTAAAGAAGCTCAATTCTCTCTCACATACCGACAAAGACAAGATAGCTTCTTACTATAAACCAGGAAATAACACATTTCTTTACAGTTGGGAAACAGGCCACAGCTTATTCACTAAATGTCAGGCTATTTCAATATTTCTTATTAACATTACTTTGTATTTACTATTTTATACTGAGAAGAACAATAATGTTGAAATTTCTTTATTTTTCTACTTTTTAACGTAAGATTTTGTACCTTGTACCTAAGATGATGCTGTGAGTGGTGACATTGTAAACTTTTGACTGTAGTCCTGCATCCCTGTACTTGAGTACACATGACAATAAATCTAATTCTAATTCTAGTTCAAGCACAATAAATGATACAAGTCCACTATCATCAAATGGTCATTTTAATCAACCTGCTCAGATCTGCAGTATTGAGCAAGTAGGATTTGAACCCAGATTGGCTAACTTTCATCAAATATGTTCAGCTTGATAATCACACACACAGGTAAGCAAGGGGATACATCAAAGAGGATATGGAGATCTGCCAACACCACACCATCCCCGGGTTCGATTCCAGCTTTGGGCGACTGCCTGTGTGGGGTTTGCACGTTCTCCCTGTGTCTGTGTAGATTTCCTCCGGGTACTCCAGTTTCCTCCCACAATCCAAAGATGTGCAGGTTAGGTGAATTAGCCAAGCTAAATTCCCCATAGTGTAGGTTATTATCCAAGGGTAAAAATAGGATGGGGGAAATGGGTCTGGCTGTGTTACTCTTCGGTGGGGTTGGTGTGGACTTGTTGGGCCAAAGGGCCTGTTCCCACACTGGAGGGATTCTAATTCTAATTCAAATCAGAGGGTTTTCTCATCATGGTTACATAAAAACAAAAGTAGGTCATTCAGCCTGTCAAACCTGCCCCACCATTCAGTACAATCATGGCTGATCATACGCTTAAATGTCTTTTCCCCACCCTACCACACCCCATAAGACTGTATGCTAATGATAATCAGAAATCCATCAGTCTGTACTTTAAACAGATTCAAAGACTGAGTCTCAGTGATGATTGAGGAAGGTAAGGCAGGATAGGAGATGGCCTAAGTGCAACATGATGGCTTGTGTGGGCTACTTCAGTCAAATAGCCTGAAACTATGATAAAATTCTATGACAAAGGAAAGTAGTGAGTGTTATCAATTCTTATAGATTGATACTGAGTGAACTCTGTCAAAGTGATTCAGTCATATTAGGCCCACCTATTAGTATTCATTCTGTTGTGCCAACTAAAACTGGTATTCATCAATGAATATGAAACTGCTTTGCAATTGCAGTGATCATTTAGTTCATGTGAGTGTTATCTGAGAGTTAAGTTAAATTACATTATTAAAACACATTAACTAAAAGAGTAAACAATGCCACAGACATCCTGTGTCTCGGGCCAAGGACACTGTGCAGGGAAGTTGAATGTTTGATTCGATCTGTTGTCAATTCTGGTTGGATATTTTCCAGGAAGTTTCATTACATGACCTCCTGCCTTTAAAGTGTTTGTATGCCTGCCTCCCCCCACCACACCCCTACCCCCCCACCCCCCCCCCCCCCAGTTTTCTATTGCATGTAACAAATAAGTAAACTTATTCAAAGTTAATGAAAAACATACAGACTGATTATATCAAAACTTGGAGGAATATCCAACTGCAAACACGGTATAAATCACTTGCAACAAGTCATGTATATTGTTGTGAGTAAACTCGCCACAAATGACCTTTTAATTATTAAGCAGTCTCATAAACAATCAAGTACTGAAACAATAATTCAAACTTTATTGTATGTAGCAACCAAATATAAGCCCCCTCAAGTAAGCAAGTAGAAACTGTGATCCAACTTAAGTATTATCCGATTAATGATGAAATCTGGCAAGAACTTCAACCCATGGTGATCTGTCTCTGGAAGTTTCCAGGATACTGTCCTACTGCAGCATTGTTCTTCGAAGTTCTGCTGCTGTGTTCAGTTCTTGTGCGGATTCTCGTCCTTCAGTCTCTGAGGTGGTATATTGATGATTTCTTTAGAGTCTTTCATCCGAGTTACTGCAAGACTGCAGCTTGCTTTTTTATCAAAAGTCATCTCTTTTGTTTCTTGTTACATTTAGCTTGACTCTGTTCAAAGCCACAGCTTTTGTATAGTTAACTCCTTAAATTCTTCTGAAGAGCAATCAGTTGTATCTGTGAAGATAAAGCAGCTAGTTTATCAACCAGGTGTCAAAGCAGTTTTGTCTAGGTAATCTCACCAAGACATGGCTAGTTGCTTCAGTCTCTGTGTACCAGCCTCTGTTTGTTCCTAATTAGTTTATTCCAAACAGAGTAAAAAATTACACAACACCAGGTTATAATCCAATAGGTTCAATTGGAAGCACTAGGTTTCAGAGTGACACCCCTTCATCAGGTGGTTGTGGAGGACACAGTTGTAAGGTACAGAATTTAAAGCAAAAATTTACAGTGTGATGTAACTGAAATTATACATTGAAAAATACCTTGATTGTCTGTTGAGTCCTTCATCTGTTCAAATACCATGATAGTTTCACTTCTTTCATGAGTAACTCTCAAAACTTTTTTTAAAAGTTGCATTCTCAGGTTAACTGTAACAACTGGTGTTAACTAGACAATATGTTGAAGGTGTTAGCGCCCTGTGTTCTCTGTCTATGCCATGATGTTTAGATTGATTCTAATCTAAAAAGTGAGATAACCAAGGTTTACATGAATGCATGCAGTTTTTGAGCAAAGTCCAATGTAACTCTGCAAGTACAAATTCACCCCACAAAATATATGTATATGTGTGCATGTGGATGTGTGTGTGTGTGTCTGGGTTGGGGGTTGTGAGTGTGAGAGAGTATGTATATGAGTGTAGAGTGTCTTAAGTCTGTGAGTGGGTGCATGTGTGAGTGTGAGAGTGTGTGCGTGTGTGCCTGTGGTGGGGGGTTGTGAGTGTCTATGAGAGAGAGTGTGTACGTGTGTGCGTGAGTGTATAGTGGTCTAAGTCTCGGAGAAGATGCATGTGTGAGTGTGGGAGTGTGTGTGTGTCTGTAAGGGTGTGTGTGTGTCTGTGTGCGTGTCTGTGTATATGTGTGTCCGTGTGTATGTGTCTATATAGGAGTGTCTGTATGTGTGAGTGTGTGTATGTAGGAGTGTCTGTATGTGTGTATAGCGCAATGGTGGTCACCTGTAATGTGACATGAACCCAAGGTCCCGGTTGAGGCCCTCCCTATGGGTATGGAACTTAGCTATCATCCTCTGCTCGGCCATGTTTCACTGCTGCCTGTCCCGAAATCTGCCTTGGAGGATGGTCATCCGAAGCTCCGAGGTCGAATGTCCTGGATGACTGAAGTGTTCCCCAACTGGGAGGGGACACTCTTGTCTGTTGATTGTTGTGTGGTGCCCATTCATCTGTTGCTGTAGCCTTTACTCCATTTCCCCAATGTACCATGCCTCAGGGTATCCTTTCCTGCAACGTATAAGATAGACAACGTTGGCTGAGTCACATGAGTACCTGCCACATGCATGGTGGGAGGTGTCCCCACGTGTAATGGTGGTATCCATGTCCACACTCTGACACGGCAAGGAGGCAAGGATGCCCGGAGGCATGGTACATTGGGGAAACCAAGCAAAGGCTACGGCAACGGATGAATGGGCACTGCACAACAATCAACAGACAGGAGTGCTCCCTCCCAGTTGAGGAACACTTCAGTGGTCCAGGACATTCGACCTGAGACCTTTGGGTGACCATTCTCCAAGGCGGACTTCAGGACAGGCAGCAGCGAAAAGTGGCCAAGCAGAGGCTGATAGCTAAGTTCCATGCCCATAGGGAGGGCCTCAATCAGGACATTGGGTACATGTCACATTACAGGTGACCACCATTGCACTATACATACGCGCACGCACACATGCGTACATATACATATATTTTGTGGGGTGGATTTGTACTTGCAGAGTTACATTGTACTTTGCTCAAAATCAGCATGAATTCATGTAAACCTCTGTTATCTCACTTTTTAGATTAGAATCAATCTAAACATCATGGCACAGACAGAGAACACAGGAGGCTAACACCTTCAACATATTGTCTAGCTAACACCAATTGTTACAGTTAACCTGAGAATGTAACTTTTTAAAAAAGGTTTTGTGATTTACACATGAAAGAAGTGAAACCATCATGGTATTCGAACAGATGAAATACTCAACAGACAATCAAGGTATTTTTCAATGTATAATTTCAGTTACACCACACTGTAAATATTTGCTTTAAATTCTGTGCCTTACAATTGTGTCCTCCCCAACCACCTGATGAAGGAGTGACGCTCCGAAAGCTAGTGTGCTTCCAATTAAACCTGTTGGACTATAACCTGGTGTTGTGTAATTTTTAACTTTGTAAACCCCAGTCCAACACTGGCATCTCCAAATTATTCCAGACAGAGTTAATACTGTGTGTAATAGCTTATCTTTTGTTGATTCATTCTGTCCATGAACAGTTATTAAAATTCTGAAGTCTATAATATCACAAAAGAAAAACAATGGACAAGAAAGTGGGAGTTGGAATTCAATAGAGAACAGGCTAAGGTGATGTATTATTGTAGAAGGATGGGGAGAGCCAATATAGACCTTATGGTACAACTTGTACAGGGTCAGAAGGAACTGGGAGTGCATTTTTGAAGATAGTAGAATGTATTGAGATAATAATTGATAAAACAGCTGGAGTCTTGGGTTGCATAAATAGAGGCATTAAGTATGAAGTTGTGCTGAACTCTTACAAAAGTTCGATTAGTCTTCAATTAACATATGTTTCCAGTTCAGGTGACCACACATTAGGAAGGATGTGAGGGCTTTTAAGAGGATGTCAGAAAGACTTCATCAAAACAATTTCAAGATGGAGGAAACTTAGTTACAAGATTAGATCGGAAAAGCTGGTTTGTTTTCCATGGATCAAAGGAAGGTGAGGAGATATTTGACAGAGGTGTACAATATGATGATGGTTTTGGGTAAGGTAGGCAAAGTAAAGTTTCTGCCATGAGCTTTTGTTACAAGGACTGGGACACATCAGATTTAAAGTGTTGAGGAAGAGATGCAGGGAGAATTTGAGGAACATTTTTACAAAGTAAATGGTAATGATCGAGAACTCACTGCCCTTGAGAGTGGCAGAAACAGAAACAAAAAGGACATTGCATTAGCACTTGAAGGAAGGAAATTGCAGGCCTGCAGCATCTGAGTGGAACACTGGGACTGATTTGCTCACTGGACAGTCAGTATGGACTTGATGGACTGATTGGCCTCCTCCTGTATCCTAAATGACTCAATGACCCTGTTGTTGACATGGCTGGATGTGCAGAATTTGTGCCATTTTTAACTAAAATGAAAGAAAAAATTAATTTTTGTTAAGGAGTTATTATAGGAGAAAGTGAGGACTGCAGATGCTGGAGATCAGAGCTGAAAATGTGTTGCTGGAAAAGTGCAGCAGGTCAGGCAGCATCCAAGGAGCAGGAGAATCGACGTTTCGGGCATGAGCCCTTCTTCAGGAATGAGGAAAGTGTGCCAAGCAGGCTAAGATAAAAGGTAGGGCGGAGGGGCGTTGGAAATGCGATAGGTGGAAGGAGGTTAAGGTGAGGGTGATAAGGTGAGAGTGATAGGCCTGAGTGGGGGTGGGGGCGGAGAGGTCAGGAAGAAGATTACAGTTTAGGAAGGTGGTGCTGAGTTCGAGGGTTGGGACTGAGGCAAGGTGGGGGGGAGGGGAAATGAGGAAACTGGAGAAATCTGAGTTCATCCTTTTTAGGCAGAGTGTATTTACTTGAAATGCTCAGCCATTGGAAAATATTTAGAAATGTTATTGGTATCAATATTGAACATAGAACAAAAAAATTGGTTTGCATCGCTCCAGAACTTTCAGTGCTACACGTGTTATTTTGGATTCATGACGGTGTGTATATCTTACACTTGCATTTTGGCCGAGCTTGGGAAAGTGGTTACATAGCATTTATGGCACTCAAACATTCGGTGCAATTAGTCCAGCTCTTCCTGTCTTTTGTCATCTAAATCTGTCATCGTAAACTTCTCTCCATGCTCCATCATATGCTTATCTAGTTTTTCTTAAAATGTATCTTTTGTTCATCTCAGCATTGAGTTACAGTCTCGCTACTCTGTAGAAAGAAATTTCTGCAAAATTCCCTATTAATTTTCTGTCATATATAATGGCCCCTATTTATGTTCCTCAGAACAAATGGTAACATGATCTTCGTTTCTCATCTTTCAAAATATTTCATAATTTTAAATACATTTATTAATTACCCCTTTTTTTTAACAAGAGGAAAGCGATTTGTCTGGAAGAACTAAATGACATATTGACCTAAACGAGTCAATGTCCTTATTCAAATACTGATGGACTCCTAACTGGGAACCTAGAGAATATACACTAATGTACGTTGAAAGGAATCATGTTCATAGATGTTCTAATTTAATGCCACTGAAAATACATTGACCTGGAGGGGTGAGCTCTTCGGTCTCTGCCAGCAGCAGGCATAACTCAAACTACTGCTGGATGAAACCTTCTATTTCTTGACCATTCTCTAGTATTTAAAATTGGACCCCTTTGGCTTGTACACAGAGATCTGGCTACTTGGGTATAGAGCTATATAGCATCGGTCGTATCAGCCTTGTCTGTCCCATTGATCCTTCTCATCTTTCTCATCATGGCTGATGTGGGGTTCCCAAGGCAATTTCACTTTTTCTATAGCCTTAAATGTCTGCTTTTATTTAACGTGTGGCAGATGGGTTGGTAGACAATGGTACAGACTGATTCCAAAGGGGATGAAAGAAAGTTGTCCCCACCAGTTTCTGGGGTTAGGAATTTAACGTGATGCCTCCCATCTCATTTTCATCTGTTGAAAGTCCATGAGAGAGCATGAAAAGCTCCACACACAAGTCTTCAAGAATTTGTTCAGACAAATTAAATTTGATGATGATGGTTAGTTATAAAGGAGGCAGTTGAGAGGAATATTTAAATATTTGGGGTGGGCAAAAGCAATAAGGATTGAATTTTACTTCAACCAGACGTAAAGTACAGCACAAAGGAAGAAATAAGAATTTCATCAATAGCTGAGGGTGGAATTGAAAAGGAGATCTGAAAGCCATAGTATTTTGGCAGCTGATTTTAAATTCCATTCAAGAAATCACACCAAGCATACTACAGGTTGTCCATCTACCATTTCATTTACTACTTCCTGAGATAAATTTCAGCTGGTTTGATGGAAAGAGAACAAAGTTCTTTTATCATTTTTATGGCATATTTGTTGCATGCTTCTGCTACTTTAATGCTGTTTGTTTGAAATCCTTTATCAGGTCAAGTCTGCATCTAGTCATTCAACAAAACCAACTGCAGCTACTGGAGGGAAACAGCAACAGCCACAAAGTACAATGGGCCTGGGATGGAGCAAGACTACCCCAGTGGTAATTTATATCAAAATTGGTGTTTAAACTAGGATCTAAAGAAGTCATAAAAATGATTACATGAGCCATGTTTTACAAACACTGAATAGCCTTGAAAAACTAGTTCTCGTATAGAAATTGTTTAGCTTAACATATTTTCAGATCAATGTCACCCTGTTAGTGCCTGTAATTTGAGTACCCTTTCATTCCAAAATACTGCAGGATAATGCAGCAAGACCTGAACAATATCCAGGCTTGGGTAGCAAGTAGTAAGTAACACTTGCACCACACAAATGGCAGGTAATGACCATCTCTAACAAGAAAATATCTAACCAAATTCCCTACTGTCAACATACTTGGTGTTACCATGACTCAAAATTGAACTGAACTAGCCATATACATACAATGGCCACAACAGCAGGTCAGGTGTGACTAATCCTGCAGCAAGTAACTAACCTCCTAACTCCCAAAGCTGTCCACCATCTACTACAAAGCAGAAGTTAAGACTGGAATGTTTGAAACTTGCCTTAATGAGTGTAGCTCCAACAACATTCAAAGCTTGGCATTATCTCCAGTTTGGTGTCACATGCACAAACATCCACCCCCCATCATCACTGGCGCTCAGGTGCAGCAATCTATACCATCTACAAGATGCACTGTACAAATGCACCAAGGCTCCTTAGATAGCACCTTCCAAATCCATAACCACATTCATCTAGAAGAAGAAGAAAAGTAGATACATAAGAACACAACCACTTGTAAGCTTTGCTCCAAGCCACTCACCTTCCTGACTAGGAAATAGGTCACCATTCCTTCAGTATTACTGGATCAAAATCCTGGAACAACTTCCCTAATGTCATTGCGGGTCTACCTGCAGTACATGGACTGCAGTGGATCAAGAAGGGATCACCACCACCTTCTCAAGTGCAGCACATGAGGGACAAGAAAGACTAACTCAGCTCACAGTGTCCATGTCCCAGGAATGGAAAGAAATGACTGAAGTGCTGGCTTAATGTTGCATTTTTGTGTTTCAGTTTTCATCTAGGCAGCCAGAGCTTGTCCCAGAGAAAGCTTTGGCATATTAATGTCTGGCAATCAGAGCCAAAGCCTATTAGTCTCTCTCAGCATGTGGCCACTGTCATTGCCTGTTCATGCTCCTATCTCAAGTCATGGCTCATACAAGATGGGAGGTAGTCATTGCCAGGTGGTATTTAAAGGGATCTTCTGCTGCTCTAGGCTATTGGAAGCACTGGGAGACAATTTGTTTGCATTTCACGGTGGTTTTTGCTGCATGGATGACTTCACATATCATAAAACATCTACAGAACGTTTTGATCTGGAGCCTTCTGAGATTTATTTCTTTATGACAGCCTTCTCCAAATTTCTTTGTGGTCAGAGGAGCAATAGTAATATTTGATTTGATTTATTATTGTCACATGTACCAAAGTACGGTGAAAAGTTTTGTTTTGCTTGCAGTACGGGTGGATCACAACATACGAAGATCATAGGGTGATTGAACAGAGCGAGGAGTACAAATAGGAACTAATAATAATAGGAACAATCAAAGCAGCGAAAAGGAAGCTTGTTATCATGTTTGTCTTCCTATTCGATTTTATAGGCCCCAGTTAACATAGCCGAGGCTCTGTGAGGTGCTGACTGTCAATGGCAATGACTGCAGATGATCTTGAAGGAAACCCTTGAGCAGCTGTGGCCTGAGAAGGCATTTCAACATTTGTTATTTTTTCCAATAAAGTGCTTTCTGTGTCATGCCACTTGTTGCTGTTTTGCCAGGCTGAAGTTCTTACACTGCAACTGGCAGAAGAGCAAGGGAGTGGACGAGTGGTAGCTCTTTCAAAGAGTCAGCTCATGTACAATGGAGTAAATGAGCGGCTGTGAGCTGCAGGATTCATTGCTCTCAGAGTATGGTTTCAGAAGGGTGAGATCTAAATAATCAAGGGCATTTCTTATTTTTCTGAAGGATACAAAGGAAACGTCTCCCACAAAATCATCCATGCCAGAGGCTTCTGTTCACAAAACCACAGAGCCAAAGCTTCAGGTAGGAATGGATTTTATGACTGTGTAGAGTCATAGAGATGTACAGCACAGAAACACACCCTTCAGTCCAACTTGTCCATGGCGAACAGATATCCTAAATTAATCCAGTCCCATTTCTCCTTCCTGTCAGAAAGATGTTGCGAAACTTGAAAGGGTTCAGAAAAGATTTACAAAGATGTTGCCAGGGTTGGAGGATTTGAGCTATAGGGAGAGGCTGAACAGACTGGGGCTGTTTTCCTGCAGCTGAGGGGTGACCTTATAAAGATTTGCAAACTTATGAGGGGCATGGATAGGGTAAATAGGCAAAGTCTTTTCGCTGGGCTTGGGGAGTCCAGAACTAGAGGACATAGGTTTAGAGTGAGAGGCGAGAGATATAAAAGAGCCCTAAGGGGCAACATTTCTACGCAGATGGTGGTACGTGTATGGAATGAGCTGCCAGAGGAAGTGGTGGAGGCTGGTACAGTTGCAACATTTAAGAGGCATTTGGATGGGTATATGAATAGGTAGGGTTTGGGGGGGATAGGGGCTGGGTGCTGGCAGGTGGGACTAAATTGGGTTGGGATATCTGGTTGGCATGGATGGGTTGGACAAAAGGGCCTGTTTCCATGCTGTACATCTCTCTGATTCTATGACTATCTAGACACTTCCTATTCATATACCCATCCAGATGCCTTTTAAATATTGTAATTGTACCAGCTTGCACCACTTCCTCTGGCAGCTTGTTCCATACACACGTTAGTGGGTGGCACAGTGGTTAGCACTGCTGCCTCACAGCGCCAGAGACCTGGGTTCAATTCCCGTCTCTGGTGACTCTCTGTGTGGAGTTTGCACGTTCTCCCCGTGTCTGCGTGGGTTTCCACCGGGTGCTCCGGTTTCCTCCCACAATCTAAAAATGTGCAGGTTAGGTGAATTGGCCATGCTAAATTGCCCCTAGTGTTAGGTGAAGAGGTAAATGTAGGGGAATGGGTCTGGGTGGGTTGCGCTTCGGCGGGTCGGTGTGGACTTGTTGGGCCGAAGGGCCTGTTTCCACACTGTAAGTAATCTAATCTAACCTATTGGAGGTGTCATTGCATTTTTTTTGTTCAGTGTGGAAATTAAAGAAAAGGCTCACTTTACTGATCAAAATTAGCGGTATAATACTGTGAACTGAATTTATCCCATTTCAAAATGTTTGACTGCAACTCTATTTTTGAAGTTGCCCATTTTTAAATTTGACTTTGTGTCCAGTCACTGTATGTTTTACGTTATAGACTGGAAATAGAAATGAATTCTTACTCAGCCATTCATTTGACTTTTACAAGTATTATAACATGTTCTGAACTATTTTAACATTACATTTTCAGGTGTAAATATTTACAAGCTATTCACTGATATAAAAACGTTACTGGAAGTTCGACTGGAAAATAAATGACAAATCAGGAACAGTGACAATTCATTGTTAGACCCTTTGATCTATCAGCAACACTTTTTATAACAGGAGGGAATATGCTGCTGACTGATAATTTTACTAAAGTGGTGCTAAGATCAGTGCAATGTCTGGGATACCTGGAAACTGATTAAACCACTTTCCATTGGTCAAGCAGCCTTTGAACTAAATGAATCTGTAACCTTTGATTCCCAACCTGATGGCTCAAGGGTTATATAATTTTTTTTGTTAAGGAAATAATATTTAGCATGAAAAAGTAATCCATTTAATTAGATTAAAGCTGTTCAAAATCTTTTTCTGTTTTAAGAATGTTTAATTAATATGAAAATTAATAAAGATCTTGCAGAAGTAATTAATGTTAATTTAAAATAACCAAATTAAGGATAACAGTCATAGTTACTTTTGCTGAGTTTTACTTAATGGTATATAATATGTGTTATACAATTTAGCTGAAAAATTAACACAGTCTTTAATTTATCTGACTGTGCATATTCTCTGGTGACCTACATTAAAGTAGATTAAAGATCTGTTTATCATACGAAATGTGGTCTGTGATACAAATAAGAAAATATCAAATGTATTGGCGATTTTAAGGTATTTGTGCCTCAACTTGACAGCTCCATATTATCTGATTAGATAAAGTTAAGGAGAGCTTTAATAATTTTCAAAATTATTAAAAGTTTTGATAGAGTCTGCTTCTACTGGCTGGAGAATTGGCAGTCAGAGGACACAGGTTAAAGATAGTTGACAAAAGAGTTAAAGTGGACATATCAAGACACACATGATTGTACTGCTCTAGAATGCATGGCCTGAAAAGGAGATTAAAGCAAACTCAGAATTAACTTTCTAAAGAGAGTTGGCTATAGACTCGAGATTGGAGCAGTCATGGCTACAGAACAAGAACTGTTTCAGTCATGATCTTCCCTCCATCATAAGCTCAGAAGTGGGGATATTTGCACATGTTCAGCACCATTTGCAACTCTTCAGATACTGAGGTAGACAAGCAGGAGGCTGGAAGAACACAGCAAACCAGGCAGCATCAAGAGGTGGAGGAGTCAACATTTCAGGTGTAACCTTTCTTCAGTCCTGACTTCTCCATCTCTTGATGCTGCCTGGCTTGCTGTGTTCTTCCAGCCTCTTGTTTATCTACCTTGGATTCCAGCACCTGCAGTTTGTTTGTCTCTTCAGATACTGAAGCATTCTGTGTCCAAACACAGAAACTTATGGGCAGTATCCAGGTTTAAGATAGCAAGTAGCAAGGAACATTCAGACTACACAACTGCTAAGCAATAACCATCTCAAACCAGAGACAGTCTAATCGTTGTCCTTTGATATTCAATGGAATTACCATCATTGAATTCTCCACACTATCAATATCTTTGGGGTTAACATTGACCAAAAACTGAACTAGACATGCCATGTGGGCGGCACGGTGGCACAGTGGTTAGCACTGCTGCCTCACAGCGCCAGAGACCCGGGTTCAATTCCTGCCTCAGGCGACTGACTGTGTGGAGTTTGCACTATCTCCCCATGTCTGCGTGGGTTTCCTCTGGGTGCTCCGGTTTCCTCCCACAGTCCAAAGATGCGCAGGTCAGATGAATTGGCCATGCTAAATTGTCTGTAGTGTTAGTTAAGGGGTAAATGTAGGGGTATGGGTGGTTTGCGCTTCGGCGGGTCGGTGTGGACTTGTTGGGCCGAAGGGCCTGTTTCCACACTGTAAAGTAATCTAATCTAAATGCTGTGGCTACAAGAGCAGATCAGAAATTAGGAATCCTGCAGTGAATAACTTGCCTCCTCAGTCTCATAAATTTGTGTACCATCTAAAAAGCACAAGTCAGGACTGTGGTGAAATACTCCTACTTGCCTGGATGAGTGCAGCTCCAGCAACACTAAAAAAACTTGATGCCATCCTGTCCAAAGCAACCTGCATGACTAGCACCACATCCACAAATGTTCACTCCCCTTTTCATTGATGCACAGTAGTAGTGGTGTTTACCAGCTATCGGATGCGCTGCAGAAATTCACCAAAAATCCTTAGATATCACATCTCCAGCAAAAGCAGTTATGGACTAGCGACTGTCTAATTTTACTCCAGTCCCTCATTGAACACTAAGCAATCCTGTCACACAGTTACAGAAAATGCCAACAGTATGCCTTTTGAAGAAGATTTACTTTCAAGGCATTGAGAAGATACATTGAAGATTGTAATGGATTTGAAAAGACAAATTATGAGTAAAGTAACCAAGATGATTGATGAGGAGATACCCACCTTAAAAACAACCTTTATCAAATCTTTGGAAAGTGGAAGTATTCACTGGAAGAAAACAAGAATTGTATCTCTGGAAAAAGTATTGGAAGTTAAAGTAATTCTAATGGATGAACAATCCTATTTCTCCTACTGGATGAACTGATAAAATCAATAATCAATAAATCATTCTAAGAAATATATTCATCATTAAAATGTTCTCAATAGTGTCTTTTCGAGATGAACTGTAAGACGACAAGTTTGCATAACACATTTCTAAGTTCTTGGAAGAACAGAAAAGAATGAGAGACAGAGGTTGAAGCTGCTGCATTGAATTAAAGCAGGCTTCCCCAATGATAATATAAATTTAAAGCCATTGATTAGGTTTTACACACTAGTTAATGTAATTCCAATTTGGAGATGCCAGTGTTGGACTGGGGTGTACAAAGTTAAAAATCACACAACACCAGGTTATAGTCCAACAGGTTTAATTGGAAGCACTAGCTTTCGGAGCACTGCTCACAACCACCTGATGAAGGAGCAGCACTCCGAAAGCTAGTGCTTCCAATTAAACCTGTTGGACTATAACCTGGTGTTGATTAATGTAATTGATATGGTTGTAGTTCCAACTGTAAGTATTATTCAATAAAGCAAGAATAATTACTCTGCACATTTATATGCAATGAATCTAAAAAGACTAGAAACGTGTTAATTTCGGCTGCTAGTTTTTAGCTGATCATTTTACAATTTGGTCTCTTCTAAATTCAGACCATTATCACTGGTGAGCAGGAAGTTAAATTTATTGTTGGTTTGGTCTTTGCTCTTTACATTAACATATCCTCTGATCTCTTGTTGCAATCACTGCTGATCTTAAATGAGATCCTTTTAACTTTGTTTTGAAGTTAAGTTCAGTGGGTTGTTTCTAAATGACAGTGGATCCTTTTATCTCATCTTTACTGTTGTGAAAAAGACGAGAGGCTAAGTGCCAAGAACCCTGTTCTTCTGCTGGAATGGAGGGGTGGTGTGTGGCTTCAGGCTAATAGCATTTGGAGAGGTTACTGCAAGTGCTGAAAATCTGAAAAACAGAAAATTTTAGAAATACTCATCAGGTTAGGCAGCATCTGTAGAGTGACTGTGTGTTTTGAGCTGTGGGTCAGATAGAGTCATAGAGATGTACAGCATGGAAACAGATCCTTCGGTCCAACCTGTCCATGCCGACCAGATATCCCAACCCAATCTAGTCCCACCTGTCAGCACCCGACCCATATCCCTCCAAACCCTTTCTATTCATTTACCCATCCAAATGCCTCTTAAATGTTGCAATTGTACCAGCCTCCACCACTTCCTCTAGCAGCTCGTTCCATACATTTGTTTTTACCACTTTTCATAAATAGTGGCACAACGTTAGCCAACCACCAGTCTTCCGGCACCTCACCTGTGACTATCGATGATACAAATATCTCAGCAAGAGGCCCAGCAATCACTTCTCTAGCTTCACACAGAATTTATTAGTCCTATCTTGTCCCTGCCTGCTCTGACTGACTCACTTCTGTTCTCAACTGTACCAGTCTCAGATTGATCTCTTTCCTTGCTATCTCCCTGGGTCCCTCCCCCCCACCTTACTAGTTGAAATCCTCCCAAGCAGCTCTAGCAAATTTCCCTGCCAGTATATTAGTCCCCTTTCAATTCAGGTGTAATCTGTCCTTCTTGTACAGGTCACTTCTACCCCAGAAGAGATTCCAGTGATCAAAAAATTGTGAATCCTTCTCCCATACACCAGCTCCTCAGCCATGCATTCATCTGCTCTATCCCCCTATTCCTGCCCTCGCTAGCTTGTAGCACCGGGAGTAATCCATATATTACTACTTTCGAGGACCTCCTTTTTAAATTCCTGCCTAACTCTTTGTAATCTCCCTTCAGAATCTCAACCTTTTCCCTTCCTATGTCTTTGGTTCCAATGTGGATAATTACCTCTTGCTGGCCCCTCTCCCCCGTGAGAACATTCTGCACCCTCTCTGAGACATCTCGGTCCTGGCACCAGGGAAGCAACACACCACTCTGCTTTTTCGCTGCTGGCCTCAGAAACAACTGTCTGTACCTTGGACTACAGAATCCCCTAACACAATTGATCTCTTGGAACCCGACATACCCCTCGTTGCATTAAAGCCAGTCTCAATACCAGAAACTTGGCTGTTCATGCTACATTCCCCTGAGAATCCATCACCCCCTACATTTTCCAAAACAGCATACCTGGTTGAAATGGGTATATCCACAAAAGACTCCTGCACTAGCTGCCTACCTGTCTTACCTTTCCTGGAGTTAACCCATATATGTGACTGTATCTGAGACTTTCCCCCCTTCCTATAACTGCCATCCATCACGTACTGTTGCCGTTGCAAATTCCTCTTTGCTTCTAACTGCCTCTCCAACCAATCCATTCAATCTGATAAGATTCGCAGCCAACAGTATTTATGGCAGATATAATCCGCAGTTGCCCTTAAACTCTCTGTAAACCTCCACATCTGACAAGAAGTACATATCACTCTATTAAAGGCCATTTTTGCTCCTTCACAATCTACAGACCCAGAAAATAACACCGTCTTATTCCTCAACAAACACTGCCCCAGGTTTACTTAATAGTTATGGTTTCTATTTGAAGTTTAATCAAGAGACATATCTCCAAAAACATATAATCAAGAAAGAACCCACTCTACTCACTACTGCCGATTCTCTGTAGATGTTTAAAGCAGTCTCCGTTAAGTCAAAGTCTTGTCATCTCCAGTTCTCTAGGATGCTGACCTGTCACTTCAGTCAAAGGCCTCCATTAGTTAGCTTCACAATTAATGGTAGTCGATCTCCCTTTCTTTTATTTTGTGCTTGTTCTCCTGAAGGGAGTATTACAGACCTGTGAGTGAAAGCATGTAGGTATCCAAAGAATGCATTGCATTCAGTGAGGGTAACAATCAGGCAGATGGATCAGAAGTGATATGGGCATGCGTTTGAGGACGTGATAATAACTGGGTGACCTAGTTGTGATTCAACCACAAAACCTAAAGATTGAGCTAGCTGTTGGTGTGACTGGAGATTGGATGTACTGTGAGTCCAGTTAATTGGTATATTATTGCTGCTGAAACTTGTATGTGTGAGGAGTGATTTGATGGAGTACAGTTGTAACTGTCGGTGGATGTGAACGCTTTCATTTAAACAGCAGTGAAAAGTGATGGTGAATAATATTCATTTGCTGTTTTGTGAAAGTAAGAAGCCTCATAGCAGAAGAAATTATTGAAATGTAATTGACTGTAACATAATCATATCAACATAGAGCATTTCTCATTCCATAGGAGCAGGAGTAGGTTGCTCAAGGCTGTTCTAACTTCAATTAGATCATATTTAGGTGTATATTCCAATTCCCTGCTTTGGTTCCCTATAAGCCAAGATATGAATCAGGTAAATGTATAGCTGAAATGTCTATACTGTGTGATATTTCTATGCAATATGTGGTGTTTTGTTTCGACATATGTGCCCAAGTGTTCTCTAGGTACATTTTAACTAAGAACAGTATGAAAGCAAAAATATATTCATTTTGTCTTTGAAAGGATAAAAAGCCCATGTTGAGTGCTGTGGACCAGCTTATGGACACACTTCCATCACAAGGACCAGATACTTCCATTCCTAAATATACTGGGCCTGAGGTTAAGGTACATAGAAAATCTTATTGTTAAGTATTAAATTTAAGAATAAAAATGCCCGTGACTGCATCATATAAACACAAAGAATGGTAGTGTAATGCTGGGAGAGCACCGCAGGTCAGGCAGCATCCGAGGTGCAGAAGAATCGATGTTTCAGACATAAGCCCTTCTGCTTATTCTCCTGCTCCTCAGATGCTGCCTGACCTGCTGTGCTTTCCCAGCACTACATTCTCATCTTTGATCTTCTGCATCTGCAGTCCTTATTTTCTTCCACAAAAGAATGATAGATGTCACTCAATTTATTTAAATTTTCTATCATTAAACAACTGCCATATTTTTCTCGGTAACTGTAACCATGCTTCAAAACTAACTCACTGACTGGGAGCCTTGCAGGATGCATGCTGAATGCTATATAAGATTAGATTAGATTACTTACAGTGTGGAAACAGGCCCTTCGGCCCAACAAGTCCACACCGCCCCGCCGAAGCGCAACCCACCCATACCCCTACATCTACCCCTTACCTAACACTACGGGCACGGTGGCACAGTGGTTAGCACTGCTGCCTCACAGCGCCAGAGACCCGGGTTCAATTCCTGCCTCAGGCGACTGACTCTGTGGAGTTTGCACGTTCTCCCCGTGTCTGCGTGGGTTTCCTCCGGGTGCTCCGGTTTCCTCCCACAGTCCAAAGATGCGCAGGTCAGGTGAATTGGCCATCCTAAATTGCCCGTAGTGTTAGGTAAGGGGTAGATGTAGGGGTATGGGTGGGTTGCGCTTCGGCGGGGCGGTGTGGACTTGTTGGGCCGAAGGGCCTGTTTCCACACTGTAAGTAATCTAATCTAATCTTATATAGCATTCAGCATGCATCCTGCAAGGCTCCCAGTCAGTGAGTTAGTTTTGAAGCATGGTTACAGTTACCGAGAAAAATATGGCAGTTGTTTAATGATAGAAAATTTAAATAATACACTGGGATCTTTTACATACACAGATATAGGCAGCTGACCTGTTAGGTTAACATCTAAGTGATTTGCTTTGAAAATTAAAATGACTGGTACTAATGGTTAGAGAGGTTATTAGACAGAAAACAAAGAGCAAGAAACTAATCTTATTTGAGTTCAAACGTAGTGTTAGGGATTTTGCAGACTGATAAATCACCAAGGAGCTCAATGATGTTCACTCATTTCCTATTTTGTATGTATATGAAGAGGAGAAATGTTTTTTTATATGATTAGCAGAATGTGGTTAGTGATGTTTCCAAGAATCAATGGACCTCGTTTGTTTACCATTTATATAAATTATTTGGATGTTGTCATAAAGAAGATGTGAAAATGTTGCCACCTACATGAAAATAAGATGCAGGACGAATGGAGGAAAAATGCACAAGGTTTGTAAACTGGGTGAGACATGGGAGCTGCAGTTCAATGAAGTAGTAAATTTTGGGAAAATGATCAGTGAGTCGAACTGTATGCTAAACAGAAAGAGGCATATTCCAGGGATCAGGAAGAATGAAAATGTGAGATTCCGGAGAAAAGAGAAAGGGGCAGAGGAGATGGGAGATGAAGTTCAGAGTACAACCTGGGCCCACTAGATTCCTAAAACAAACAAAAACAGAAACTGCTGGAGAAACTCAGCAGGTTTGACAGCATTTGTGGAGAGAGAAACAGAATTAACGGCTCGAGTTCAGTGTCCCTTCTTCAGAAAGTTAACTTTGTTTTCTCTTTATGGATGCTGCTCGACCTGCTGTGCTTCTCCATTTGTTTTTGTTTGTTTCAATCTCCGACATCTAAGTTGTTTGTTTAACTTGACTAGATTCCTATCCTATTGGTATACCCCCAATCCATGTGATATTCTACAGGGATGAGGGAGGTGTTGGATGACTCTTTAATGCCTTACACCGCCTTTGCTGATATTTTCCCCTTGGTGAGCCAGGGATGAATGAGCCGTGTGACAAGTCTGTTAGCTTTAGATGTGCAGACTAGAGTCGGCAGCCTCTCATCCCAGTCCTGGGGAACCAAATCCAGACCTAGTTGCGCCCCTGGAATCACAGGAGTGGTCACAGGAGGTACTGGCACAGTTTCGAACTGTCCACTTGTTTAGTGGCTGTGGAAGAGGGACTTGGAAGACTTGTGTGGATTGGCATGGGGCAGCCACTAGGATCATGGACGTGCTCCACTCCTTGACTTTCTAATGGGAGTGATGGGGACTGAGACACTCTAGATCCAGCCATATATCTGCATATTCTATATATATTCTGCACAGGATAGCACTCTTACCTTCCTATGTATTCTACAATTCTATGATTAAAACTGTTTGAAGAAGACTGGCAAAAGCTTGTACAGGTATCAGTGAAGCCATATTTTCATTATAATTTGGAGTTGATGAAAGGCCTCGGGATTGCAAAATTTAAATCATTTGCACAAAATATCACAAACCTAACTTTATCTTTGACCCTCAAACTTTTAAGGATTTTCATGGACTCTTAATATCTCCGATCGACATACTTTTTAAATAGTTTAAATATTGTGGTTTTAAATTTTTTGTGTTTGTATGTTTTAGTAGTTTAAATAGTATTTTAAATAGTTTTAATTTTTGATTTAATTTTAATTTATGGTTTAATAAATTTCTCTCGATCTTATGTGTTCCGTTGACCAAGAGACTATAATAACAAAAGCAAAGTACTACAGATGCTGAAAGAAGGCAGTATGGTGTTGGGAAAACCCTGTAGATGTGGCGTTATCAGTGGAGAGATATAGTTAACATTTTGAGTCCAAAATGACCCTTCATCAGAAGTGCCAAGAAGGGTGAACATTGAAGTTGAAATATTAGGGCGACACAGTGGCTCAGTGGGTAGCACTACTGCCTCACAGCGCCAGAGACCGAGGTTCAATTCCCACCTCAGGCAACTGTCTGTGTGGAGTTTGCACATTCTCCCTGTGTCTGCATGGGTTTCCTCCCACAGTTCAAAAATGTGCAGGTTAGGTGAATTGGCCACGCTAAATTGTCCGTAGTGTTAGGTATAGGGGAATGGGTCTGGGTGGGTTGCTCTTCAGAGGGTCGGTATGGACTTGTTGGGCCGAAGGGCCTGTTTCCACACTGTAAGTAATCTAATCTAATCTAAATTAGCTTTGTTTCTCCCTTCACAGAATAGTGCCAGACGTTTTGAATTACTTCAGCATTTTCAGGAGACTACCATTACACATTAACCTCACCAATTATCAAAATGTGATAAATAAATATTGAAGCTTAATATTTGTGATTTTGATTATATTTTTGAATTTTTGTTTTACTGTCAGGAATCCAGTGATTCCAAGAAGAAGGCTGAGCGTGTTGGAGAAACAGAAGAATCAATACCCCCTGAGTACAGATTTACAGAACCATCTGATCCTAAGGTTCAGTCATAATCAATAATAATTAGAGTCCGCTTTAACTGTCATGATACAGGGATAATTCTGAGCTCAAGAACATATGAGAAGTTAAAATGTACTTCCCTTGCCATGATTTTCCTTCCTTTTACAATTGCTGATTGAGAAATGATAGATATTGTCAGCAGAAGTGGCTTTGTACTACAGATGTGATCCCAGAGCTTAATTCCTATGCAGTAGTGCAGAGGATCTCAGCTGTAAACTCTTTCTACAAAAAGGAAATTTCAACGTCTTTTAAATATAAGCAGTATTATCTTTGACACCAAACAATGATGTGCCATGGTCTGTTGCAAATTAAAGATTCCACAATAATGGTGTAACAATTAAAATTGACTTGAAATCATAGGTCACTATGGATGTAATGCGAATTATGAAGACAGTTGAAATTGGTACACAACAACACAACCTTTTGTTTTAATTTAGCTGAACAAAATTTTGTTTTTTTTGTTATTAAGATCTACATTGATACATGTACAACATATGCAGATCGAATTAGTAATGCCAGTTTATTGCATTGTACTTACTCTGTTGCTGTACAGGTATCCCTAAATTTGAAATAACTCTGATATGCCTTAGAAGAATTTTATAACTGTTTTCTCTTTGCAACAGGATAAAGGTAAAAAGGTGCCTTCATCCACACATCCAGAAACAAAGCCAAAGGTAACAGAACAATGAAAGCTTGATTTTGTTTCAGAAGGAGCATTTGACTTTCTGCAGCTAAACTGTCAAAAGAAGTAAGAAAGATATGTTTTGTGAACAATTTAACCTAATCACATTCTGTTTTAGGGCTCAATCTGATTGGGAGAAATTGAGGACTGCAGATGCTGGAGATCAGAGCTTAAAAATGTGTTGCTGGAAAAGCGCAGCAGGTCAGGCAGCATCCAAGGAGAAGGAGAATCGACGTTTCGGGCATAAGCCCTTCTTCAGGAACAAGGGCTTATGCTCGAAACGTCGATTCTCCTTCTCCTTGGATGCTGCCTGACCTGCTGTGCTTTTCCAGCAACACGTTTTTAAGCTCAATCTGATTGGGTATAGAATAGATTAAAATCAAAGACCACACATCTACTTTCAGTATGATCAGAGATTGTATAAAAATTAATTTTGAATTTCATGGTGGCTCAGAGGTTAGCACTGCTGCCTCACAGAACCAGGGACCTAGGTTCAATCCAGTCTCGGGCGATTGTCCGTGTGGAGTTTGCACATTCTCCCCATGTCTGTGTGGGTTTCCTCTGTGTGCTCTGGTTTCCTCCCACAATCCAAAAGATGTGCAGGTTAGGTGAATTGGCTAAATTGCCCATAGTATTCAGGGATGTGTAGGTTGTGTCCATTGGTCAGGGGTAAATATTGGGGAGGGGAATAGGTGGGTTACTCATTGGAGGATCAGTGTGGACTTGTTGGGCCGAAGGGCCTGTTTCTGGACTGTAGAGATTCTATGATTCTTCTTCTGGCAATGCTTTCCCTAAGTAACTGACTCCTTAGTAAGGGCCCTAACAGGGAAGGCAGATGAACTCAGGGCATGGTTAGGAACATGGGACTGGGATATCATAGCAATTACAGAAATATGGCTCAGGAATGGGCAGGACTGGCAGCTTAATGTTCCAGGATACAAATGCTACAGGAAGGATAGAAAGGGAGGCAAGAGAGGAGGGGGAGTGGTATTTTTGATAAGGGATAGCATTACAGCTGTGCTGAGGGAGGATATTCCCGGGAATACATCCAGGGAAGTTCTTTGGGTGGAACTGAGAAATAAGAAAGGGGTGATCACCTTATTGGAATTGTATTATAGACCCCGTAATAGTCAGAGGGAAATTGAGAAACAAACTTGTAAGGAGATCTCAGCTATCTGTAAGAATAATAGGGTGGTTATGGTAGGGGATTTTAACTTTCCAAACATCGACTGGGACTGCCATAGTGTTAAAGGTTGAGATGGAGAGGAATTTGTTTAGTGTGTACAAGACAACTTTCTGATTCAGTATGTGGATGTACATACCAGAGAAAGTGCAAAACATGACCAACTCTTGGGAAATAAGGCAGGGCAGGTGACTGAGGTGTCAGTGGGGAAGCACTTTGGGGCCAGCGACCATAATTCTATTCGTTTTAAAGTCGTGATGGAAAAGGATAGACCAGATCTAAAAGTTGGAGTTCTAAATTGGAGAAAGGCCAATTTTGACGGTATTAGGCAAGAACTTTCGAAAGCTGATTGGAGGCAGATGTTCACAGGTAAAGGGACAGCTGGAAAATGGGAAGCCTTCAGAAATGAGATAACAAGAATCCAGAGAAAGTATACTCCTGTCAGGGTGAAAGGGAAGGCTGGTAGGTATAGGGAATGCTGGATGACTAAAGAAATTGAGGGTTTGGTTAAGAAAAAGAAGGAAGCATATGTCAGGTATAGACAGGATAGATCGAGTGAATCCTTAGAAGAGTATAAAGAAAGTAGGAATATACGAAAGAGGGAAATCAGGAGGGCAAAAAGGGGACTTTGGCAAATAGAATTAAGGAGAATCCAAAGTGTTTTTTCAAATATGTTAAGGACAAAAGGGTAACTAGGGAGAGAATAGGGCCCCTCAAAAATCAGCAAGGCGGCCTTTGTGTGGAACCACAGAAACTGAGGGGGATACTAAATGGATATTTTGCGTCAGTATTTACTGTGAAAAAGGATATGGAAGATATAGACTGTAGGGAAATAGATGGTGACATCTTGCAAAATGTCCAGATTACAGAAGAGGAAGTGCTGGATGTCTTGAAACATTTAAAAATGGATAAATCCCCAGGACCTGATCAGGTGTACCCGAGAACTCTGTGGGAAGCTAGAGAAGTGATTGCTGGGCCTCTTCCTGAGATATTTGTATCATTGATAATCACAGGTGAGGTGCCAGAAAACGAGGTTGGCAAACGTGGGGCCACTGGTTGAGATAGGTGGTAAAGACAAGCCAGGGAACTATAGATCAGTGAGCCTGACCTCGGTGGTGGGCAAGTTGTTGGAGGGAATCCTGAGGGACAGGATGTACATGTATTTGGAAAGGCAAGGACTGATTCGGGATAGTCAGCATGGCTTTGTGCGTGGGAGTTCATGTCCCACAAACTTGATTGAGTTTTTTGAAGAAGTAACAAAGTGGATTGATGAGGGCAGAGCAGTAGATGTGATCTATATGGACTTCAGTAAGGCGTTCAACAAGGTTCCCCATGGGAGATTGATTAGCAAGGTTAGATCTCATGGAATACAGGGAGAACTAGCCATTTGGATACAGAACTGGCTCAAAGGTAGAAGACAGAGGGTGGTGGTGGAGGGTTGTTTTTCAGACTGGAGGCCTGTGACCAGTGGGGTGCCACAAGGATCAGTGCTGGGCCCTCTACTGTTGTCAATTACATAAATGATTTGGATGCGAACATAAGAGGTACAGTCAGTAAGTTTGCAGATGGCACCAAAATTGGAGATGTAGTGGACAGCGAAGAGGGTTACCTCAGATTACAACAGGATCTGGACCAGATGGGCCAATGAGCTGAGAAGTGGCAGATGGAGTTTAATTCAGATAAATTTGAGGTGCTGCATTTTGGGAAAGCAAATCTTAGCAGGACTTATACACTTAATGGTAAGGTTCTAGGGAGTGTTACTGAACAAAGAGACCTTGGAGTGCAGGTTCATAGCTCCTTGAAAGTGGAGTTGCAGGTAGATAGGATAGTGAAGAAGGTGTTTTGTATGCTTTCCTTTATTGGTCAGAGTATTGAGTACAGGAGTTGGGAGGTCATGTTGCGGCTGTACAGGACATTGGTCAGGCCACTGTTGGAATATTGCGTGCAATTCTGGTCTCCTTCCTATCGGAAAGATGTTGTGAAACTTGAAAGGGTTCAGAAAAGATTTACAAGGATGTTGTCAGGGTTGGAGGATCTCAGCTACAGGGAGAGGCTGAACAGGCTGGGGCTGTTTTCCCTGAAGTGTCGGAGGCTGGGAGGTGACCTTATAGAGGTTTACAAAATTATGAGGGGCATGCATAGGATAAATAGACAAAGTCTTTTCCCTGGGATCGTTCAGAACTAGAGGGCATAGGTTTAGTGTGAGAGGAAAAAGATATAAAAGAGACCTAAGGTGCAACTTTTTCATGCAGAGGGTGGTACGTATATGGAATGAGCTGCCAGAGCATGTGGTAGAGGCTGGTATAATTGCAACATTTAAGAGGCATTTGGATGGGTATATGAGTAGGAAGAGTTTGGAGGGATATGGGCCAGGTGCTGGCATGTGGGACTAGATTGGGTTGGGATATCTGGTCGGCATGGACGGGTTGGACCGAAGGGTCTGTTTCCATGCTGTACATCTCTATGACTCTATAAGAGAGTTACATGTATGTTTAACTGTACCACCTCATTCATAGTTTGTAGATAGTGGTGCTTCAGTTTTCTCTCAAGACGAATTATCCTACCTGGAATGTTAGAGGGTACTGAAGGGATGAATATATGAACCCTGCTTGTTATAGTGCAAGGAAAGTGTGGAAGTACATCAGGAATGTTAGGAAGAAGAAAACTATATTTGGGCCGATCAATAACTAAAGCACCATTACTTCCCTTACTTTCCAAAGTATTCCATCATTTTGGCTTTAACTGCTCAAATTAAGAAGAACTATTGAACTGTTCTGCAGTTTTGGTGAATGCTTGTTTTCAAAGCATATTCAGAATCAATACCATGTTTGCAGCTATAACAAGACTCAGACTATCACTAAAAATAATCATGGGTTTTGCAAAAGTCTTTATCTTGCATCAGTAGCACTTTCCATTTCCAGTAGACTTGGAAGCTGTCCATCACTCTTGCACAACCTAACAGCTGTCACGAAGTGCCATTGAGAGGTCACCCAGAAAATTAAAGGCGATCACGGCTGGTGATACCGGTGTTTTATTTTGTACTGCAATATTGCGGGCTTGAGGCACGCCTTGTTTACCTGTATGCTTGAAATATCTTTGAAGTGAATTAAGTATATATTTTTTCGTATTGTCATTGCAGGGTATGTCAGAAGGTGACGCCTTGGAATCTCTGTCAGCAGACTTTGGCCTCAGCTCTGCAGCTCCGATTTCAAAATGTTCAGCCGCAATCTCTCATTCTGCAGCTCCACAGTCTGCGCTGAAGGAGGTACAGCTACAATCTCCAACTTTAAGCTTCTGTAACAGAGTGAAATTTAGGAAGGTAGAGTTGGTTGGGAGTTCACAAAAATGCATTCTGTATTTGGATTTCCAATCTGATGAGATTGTTGCGAACCATATCACTGCAGTTTGTACAGACCTGTACAGACACTGTGGCTGCTTTTCTCGCCATTGGCAATTTAAACTTTCTTTTTCTTCATTTCAACTAGAAGCAGGAACCCTGCTCGTATGTGCCATGCAAATAAATCAACCCTGCTACAACACCAGAGGTAAAAGTGTGGGAACACTACCTCAGGGTAGTAACCTAGGCCTAACATCTTCAGCTGCTTCAACAATGACATTTCCTCCATTATAATTTCAGAATGTGATTGGTCTTTGATTGCACAATGTTTAGCACACTCATGACTTCTCAGATACTAAAGCAGTCTATATCCAAATGCAGCACGTCTTGGACAATATTCAGCTTTAGGCTGACAAGGGATAAGTACCATTCACACCATTCAAATGCCAGACAGTGAACATCCATTGCAAGTGAGAATCTAACTGTCACCTCTTTACATTCAATGGCTTTACCATCACTGAATCTCCTACTATTAAGTGGCTGCATGAGCAGGTCAGAGGCTATGAATACTGCAGCAAATAACTCACCTCCTAACTCCCCAATGTCTGTCCACCATCTATAAGGCACAAGTCTGGATAGAATATTCCTCAATCCACATCTTCAAATGCTCACTGCCTCCCTCACTGATTAGCACCGCTCAGTAGAAGCATTGTGTACCATCTAGAAGATGCACTGCACAAATTTACTAAGGTTTCGTGGACAACGCCTTCTAAACAAATGACTCGTGCTGTCTGGAAAGGACAAGGGCAGCAGATACATGGTAACATAGCCACGTACAAGTTCCCTTTCAAGCCACTTATCATCCTGAATTGGAAGTATATCCCTGTTCCTTCCAAGTCATTGGGTCAAAATCCATGAGCGTCCGCCTTAACAGCAATGTTGGTCTACCTACAGAACATAGACTGCAGTGGTTCAACAAGTCAGCTCACCACCACCTTTTCAAGTGCAGCTAAGGATGGGGGATAAGTTCTGGACCAGCCAGCGACACCCATGTCCAATAAATGAATAAAAACATGGAGTTCTGGGAACAATGGGCACGGATTTGGAAGGTGACCACACATTCAAGAACTGTGAAGTAGAGAGGAAGGTTGAAGATGGAGAAGTGTTTGCAATGACTTTAGAGTCCAGGATTGTTCTTTTGAGGAGAGGGATGATGATAATGGATCGGAGAGGGACAATCACCTGAACTGTTAAAAATATAGACTAGAGTGAAAATAAAGTAAGGAAATTGGGTGGGCAGTAGTTTAGTGGGAATAAAGTTGAATTAGCTGGAGATGGGTTTCATGGACAAAGTGAACTCAGAGAGTGAATGCAGGGAGGTAATAAATAAACTAGAGTAAGATGCATATTCAAGGCAAGGCTAGAAGGCAATTGATACAAATAGGCTGTTTATAATTTCAGATGGAGGGATTGGATAGTTTTAATCTTGGAAATGAAGAAGCTCATAAACTCTTCGCATTTTCTGTTGGATGTGAGAGTGGAGAGGGGCACAGTTTAAAAGTAGTGAAAAGAAAAAGGGTTATCTTTGCACTCCAGGATGATCCTGGAATGATGAGCAATTTTAGCAGATGAGAGCAGGAACCAATAGCATTCATATAGTCAAGTCACATTTGGGATGAATGATTCAAGCAGTTTTCCTTTAAGTCTGCAAGAAAGCAGGGATGGGGATCAGAGGCAGGAGAATGGCTAGGGTGAGAGAGTAATAGCTTTTGGGACTAAGGAATTGAAAGTTGAAGATGTGGTTGAATAAATTGGTCACTGCAGAAACTTTGTAGCGGATGGAAGGCTAAAGGCTACACGGTAGAGATTCTGAAAGGACAATTGGAAGTTAATTGGGGAGAAACTAAGAGAAACTAAAAACCAAATGTTCTTCCTTGCACAGATACCTTCAAAAGCTTCACCAGCTGCAAGTAAAAGTGATTCAAAGGTAAATTAGAAACGAAACAATAAGGTGTGTAATGTATAAGTTCTGATTACAGCAGAAATAGATCTGTCAAATCATGTATCGTTGAGATTTCGGTTTCCTCTGGGAAAATAATGACTAATATAGCTCAGCATCAGTTCAACTGGGCAACTACTTCTTTAAAAAGATTAGACTGATGATCTAATCCAAAACCAGTTCAAAACTACACCAGCAAATATTTGACAACACAGAACTCCACAAGTCAACAAAAGTCCTGGTGTACATAACACTTGCTGTCTTTGTTATCCATAACGATGCGATACACTTGTAAGGATTGGTGAGTTAATAATGTGGGCTCTTTATATGGAGGAAGACTAAATACAGATAATGTTCACTGGAATGCTGTTTATAGCATATCTGACTTTTACCACTGCTACTTCAGTCTGCTCAACAAGTCACAGGACTAATATCTTGTTGAGGTGGGTAGTGATTGGCAGTAGTTTGAGATATACATCCTTAAAGGTGTAGGCACGTACTGTCACAACAGCAACCAAATACCTGTACTGCAGTGAACCTGAATTGTCTAAGTGACACTTAATAGTACTATAGAGTTACTGACACATTCTTCACATTCAGTGGAAGAACTGTTGAGCAAAATTCAAAGTTTTTTTCGAATCCGGCTCCATACATATTCAGACAAAATTCCAGCTTTGTGCTTCTCCCCATGTGTACCAAACACATTTATTCACGAAAACAGATTGAAAATTCACCAATCAGTGATTGGCAAAACAAAATGCTTCATTATTCTCCTTCACATTTTCCAGGGTTAAGCTCCTGTCAGGTGTAGATAGTTGAGAGATGTGTGAAGAACAGTTATCGAGTCACAGAGATGTACAGCATGGAAACAGAGCCTTTGGTCCAACTCATCCATGCTGACCGGATATCCTAACCTAATCTGGTCCCATTTGTCAGCACTAGGCCTATATCCTTCCAAACCCTTCCTATTCATATACCCATCCAGACGCCTTTTAAATGGTGTAATTGTGCCAGCCTCCACCACTTCCTCTGGCAGCTCATTCCATACATGCACCACCCCCTGTGTGCAAAAGTTGCTCTTTTGGTCCCCTTTAAATCTTTCACCTCACACCCTAAGCCCATGCCCTCTAGTTCTGGACTCCCCCACATCTGAGAAAAGACCTGTTTGTTTACCCAATTCATGCCCCTCATAATTTTATAAACCTCAATAAAGCCTCAGCCTCCAACACTCCAGGGAAAACAGCCCCAGCCTATTCAGCCTTTCCCTCTAGTTCAAGTCCTCCAACCCTGGCAGCAGGTTGTTTTCAGTAACATTTTTCGCCACTGTCAGGACACATTTCCGTTGAGCTTTGTTACAAATTGAAAAAGTGTATTTTGTTTTTTCAAGGGTGAAGACCCATTTGACCTGCTCGCAGGAACACTTCCATCAGAGGCACCGGATGATTCAGGCCCAAAATATACTGGCCCTGAGGTGAAGGTACGAATGAAGTTTCTCTACTGATATTTTAAGCTTTCAATATTTGTTGCATCATACATTGATGCTTTTTATGTTGGAGCTAAATATACAGCTATTCATGTGAAAATATTCTGTTGGCAGTATTGCCGTTATCCAACTCCAACAATAATAGTAATGGTACCATGTTCGATGCTTAGCTCCTCTTATTTGTGAATTGATTGCACATTTTAATGCATAAGCAAGTCTAAAACTTCCCCTTGCTCGAGGTATGATTAAGTAACTTTCCTGATTCTTCTACATTAATACCTTTATGAATATATAATGTCCCTAATGCTGAAAAATATCTGAAGGTACTTCAACTTATTTTTTTCTGCCGTTGCTTGGTTTTCTGACTGAAACTACCTTGAGCTTTAAAAAATGAACCCAAGGACAATAATCACTGACAACTGAGAAAGTGATTTTGAATATTTGTCTGGTGGATCACTAGTGGTTGAGTGTGTGTAAATGAACCAAATCTCATGATGGATTAGGCTGTGATGGTGTTCTTCCCATATACTTCTGGCATGTACAATCCCAATTCCTCTGATTTAAGCATTAAACTGTTTTAGCTTAAATAGCATGGAAGTGCATGTGGAGTATCCTTCAGGTCATTTTCATTCCCAATCTTATTACACACACTTGGAGTTAGCTTTTTCAAAGTCTTGATTCACTTAGTTCCATTTATCATTGCATTTAAACACTATGTATGGATATTTAATCTTAAAATTTGAATTTTGATTTTGAATAATTGTTCATTTTTAGGAATCAGATGTTAATAAGAAGAAAGCTGAACGAGTGGGAGAAACGGAAGAATCCATACCCCCTGATTACAGATTTAAAGAACAGCCTGCTCTGAAGGTTCGGTTCAAATTGCAGTTTGAGTCAAGCCAACATTATTTCAATCAATTTGTACTTTAATGAGTGAATATTGAAAAACATTTCCACAACATTCTAATATTAAGAGACACATAATTGATTTTTCAGTAGTAGAAATCAAATTAAAGAAATTAAAGCTGACAGAATTACAAAATAAAATTTAGACCATAAGACCATAAGACATAGGAGTGGAAGTAAGGCCATTCGGCCCATCGAGTCCACTCCGCCATTCAATCATGGCTGATGCGCATTTCAGCTCCACTTGCCAGCGTTCTCCCCATAGCCCTTAATTCCTCTAGACAACAAGAACCTATCAATCTCGGCCTTGAAGACATTTAGCGTCCCGGCTTCCACTGCACTCCGTGGCAATGAATTCCACAGGCCCACCACTCTCTGGCTGAAGAAATGTCTCCGCATTTCCATTCTGAAATGACCCCCTCTAATTCTAAGGCTGTGTCCACGGGTCCTAGTCTCCTCGCCTAACAGAAACAATTTTCTAGCATCCACCTTTTCAAAGCCATGTATTATTTTGTACGTCTCTATTAGATCTCCCCTTAATCTTCTAAACTCCAACGAATACAATCCCAGTATCCTCAGCCGTTCCTCATATGCTAGACCTGTCATTCCAGGGATCATCCGTGTGAATCTCCGCTGGACACGTTCCAGTGCCAGTATGTCCTTCCTGAGGTGTGGGGACCAAAACTGGACACAGTACTCCAAATGGGGCCTAACCAGAGCTTTATAAAGTCTTAGTAGTACATCTCTGCTTTTATATTCCAACCCTCTTGAGATAAGAGACAACATTGCATTCGCTTTCTTAATCACAGACTCAACCTGCATGTTTACCTTTAGAGAATCCTCGACTAGCACTCCCAGATCCCTTTGTGCTTTGGCTTTATTAAGTTTCTCACCATTTAGAAAGTAGTCCATTCCTATATTCTTTTTGCCAAAGTGCAAGACCTCGCACTTGCTCACGTTAAATTCCATCAGCCATTTCCTGGACCACTCTCCCAACCTGTCTAGATCCTTCTGTAGCCTCCCCACTTCCTCAGTACTACCTGCCTGTCTACCTAACTTTGTATCATCAGCAAACTTCGCTAGAATGCCCCCGGTTCCCTCATCCAAATCATTAATATATAATGCGAACAGCTGTGGCCCCAGCACCGAACCCTGCGGGACACCGCTCGTCACCGGCTGCCATTCTGAAAAAGAACCTTTTATCCCAACTCTCTGCCTTCTGTTAGATAGCCAATCCTCAATCCATCCCAGCAGCTCACCTCGAACACCATGGGCCCTCACCTTGCTCAGCAGTCTCCCGTGTGGCACCTTATCAAAGGCCTTTTGAAAGTCCAGATAGACCTTTTCAAAATTTGTCTGATAATCAAAATAACCATTGCACATTTGGTCATTTCGTCCTGCTGTGTAGTAGCTAAGTGCCTTTTCAGGTCAGCTTATTGATTATTTGTATGATGTGGAGGAGCTAGTATTGTACTGAGGTGAAAATGTGTTGCTGGAAAAGCGCAGCAGGTCAGACAGCATCCAAGGAACAGGAGAATCGACTTATGCCCGAAACATCGATTCTCCTGTTCCTTGGATGCTGCCTGACCTGCTGCGCTTTTCCAGCAACACATTTTCAGCTCTGATCTCCAGCATCTGCAGTCCTCACTTTCTCCTTGGACTGAGGTGGACAAGGTCAGAAGTCGCACCACACCAGGTCACTTCAGCTGATGAAGGAGCAGCACTTCAAAAGATTGTGATTTCAGATAAATCTATTGAACCATAACTTGGTATCATGTAACTTCTAACCTTGATTATTTGTAGTTCACATTGATGTTATGAGACACAATGCTACAGAATGCTGAAATATTTCTATATATTTATTGTGCTGTTTTACCAGTTACCTTTATTCTTTATAATCATATAAATTGTGTTTCTTGCTTCAGGGCAAAGATAAAGCAGCCTCATTCTCCACTGGTCCAGGAGTAAAACCAGAGAAAAAAGGGAAGGTAAACATGTCTTTTCTTCTTGTAAGATCATTTTGTTCCTTTCAGGGAAACTCTACAGGATGGCATTTGGCATGGTCACTTGGGACAGTTTATTAATGGTACTGGTTGAAGTTGAATATGCTTATTGACAATGTTGGGACCAGTAAAGGTATTTCAGCACGAAAAATCGGAATTGTTGAAGAAAATTAGCAGGTGTGGCAGCATCTGCGGGAAGAATTCAGAGTTAATATTTTGAGTCCAGTGACGTTTCATCAAATTATTAGCAGCCAGGAAAAGGTGGTAGTCCTTATGCTGAAGGTGGAAGAAGGGTGAAAGGGAGAGTAGCAATTATCTCCGTAATAATTCAATAATATAGTTGTTCTCTTATAATCACAGGGTCCAACAGACGATGACGTCCTGGAGTCTCTGTCAGCAGACTTTGACCTCAGCTCTTCAGCTCCAGTTTCGAAATGCTCGGCTGCAACCTCTCACTCTGCAGTTCCACTGTCAATGCAGAAGCAGGTATGTGTCGGCTCATAACTATTCCAGATTGTAGGTGGGAGGACTGTCCTGCACCATTCTACTGGATAGAATGGCACTTACATGATTCAGCTTTCACTGTACAACCACAACCAGAGAAATGCATGTAATGGTTTATCTTCCAGCCCCTGCTCTGTTACCTCGTGTCACCCAGAAACCATTACATAGCTGCCATTTTTCTCATCACATTCAGCTGCCAGCACACTCAACTCTGGAATTCATTCCCTAATCTGTTCTCCTTTAAGCTCCTTAAAACCTACATCTTTAATTGAGCAGCTGATGTTCTGTCCTAATATCCCTCATGGCTCAGTATCAATCGCTATTTGATATCTCAACTTTGAAATGTGATTTAATGTATTATGGTACTGCAAATTGGATGTCGGGGCATACTTCCCCCAGGCTGCAGACATAGCTGTCATCTTCTAGCACTTTATATCCCCACGAAGGATGACCAGTAATAACACTTGTAAAAGCATTTTGACACTTTTGAAGATTCTGTCTGCTTTATCACCAAGTTCCTAAAGAATAGGTTGAGTGGCCCATCCTGCCAGTTCTGCCATTCAATACAATCAAGCTGAATTGATTATGGTCTCAATTTCAGTTTCCTGCCAGATCATCATTTGACTCTCTTGTTAATCAAAAATCTATCCAACCCACTCTTGAATATTCAGTGACCCCTCAACCTCCATTGCTGTCTGTGATAAAGAATTCCAAATGTTAATGATCCTATGAAAGAGGAAATGATCCTTCTCATCTTCATCATAAATGGGATACCTTTTCTATTAAAATTTTAGATTCCCCTACAAGGGAAAATGTCCTCTCAGCATCTGCCCAGTTAAAACCCTCAGAAAAGGTTGCACATGTCAATAAGATCACCTCTCTTTCTTCTAAGTCCCATTGAGTGTAGGTCCAATCTGCTCAAAGTTTCGTAATAAGACAGCTCCTTCAATCAGGAATCAATCTTCTCTGAACTGCTTCCAATAAAAGTATGTTCTTCCTTAAGTAACTTGAACAACACTTTGCACAACACTCTAGCTATAGTCTCATCAATGCCCTACAAAACTATAACACACTTTTATACTCCATATCTCTTGCAATAAAGACCAACATTCCATTTGCTTTCCTGATCACTTGCTGTATTTGCAGGCATATGTATGAGATTCATGTGCAATGACACACAAATCCCATTGTACCAGAGTATTCTTAAGTCTCTCTCCATTTGGATAATAAGATGTGGTCTTTACTTGCTAAGCTAGCATTTATTGTCTGTCCCTATTTGTAAGTGGGAAGGTGATAGTGAGTTGCATTATTGAACTGTTGCAATCCATGTTGTGTAGGTGCAACTACAGTGCTTTCCAGATTGGAGTATTG
The DNA here is from genome assembly GCF_047496795.1 of Chiloscyllium punctatum. NCBI lineage: Eukaryota > Metazoa > Chordata > Chondrichthyes > Orectolobiformes > Hemiscylliidae > Chiloscyllium > Chiloscyllium punctatum. The sequence continues at coordinate 62,287,089 of NC_092740.1, forward strand.
AGAATTTGGACCAGTGACAGTGCAGAAACAGCAGGGGAACTTAGAGCCAGTAACGGTTATGTGAGGGGCTAGGACATCAGATGTGGAGATGAAGGCATTATTGAGCAAATCAATAGTTTCAGAAATACTGTGAAGGTGATGTGAAGGTTAGACAGTTGGAATTTTGAAAGAGCAGTTGTAAATGCATTATACTTATTTTTCCTCCCCCTAGAGACAAAGGGAGATCAGGTTGGAATGGGAATGGGGACGAGGGTGGTGATGATACAAGGACCCATCAGAAATGGTCTTAACTGTGTGATTGGACTAGCAAGACTATGTGAGACAGCAGGATCAAGGGAATGGTCATGAATAGCACGTGGGGAGAAATTTAGAGATGGTAAGAGAACAATGAAATCAGAGGAGAAAGAACATGAACAGTTAAGATGAAAGTTGAAATATGAACAATGAGAATTCTTGGTACAGAGGCTGAGAGGGAGAGCAATGAAGATGTGTCAGTTATAAGATTCTTATCATTCATGTACTATCATGCACCATATTCAGTTGAACAATATGATTAAGATTCAAATTGCATATTTAAAGTTAAAATTTAATTAAATGTTACTTTGAAAATCTGAAGAGACGTTTGGAACTAATACTGAAAACTTCAACATAGTACAAGAAGAGAAAGTGAAAGTTAAATGTTTTTTTATTTCTTATAAAGACACCTCTGCAAGCCTCAACAGCTGCCTCAGTTTCCGTGAGTAAAAATGAAGTAAAGCTAAGTCATAAAGAATAATAAAATATGAACTGTGTGAAGTTTGTTTACAGCAGAAACAGAGTTTTGAGAGTTTGTACAGCACAGAAAAAGGGCCTTTGGCCCACTGTGTCCATCATATCGATCAAATCGGGGACTTGAAGATATCAGCTGCATTGTGTATAATGATGGCAAATGGATCATTCCAGTCTGACTTTGAGTCCACCCATGGTCTTGAGCACATCTTCTGTGCTAACTTGCTGTTTCTTTCAGATCTGACAGTTAACTAAGGCCCTGTCTACTCATTCAAATGGATTGCGGAGGTCCAATATAGGAAGAGCTGGGTATACACTCATATCACATTGGCTCATGTTCCCTCTAAGCTTTGCAACTGTACAACTACCCAACAATTGAGAATGTGCTGCACAAGCATAAGCAAAATTTCCTGTGAAGATACATGGCACTTCAGTGTATGTCTCTCTTAAAAGACTAACTGCTGTCTAGCAAAGGGAGTAAATATTTAAGGTGTGGCTGCTATGTCTTGGATGTATTGAGCCTCTTGGTTGGGATTCACTCTTAGTAATGCCATTAAATATAAAGGGGAGCTGCTTTATTTTGTCCATGTTTGGTCTGAGACTTTGACAAGGTCTGGTAGCAAGTGAACCTGGCAGAACCAGTCAGTGAGTAGGCAGTGTTTTGATAGCTTTGCTTACAACACCTTCAATCCACTCTCTAGACCATTAGTCCAGATGCCTTGATTACTAAGAGCATTTATCACTGTCATCGTCCCCAGAATGTCTCATATGACTTTGCATATCACATTTCAGGTCTAAGTAAAGAAATGGTTGGGATAAACCCGAAGTTGATTAATGCTTGCAAGTGAAACTGAAACAGCAATTGTGATATTCTTTCTTCTTTTTAATAAAGGCACCTCTGAAAGCTTCTACAGCTGCCACAGTTTCTGCGGGTAAAAGTGATGCAAAGGTAAGTGGGGGGGGGGGGGGGGGGCGGTGGGGGGGGGGGAGGGGGGCGGTGGGGTGGCGGGGTGGGGGGGAAGTGTGAAATTGCTGGCAGCAAACAGCAATAGAGGAATCGCACAAACAGATCCATTCACATCTCATCCATCAAGGCCCTTTCCACTATCATCACAGAGTAGTTCTTACTCGATTACACTATTTAAAGTTCTAATGGTCCCAAAGTGCCTCCTTCAATTTAGCAATATTGTGCTTAAAATTCAATCTCCTAACTTCTAGTGGTGCTCAATAGGTACTCACCATTCCTGCAGTACAGGAATCACTGTTGGCTGCTCTGTGCAGGGCACATGTTGTGAGACATCTGGATTGGCACACCCCCAAGAGCTTGAAAGGGCAGATCATAAGGTCTCAGACATCAGTGGCTGTTGCCATACACAAATAGTAAAATTGACCAGTAATTGTTCTGAGAGCAACCTCTTTAATCACTCCTAAAATAAATGTTAGCAAGCAGAGATTAGCCCATTTCCGGGGCTATTCAGAGGACCTCTCAAGAAGTTACGTTGAGATGCCACCTTGGTGGAAAAACCATGACTATTTCTGCTGATGACAGGCCGAGAAAATGACATAGCCTTCTGTAAATATGCAGGCATTAGTGCAGAGTCACATGCTGTGCAACATGAACAGGACTCGCAGAGGAAGAGGTTCGCAGAGGAACCAGTGTGAGGAGGGAGGGGTAAGGGGTCTTTGTTTGAAATACCCTTCTCTATGAGGGTCTTCTGGGAACACTAGACTTTTGTTGGGATGAACCAAGAGCAGTGTCGCGGTTGGCTATATTTCACAATAGAAGTTCGTGACTCCGTTGGAATATCTCTTTTGTAAAGACCTGGAGGCTAAACAAAGTATGAGGACAGCACCCCATGGGCTGGGAAGATCAACATCTCACCATTTTCATCTTCGCAACCAGTTCCTTGCAGCCAGGAGTTGGTTGCATGAGTAACATCTCGCAGTTGATAGCGATAAATGTGTCTGGAGGTGACCAATAGGTTGAAGTAGAGGAGAGGACTTCATTCTGTTCATGAGAGAGAAACATCTCCGAGGTGATAGGGTATATGGCTGTGTAGAGGAGTGGGCTTCCTGATGATGTAGGAGCCATTCATTGGACACATGTAGCTCTGCAGACCCTGCCTATTAACAGTGAATGATCTCACAACTGCAAAGACTTACCACTCAGTCATTGTGCAATTGGTGTGTAACTGCATGATGGAATTCGTGCCCCTCTTCCACATGAGTTGCCCCGAGAACAGTCATAATGCATTTGTCCTTTGGCTGTTTGTGCTGTCCACCATCTTTGGGTCTTCCACTGTCAATGGTAGTATGGGAGTAATTTTACTGAGCCCAGAGCTCAGACCAATGTTCCAAAGGTGTAAATTCATATCCTACTATGACAACTGGGAAGTTAAATTCAATTAATAATTAATCTGGAATTAAAAGCTGGTCTCTGTAATGATGACCATAAAACAACTGGATTGTTGTAAAAATACATCCAGTTCACAAATTCTTCCTTCATGGAAGGAGGTTTACTATCTTTATGCAGTTTGGTCTACATGTGACTCCAGATCCACAGCAATGTAGTCAACTTTTTGCTGCTGTCTGCAAAGCTATTTATTTGTACCTAATTGCTACAAAAAAGTTAAATAAGAGTAAAACTGGTCAGACCACCTAACATCAACCTGGGTACTGAAAACAACAGAGGCACATACTATCAAGGAAACCTTCTGATGATCATTAGTACTGTCCTCATGTGCATTACCAGTTGGATGAAGTATTGAGGGTGGCAAGGTGTTCTGAGTGAGGTACCTCCATACCCTTATTCAGATTAGCTCAGTAACACCACTACTGTGTGAGCAGGCTGAATCCAGAAAGATACCAGTTAGGTTAGCAGCTGGTAGTGAGCCAGCCAACACTCAGGAAATGTCTGTCTGGCCATTTCATCAATAATTTATCTAAAGAAGGTGCATATGTTCGTGACAATAGCGAAAAGAATGATCAATACTCTATAATTATGGAGACTAAGACCCATCTTTACAGAGAACACTCTGTATTATGTTTTGTGGTCTTGTCATATTGCTAAATGGGATAGATCTAGAACAGAACTAGCCACTCAAAACAGGACATCCATGAGGTGCTGTGGGCTACCATCAGCAGCTGAATTGTCTTTAACCACTGCCTGTAACATAAATGGCCCTGTGCATTGTTCACTGCACCATTACCATTATAGGGATCAACCCTGATTCAGGGAGTGGATAAGTGAATGCCAAGAGCAGCAGCTGGCATACCTAGAATTGAAATGTTAACAAGGGACACTAAACAGCAACAGCAGGAAGTGATAGACAAAGTGATCCCACAATGAACAGATCAGCTGCAGCATCCAGGTTGAGAAATGACAAGTAACATTCCTGTCACACTAATGTAAGATATGGATGATTTCCAGCAAAAAGAATCTAACCTTCATCCCTTGACATCGACATCACCATTATTGAATCCTCCACTAATAGACATCTTCGGGAATGCCATTAACCAGAAACTGAACTGACTAGCCATATAAACACTACAATAACAGGTCAGAGGCTAGGAATCCTTCAATGAGTAACTCAGTTCCTGATTCCCCAAAGCCTGACAAACATTTACAAGGCACACATCAAGAAAGTGATAGAATACTGCTCATTTTCCTGAATGACTGCAGCTCCAGCAACACTCAAGAAACTTGACTCATTCCAGGATAAAGCAGCCCATTAGATTATTGATTGTTGCCACATCCACAAACATTCACTCCCTCTACCACTGACGCACAGTAACAGCAGTGTACACTATCTACAAAATGCATTGTAGAAACTCACCAAGGCACCTTCGACCATAGAGATGGACAAGGACAGCAGATACAGAGGAATGCCACCACTTGCATGACCCTCCAAGCCGCTCACTGTCTTGACTTGAAATAGCACCGTTGTTCAGTGGTTAACACTGCAGCCCCACAGCTCCAGGGACCCAGGTTCAATTCCCGCCTCAGGTGACTGTCCGTGTGGAGTTTGCACATTCTCCCTGTGTCTTGATGAGTTTCCTCCCACCATCCAAAGAAGTGCAGGTCAGGTGAATTGGCCATGCTAAATTGCCCATAGTGTTAGTTGCACTCGTGAATGTAGGGTAGGGGAATAGGTCTGGGTGGGTTAATATTCAGAGGGTTGTTGTGGACTTGTTGGGCTGAAGGGCCTGTTTCCATATTGTAGGGAATCTAATCTAATCTATATCAACTTCAATCAGTGTCATTGGGTCAAGATCCTCTAACTCCCTCCTTAATGGTGTTGTGGGTTTACCCACACCAAACGGTCTGCAGTGATTCAAGAAGGCAGCTGACTGTCACCTTCTTGAGAGCAACTAGAGATGTGAAATTAATGCTACCACATCCAGCAGTGTTCACATCCCATGATGGATTATACATCCAATAGCAAAAAACAGGACAATTGAATTTCCAGTCTATTGTTTCACTTAAATCAGATACAATATGCAAGAATAATCTTGTCACATAATACCAGAGCAGACCTGTTAGTGTAACATCATTGCAAACATCATCCAAACACTTTGTTATTATTCTGCACAGTACTTCCCCATGTGTACCAAATTATTCACAAACCAAATTCCAATTTCACCAATCAGTGCTTGTTGAAAGCAGAATCAGAATTATTTTGCTTCACGTTTCCAATGTCAGGTCATACATCCAGGAGAAGAATGTCAGGCAATTATCAGTTCAGGGTGAGCATGGGTTTCTTGGGTTGTTTATTTTTCACCACTGTCAGAATATGTTGCTGCTGAGCTTCGACACAAATTTATTTTGTTTTTAAAGGATGAGGATCCATTTGATCTGCTTGCTGGAACACTTCCATCCGAAGCACCGGACAATTCTGCTCCAAAATACACTGGTCCTGAAGTGAAGGTAGAAATGAAATTTTTTGCTTCTAACTTTTAAACTTTGAATAGTTGAACATTATAGGCCAGTCCATTTCTTTTGTGCATCAGTTTTGGTAGCACTGGTCTTCCCCAGGCCGACAATAACTTGTGTTTACATTGTGCACTTCATGTAGTAAGAAATAGTCAGGTATTTCAGCGCAAAGCTATTGACCAAAATTTAGTACACAATATCATGAGGAAATATAAGGCCAGGTAACTGGAAGCTTGTCTTAGGAGAGTGTGGTCAAGAATTAGAAAAGTTTTGAGAGTGCATTACATGATATTTTGAGACTTATTTTTAAAGGCTGAAGATCCATTTGACCTAATGCCAGGAAAACTTGCATTAAAAGCACCAAAATATACTTACTCAGAGTGGTGAGAATATAAATCAATGATAACCCCTAATACTTATAGTCTTTCAATACAATTCCTTTTATTGCATCTAATGTTCATCCTTTTGTTTATGAAACAAATATTGATTTGTCCAACTTAAATTGGTAACACTGTCCTCTCCCATTTCCGTCAAGCTGTGAGGAGATGGGGTGGGGTGGAGTACTTGGGTTGGAAGCAAGAGATGAGTTTCTGAAAGAAGATTTCTGCTTTTAAGAAAAGCATTGGGTTTCTATTAACTGATCATATGACCAAATTGCCTAGGAGATAAACAATAGAAAAGGAGTTGCCAAATAGGGGTGAGTTAATTGTGAGTGGTCTAGTCTCAAGTGAAGTTTTAGTGTTTAGTTTAATTTAGAACAGTTTGACTGCAGATGGTAATACATCGCTTTTGAACGGTTTATTTGAAATTATATGTTCTGGATAAAAGAGTTTAAAACTCTTGTTGACTGAAGGGCTTTTAATGATGTGTTGAACTTCTAGGGATAGACGAGCTGAGAAAAGAGAGTTCTAGAGAAAAATCTGTGGAGTTCAAGAACCAGGAATTGGAACCAGGAGAGTTCTGATCCAAGGTGGCTACAGTTAAGATGGTGAGGTTACACCCATGAATGGTTGGAGAAGATTTCAAAATAAGCAGAAAGCCCAAGAAAACTCAAATTGTGCTTGATGAAGTACAAGGAAATGCAAAGACAAAGTGGTCTGTTTTCCAATTTTAGATGCAATGACTTTGAGTTTGGGGTTATGTAACTCAAATAGGCAGAGAAGGAAATTTTGAATTAAGAAGTTTGGTTTAGAAAATACGTAATTATACTTTCAATATAAATAGACTATTTAATATCGAGCATAGTTATTAGTTTTAATGTTCCTTGATTCTTTTAGGAATCTTGTGGCTTTGTTCTTTAGAATATGCCTTCTTTTAAAATTCTAAGATAATAAACACATTATTGGTCTCTACGGAGATCATAATGCAGACTTAATGTAGTAATCTCTAGATATTTCACAGGAGTGTGATCAAACATAATTTGTTTTGGAAACATTGAGGGAGAAATTAGGCAATTGACCAAAGTACAGAATTAAGGAGCTTATTTCTAGAAAGCTTCTTAAAGGTGGAGCAAGACACAGTCTGAGAGGCTTAGGGAGTCAATACGAGAGCTCTCTATAACAATTACTTTAGATTTTTTGCAGACATTTTTCAGAGCCTTGAGTAATTTTCAAGAATACTGCCAGAGCTTGAAAATTGCAGGTATAAAGAAAGACTAGATAGGTTGGTTTTCTTAGAAAAGAGAAAGCTGAGAGGCTTACTTTTTCAAAGTCTATAAATAATAAGGGACTTGAATGAAGTGGACAGAGAATATCTGTTTCCCCAGGCAAAGAGGTCAGTTACAGGGTAGCACAGATTTAAGATGCTTGGTAAAAAACTTAGAGGAGACATGGGGAAACATTTTCACTCAAAGGTTGTAGCAAACTGGAATTTGCTCTCCTGTTTGTGAATGATGCAGAAGCACTTAACCCATTTAGAAGGAGCCTGGCTTTGTGCCAGAAACATCTGCAAGGCTACACATGAGGTGCTGGTAGGTGGGGTTAGATTGGGTGGCTGGTTTATTCAACCAGCACTGCTACAATGGGCTGAATAGCCTCTTTTTAGGCTATAATCTTTCTATGGTTGCATGGTTCCAATTTTCTAAATGGTCACTGACCTGCTGAGCTGCAGGTTTCTTTTATTGAAGCACATAAGAAATGAATAAGAGCATTTTATGATTTTCAGGAATCCAATGCTGACAAGAAGAAGGCTGAACGAGTGGGAGAAACTGAAGAATCTATACCCCCTGAATACAGATTCAAAGATCAACCAGGCTCTAAGGTTTGGTTCAGATAATCAATTTGAGAGAAGCCTGTAGTTTTTCTGTTTTCAAAGAAAATCTATTTAGAAAACAGGAAGCATTCTAAAATAGTATTCATAGAATGACATTTTAGTTGTAGTTATGTTGCTGCTTTACCAGCTGGCTTCCATTCTATTTAATTTTGCTTCCATTAATAAAATTTAATAAAATTTGTTTATTGTAACAGGATAAAGCTAAAGGGGTTCCTTCGTCCACTGGGCCAGGCGCAAGACCAAAGGTCACAGAGAAGGTAAAGCTGAAGTTTTTCTTTATCTATTGCGAGAGAATTTGATTTACTACAGTGAAACTTCCAGGCACAATTTGTAATTCATTGGTTCTTATAGCTTTGCTTGGATAGTGAAGAAGGTTACCTCAGAGTACTATGGGAACTTAATTGGATGGTCTAAAGGGCCACAGATTGGCAGATGGAGTTTAATTTAGATAAATGTGAAGTACTGCATTTGGAAAAGCAAATTAGGACAGGACTTGTACACTTAATGTTAAGGTCCTGAAGGAATGTTGCTAACAAGGAGGCCTTGAAGTGCAGGTTTATAGTTACTTGACAGTAGAGTCGTCGGTAGGTAGGATAGTGAAGAAGGCATTTGGTATGCTTTCCTTTATTAGTCAGAGCACGTTGCGAGGTCATGTTGCGGCTGTGCAGGACATTGGTTCGGCCACTTTTGGAATACTGCGTTCAAAAATTCTGGTCTCGCTCCTATAGGAAGGATGTTGTGAAACTTGAAAGGGTTCAGAAATTATTTACAAGGATGTTACTAGGGTTGGAGGGTTTGACCTATAAAGAGAGAATGAATAGGCTGGGGCTGTTTTCCCTGGAGCGTTGGAGGCTGAGGTTCTGTTCTTTAGAGCAAAGAAGCTAACAGGGGACCTGATTGAAATGAATAAGGTTATGAGGGTATGGACAGGATGGATAGAAAGAGTCAATAACTCTGAGGCATAATTTTATAAAAGGCAGGAAGTTTTCAGGGGATTTGAGGGACACTTTTTTTCACCTAGGTGGTAGTGGGAATCTGGAATGCACTGCCTGGGAGGGTAGTAGAGGTGGGCAACCTCTCAACCTTTAATAAATACATGATGAACACTGGAAATGTCATAATGTTTAAGGCAAGGAGCTAATTGCATGAAATTGGGATTAGTGCAGATAGGTCGTTACGGACTTGATGGAATGAAGGACCTCTTTTGTTTTTTTAGAACATAGAACATAGAACAATACAGCACAGAACCGGCCCTTCGGCCCACGATGTTGTGCCAAACATTTGTCCTAGCTTAAGCACCTATCCATGTACCTATCCAATTGCCGCTTAAAGGTCACCAATGATTCTGACTCTGCCACCCCCACAGGCAGCGCATTCCATGCCTCCACCACTCTCTGGGTAAAGAACCTACTCCTGACATCCCCCCTATACCTTCCACCCTTCACCTTAAATTCATGTCCCCTTGTAGCACTCTGTTGTACCTGGTGAAGAAGTCTCTGACTGTCTTACTCTACCTATTCCCCTGATCATCTTATAAACCTCTATCAAGTCACCCCTCATCCTTCGCCGTTCTAATGAGAAAAGGCCTAAGCATGCTCAACCTATCCTCGTACGACCTAGTCCCCATTCCAGGCAACATCCGAGTCAATCTCCTCTGCACCCTCTCCAAAGCTTCCACATCTTTCCTAAAATGAGGCGACCAGAACTGCACACAGTACTCCAAATGTGGCCTTACCAAGGTCTTGTACAGCTGCAACATCATTTCACGACTCTTGAATTCAATCCCTCTGCTAATGAACACTAATACACCATAGGCCTTCTTATAAGCTCTATCCACCTGAGTGGCAACTTTCAAAGATCTATGAACATAGTCCCCAAAATCCCTCTGCTCCTCCTCCTTACTACGAACCCTACTCTTATCCCTGTATTCGGCATTCTTATTTGTCCTTCCAAAATGGACAACCTCACACTTGACAGGGTTGCTAATTTTCTAGCTGAATACAATCTCAGCTATTAACCTTTTGATTGTCCCCATTCCTCAGCCCAGCTCTGCATCATATCTAAGTCCCTTTGCAGCCAACAACAGCCCTCCTCACTATCCACATCTCCACCAATCTTCGTATCGTCTGCAAATTTACTGACCTACCCTTCAACTCCCTCTTCCAAGTCATTAATAAAAATTACAAACAGCAGAGGACTCAAAACTGATCCCTGTGGAACTCCACTTGTAATTGAACTCCAGGCTGAATATTTACCATCTACCACCACTTCGACTGGTTAGCCAGTTCTCTATCCAACTGGCCAAACTTCCCACTATCCCATGCCTCCTGACTTTCCGCATAAGCCTTCCATGGGGAACCTTATCAAATGCCTTACTAAAATCCGTGTACACTACACCCACTGCTCTACCCTCATCCACATGCTTGGTCACCTCCTCAAAGAATTCAATAAGACTTGTAAGGCAAGATCTACCCTTCACAAATCCGTGCTGGCTGTCCCTAATCAAGCAGTGGCTTTCCAGATGCTCATAAATCCTATCCCTCAGTACCCTTTCCATTACTTTGCCTACCACCGAAGTAAGACTAACTGGCCTGTAATTCCCGGGGTTATCCCTATTCCCTTTTTTGAACAGGGGCACAACATTCGCCATTCTCCAGTCCCCTGGCACCACCCCCATTGACAGTGAAGACGAAACGATCATTGCCAATGGTTCTGCAATTTCCTCTCTTGCTTCCCACATAATCTTAGGATAGATCCCGTCAGGCCCGGGGGACTTGTCTAACCTCAAGTTTTTCAAAATGCCCAACACATCTTCCTTCCTAACAGATATCTCCTCTAGCTTACCAGTCCGTTTCATACTCTCCTCTTCAACAATATGGTCCCTCTCATTTGTAAATACTGAAGAAAAGTACTCATTCAAGACCTCTCCTATCTCTTCCGAGTCAATACACAGTCTCCCACTACTGTCCTTGATCGGACCTACCCTCCTTCTCGTCATTCTCATGTTTCTCACATACGCATAAAAGGCCTTGGGGTTATCCTTGATCCTACCCGCCAAAGATTTTTCATGCCCTCCCTTAGCTCTCCTAATCCTTTTCTTCAGCTCCCTCCTGGCTATCCTGTATCCCTCCAACGCTCTGAACCTTGTTTCCTCAACCTTATGTAAGCCTCCTTCTTCCTCCTTCCAAGACATTCAACTTCCCTTGTCAACCAAGGTTCCCTCACACGACCATCTCTTTCCTGCCTGACAGGTACATCCATCTCAAGGACATGTCTTATCTATTCCTTGAAAAAGTTCCACATTTCAACGACATCCTTCCCTGACAGCCTATGCTCCCAATTTATGCTCCTCAGATCCTGTCTTGCAGCATCGTATTTATCCTTCCCCCAATTGTAAAACCTACCCTGTTGCACGCACCTATCTCTCTCCATAACCAAGGTGAAAGTCACAGAATTGTGGTCACCATCACCAAAATACTCACCCACTTACAAGCCCATCACTCGGCTTGTTACCAAGTACCAAATCCAATATGGCCTCCCCTCTGGTCGGACAATCTACATACTGAGTTAGAAAAGCTTCTTGGACACACTGCACAAACACTGCCCCGTCCAATCTACTTGATCTAAAGAGCTTCCAATCAATATTTGGGAAGTTGAAATCGCCCATGACTACTACCCTGTGGCTTCTGCACCTTTCCAAAATCTGTTTCCCAATCTGTTTCTCCACATCTCTGCTGCTACTGGGGGGCCTATAGTAAACACCCAACAAGGTGACTGCTCCTTTCCTATTTCTGACTTCAGCCCATACTACCTCCAAAGGCAGAGCCCCCTCGAACTGCCTTTCTGCAGCCGTTATACCATTTCTAATTAGCAATGCCACCCCCCCCCACTCCTTTTTTACCACCCCGCTTAATCTTACTGAAACATCTGTAACCAGGAACCTCCAACAACTATTCCTGTCCCTCTTCTGTCCATGTTCCCGTGATGGCCACAACATCGTAGTCCTGTGCTGTCTGACTCTGAACTGCTGAAATCCAAAACGTAGCCGCCAAAAATCAAAAAGCATATCTGAAGGAAATTTCAAGATCTTTGGAAAAGATCTTGACCCCTGAAAGGTACTCACAAAAATTGTTTATATCAAGAACCAGTGTGCAAATACATGATAGGAGAAAGTGAGGACTGCAGATGCTGGAGATCAGAGTCAAGAGTGTGGTGCTGGAAAAGCACAGTAGGTCAGGCAGCATCCAAGAAGTAGGAGAATTGACATCAGGAATTCCTGATGATGGATTTATGCCCAACCCGTCGACTTTTCTGCTCCTTGGATGCTGCCTGACCTGCTGTGCTCTTCCAGCACTACATGCTCAACTGCAAATATATGATGTCCAATGTTAGGTGGAAACATAAAATGCAATTGTAACTGAGCTCTGAAGAAGGGTGAATTTGGAGATATTGTCCACCATACTCTGTTGTGTACATTATACAAGTGAGACCTGATAGACTTCAGCTCACTCTCCTTTCAATGCGTGCAAGAGCCTAATGTGTGTGAAAGAAAATTGCACAGTTCTTCACACATGCTACAATGCAATTTTGTCATTTGTGCTCCACTGCAGATAATTTGAAGCCTTTATACCTTTATTCTTGAAATATCTTGAGATGGTTTCATTGCACGTATGTCTTGTAATCACAGAGCATGACAGAAAGTGATGTCATAAAGTCCCTGTCTGCAGACTTCGCTCACAACCCCCCAGCTCCAATTTCAAAATGCTCAGCTGCAAGTTCTCACTCTGCACCTCCACTGCCTTCACAGCAGGTATGGTAACAATGTAAAACCATTAGAAACTGCAGACGCTCCTCTCTGCCTCATTGTCTTACTATGTGGGATGATATTTGTCTAATTTTCTAACTGAATACAATCTCAGCTATTAACCTTTGATTGTCCCCATTCCATCAACTTCCAGATTCTACCCTGACACAGGTTATAGGGCACTACCTTTGAAATTATTCTTCTGTGTGACCCCCCATTTCACACTTGAAAACTTACATGACCCCAGGCACCATCAAAAACAAAACAGCAATAAAGCATTTAGCATATATGTTTTGAAGTTTGTGCAGCATAACTCAGTAGATAAAGCATCATATAAAGATGAAAAGGTTTCAGCCAAGCTCTTTCTAGTGAGAAAAGACTGAAGAAATCCTCTCTTACCCATCCCCCACGCTCATTGTAATCAGGTCCTCTCCTTGCACCACAAACTCCCCAACCCCACTCCCAAACCCTTCTCTTCCACTTTACTCATTTTTTATTTAGCTACTGTGCCTGTGAAGTGAAGTCGCTGTGGTGGGTTAAGGATCCTGCTAAGCAGGAAGACAGAAATAGAAACAATAATGTTTTGAAGGCACCACTTGCTTCCCCACCTAGTCCAGTGGCCTCTCATAACCAGCCAGTGACGTGTTACATTTGCCAGTTTTTGGCCATGTTAAGTCAGCATACAGTTATCTAGGGCCCACTGAACTTGCCACAAAAGGTATTTTGTAATTTTAAAGAACTTTGGACTGACTGTCCACCCTGCACTGTTTGATGCAATTTATCAACTGTGTCCAGAATTATCTCAGCAATGCCTCTAGGCTAAGTGCCCTTCCTTCAACAGCTGCCATTGTGTTTTGGAGAAGGGACAGCTTATGGGCACGAGTACAATCTTTATGATCCTAGAGGGGTTGTGAATCATAATTTAAGGTATTGAGAATAGCAAAAGAAATGGTTCTGAAAAGGTGATTGTTGAAAACAAACAATTGAAACTGAGGAATCTGATAAAGGATCATCGGAGTCAAAAGTTAACTCTGTGTTTTTCTCTCCACAGATATTGCAGGAACTGTATTTTCAACCTTATCTGCTCTTAATTTCGAACATTCCAAATACTTTACTCTTGTATTAGAATTAAATTCGTAGTGAATATTCTTCCAGAACTTTTCACCTTTCAGAAGTATTGCTGTACTTTCTGACAGGATTTTAATTTGTCGCTTACTCCATTCAACTCAGTTGCATGTGTTTCCCTCCTAGTGTTTTCTCAGGTTTCCAGCAGAATTCACTTTCACAGGCACTCTTCTTTCCTTAGCACTTACTGTCCATGGAATCAAACTGAAATCCTATCTTTTTGTTGAGCATTGATTAGAAATCCTCAACCTGAAGTGTTAATTCTGTTTCTTTCTCCACAGATTCTGACAGGCCTGCTGAGTATTTCCAGCATTTTCTTTGTAATTACAATTGTAATGTTCTTTCTTGCAAAGGCACCCCTGAAAGCTGCTTCAGCTGCCTCAGTTTCAGCAAGTAAAAGTAGTGCTAAGGTAAGCCAAAACAAAAAGTAAATGTGAACTATCTGGTAGCTGCCAATAATAACAAAGGGATTACACAAATAAACCAATTCAGGAAATCTACACAGGTCATTTACTTCTCAGATATCATCAATAATCAGAGAGCTGTTCTTAACTCCATTATCCCAATTTGTAATAATAATGTTCCAAATATGCATACACAAGAATCTTACATCCAGCCGGCTCCTACACTGTGAAATTACTTGCAGCCCTTTCTATCGAACATCTTCGCAAGCTTCAGATTTTTGTCTGCACCACAGTTCCCTCCATTAGTGCAAAAGCAATTACTTAATAAAATGTCGGTTCATTAATCAGTGAAAACAAAAGTCCTAATTGTCACAACCAGTGTTATGGTTCTCCTTCAGGATAAGGTATGAAGGGCATTTCAGTAAAGTTAAAACAATGATGACTTGGATTGTTTCTAGGAAAATGTTACACTGATCTCATACATTTCTGCAGAACTTTGGCATCAGTTGAAACAAGCCCTTTTATTTTTAAAGGATCAGGATCCACTTGACCTGCTTGCAGGAACACTTCCGTCTGAAGCACCGGACAATTCCGCTCCAAAATATACTGGTCCTGCAGTGAAGGTATGAGAACATTTCTTGCATGATATTTTGGCGGTTATGTGATATTCCTGTAACTGCATCATTTACTGGTCTGTCTCTTTGTGAAACGATTATACATTTGTGTATGTGAATTTGGGCTTCTGTTAGACCTGTCCTTTCCCCAGTCCAACAACTCTTGCGTCATTAGAACATGTTAATGTAGTAAAATTTTTTTCAAAACTTCACAGTAGAATGATCAAGCAAAATTTGATAACAAGGAATGCTGAGAGATATTGGGGAAGGTGACCAAAAACTGCATTAAAGTGAATGTTTTATGGAGCTTCTCAAAAGTTGAGGGAGATGTAGAGAGGCTTAGGTTCAGAGTTCCAAGACAACCCTGTTAAGTATTAAAAGCCTTTGCAGCTTGCACAACTTCCTAAATGTTCGATTATTCACTTAACTCCAGTTATTATTTTACAGCAGTGCAATATGTGGTCAAGTAGTATTGTCCCTACCTTGGGGTCTGTTACAATGCAGTCAAACCGTCTGAATATCAATGTGTAAGTCCTTTCAAATAGCCTGGCAGTAAGAGCAGTCCCTTGGTGAGAACCATGTGGTAGCTGCACTGCAACAATCTTGCCATGTTAAAAGATTCCACATTCAGGTTTTGTAAAGTAAAAAGTGTTATCCTCTTTCCAAAGGTCTACCATACACACACACAGACACACAACTCACATGTGCCTGGATGTTGTATCTTAACATCTATGCGAGTGTTGATTTTTTTAATTTGTCATTTTTTTAGGAATCAGATGCTGATAAGAAAAAGGCTGAACGAGTAGGAGAAACTGAAGAATCTATCCCCCCTGATTACAGACTCAAGGAACAACCTGATCCTAAGGTTCAGTAAAACAATCAATTTGAGACAAGCCAATAATCTTTATATTTTCAAAACATGTTAGTGTACACAAGAGTGATTAAAATCTAAAATTTTCTGAATTCAAAATTTCTGCTTTAGTGTTGGCTATGGTTCAGCCAATGGAACACATGCCTCTTAGTCAGAGTATCTGAGGCAAGTCATATTCCAGGGTCTTGAGGGTAAAACTCAATGCTGGACACAAATGCAGTATTGAGGGAGAAACTGTCCTCTGAATGAGAGTGAAAGTGAGACCTGGTATGTTCTTACAGGTTGTATGTCAGAAATGACATGTCAGCATTTCAAAGAGTCGGGTAATCCTCCCCCATGATCTCCACAAAATTTATCCCTCAACAGCAACATGAAAACAGGTTGTCTGGACATGGTCATATTGCTGTTTGTGGGAGTTCACTGTGTTGTTATATTCACCTTTGCAACTTAGGAAGTATGGGCTATAGGCATTAATCAGGTGTAAATCTCTTCTTGAAATGTTCTGAGCATATGAAATATGCTAGAGTTATGCAAGTTCTTCTTTTGTCATTGAAGAAGAAATAATGCTGATATTATGGTTACAATGAATCTGATAAAATTACAGAAGTGAAATTGTTGTCAGTTTAAGCTAATATCAATGCATGCCTAAACCCTCCATTGATGAAACTTGCAAAATATTGTTTGCGGTTCAACTTATTAGACAAAGAAGGCTCACACTTACATCATATATGATGCTGCACTATGGAGTATTTTGCCAAGATTTATGTTACTTTATCATCTGCTTTTAATTCTATATAATTCTGATGTCCCAAATAGAAATCTGATAATATTTTGTCATTTGAATAGGATAAAGGTAAAGTGACCTCTTCTTCCACTGGTCCAGGTGCAAAATCAAAAGAAACAGAGAAGGTAAAACTTTTTTTGTCCTCTTGTAAGAGTATTTGGTTCCTTACAGTGAAAAACTTTCAGCCACAAACAGTAAAACTGTAATTCTCACAATCTTGGTATATTAATGATGGTGGTGGAGCTCTATTAAAGGATATTACTTCACACAGTGTTAGAGCTGCATCAGCAGTGATATTCCGATTATTGCTCAAGATTGGAGAACGCTGCATTCCCAGAAACAAAAATGACCCGTGTGAACAGTCTCCATTATAGTGTTAAGCAAGTAAATAAGAGAAAAATAAAGTACTTACAACATAAGGAATGTCAGAGATGTGAAAAGGAAATTTGCCTAATTGAAAATTCACCCTCATCACTTCTTCAAAACATCACTCTATGCTTATTCCTAATTTGAAAATATGAAAGTTCCAGGTTCTGGATCTTATGAATTTTGTTTTAGTTGGGAAAATGGCTTCTCATTTTTTTGTCCTCTTTACATATGTATAGAAGTCCTGGTAATAATTCTTGCTATATCTTTGTACATTGGTCTTTGTGATTTCCACTCCAGTGATAATGTTTTCTGGAAATGTAATTTGCAGGTCTAACTGCAGCCGGCTGAAATATGAGAAATTAGCCATTTTCCTTTTCGTGTTCCAGAAATTGAACTTAAATTTTTTGCTTCTCTGACCTTCCATTGGGTAATGCAGACCTATGAGAACTTAAATGTTATGAAGGAAATTTGTCAGATAATGGCATTCGAAGCCTTTGTGTCTTTGTTCTTGAAGTATTTTGGGATGGCTTACTGACGTTCGTGGTATTGTCGTTGCAGAAAATGACAGAAAGTGATGTCCTGGATTCTCTGTCAGCAGACTTTGTCCAAAGCTCTCCAGCTCCAGTTTCCAAATGCTCAGCTCCAATGTCTCAATCAGCACCTCCACCAACTTCACTGAAGCAGGTATGACATAATGTAAAACTGTTAGAGACTGCAGATGGAGGGCTCTCCTCCATTGTGTGACAGTGTGGATCAGCACTGTTCTTCCATTCAGACACAGCCATAGGAACATAGGAAAAGGAACAGGCCATTCAGCCCATCGATCCCATTTAGCTATTCAATGAAATCATGGCTGATCCATGGCCTACCTCCTTCGGCATTTGGCCCATATCCCCAATACATTTGCTTAACAAAGCATTATGTATCTTAGATTATGCGAGGATCTCTCACAATGGTTTCTCTTCCAGCTCCATGCGTTACCTCTGGAGTTCCCCATAGATTTACAATTATATGCAGCACCTTGCTGATGTAATTGAGAAGCACAATGTCACATTTCTTGTGTACCATGATAATACACAACTAATCATCACCTCTGTTCATGGGGAGAACTGAATGCACACTTCTGTGGCAGGTTTGGTGGCTGGGGACATTTCATTATACAGGATGCCCTCCTGTCTCTACCCAATTTAAAAACTGAAAGAATTGCAGATGCGGTAAATCAGAAACAGAAATTACTGGAAAAGTTCAGCAGGTCTGGCAGCATCTGTGAAGAGAAATCCAAGTTAACGTTTCAGGTCACAGAGAATAGTCACAGTGTGCAAAACATTAACTCTGATTTCTCTCCACAGATGCTGCCAGAGCTGCTGAGCTTTTCCAGCAATTTCTGTTTTTGTTTCCACCTCAATTAAGTCCATGGTGGGTAGGTCTTCCTACTCTGCGATCAGTTGAGGTCCTTGTGTATAATTGATGCCCATATAAGGGGAGTCCTGCTGCTGGTACTCACTCAATGGCAGATGGGGACTAGCCATGTGAGAAGACCAACAAACAAATCCCATGTGACACTGCTGCCAGGTTCTGAGGGGGTGTGTCCCTCTTTCAAAGGCTCTCAGTGCCTGATTAAGGGCATGGCATCAGGAAAGTGAAAACTGAAGTCCTCTTCACCCATCTGGCCTTTCACTCCACTGCCCTGCCCCAAGCAAGCTCACGATTTCCCTCCTGGCATCACCTCCCCATAGCCTAGGATCCACCAATGACTCTATCCCTGGAGTAGGTGTCTGGCTAACAACAGCCACTCCTCCTGAATGGTAATATCATTCAACAGAGGGGCTGGCTTCTTGGTGAGACTTCAGGGCCCATGTTTGGAGAGAAGGGCTACTGTTGTGCAATTAATTCTACAAGCCTTGCCTAAAAGAGATGACATGTCCTCCTGCTAGCTCTCCAGCTGAGATCCCTGTTGCTGCCATTGAATACCACCAGACATTTCCATTGTGTCTCCTTTGCTACACTTGTGATCCAACAACCAGTATTGGGTCCACAAACATATCCTCTAGCTCAAAGCTGATCGCATAAGGTCATTGCCTTCAGTCTGAACTACAAGCTCTGTTCCATAGGGATCAGTTCCATCATTCTCCTGGTATTCCAGTCAGCATCCCATAGTTGACTCTCCATGAAAAATTTGCTTTTCTGAACCTCCCTTGGCCATTTTCTGATTCACACAAAGTCCCATTCACATGCCATCCCTGTGCTTGTTAACTTAAATTGACTAGGAGAAAGTGAGGACTGCAGATGCTGGAGATCAGAGCTGAAAAGTGTGTTGCTAGAAAAGCGCAGCAGGTCAGGCAGCATCCAAGGAGCAGGAGAATCGACATTTCAGGCCCGAAACATCGATTCTCCTGCTCCTTGGATGCTGCCTGACCTGCTGCGCTTTTCCAGCAACACATTTTTCAACTTAAATTGACTTCCAACCCGATATTGCCTTTAACTTTAAACTTTTCATGCTTGTTTTCGAATCTCGACATGGCTTCACCCTCTCTATATATCCCACTTCTTCCAGATCTTCAGCCCTCCAACATCTTTGCAATTCTTCATTTTTGCTCTCCTGCACATTCCCATTTGTAATCATTCCACCATTGATGGCTATCCTGTCAAGTGCATAAACCTTAAAATCTGAAATCCCTGCCATAAAGCTCTCCACATCTTTAATAGCTTCTCCTCCTGTAAGCTAGATAAAGTCAAGCTTTTTCATCATTTGACCTATTTGATCTTCTAGGGCCACAGTGTCAAATTGGTTGTGAGTCCACCAAGTCCATCAGGCTGGCCTGCTGCTTTAATACACAGGGAACAGTCTTAATAATTTCAGAGTGCCCCATTTGGGAAGAAGCCCTGCCACAGAGAGCTGCCAGTCAACCTGATTGACTGCTGGATCTGTACTTCCAGCAGCACCAGGACTGAGTGATTGTTGCTACTGATACTAGAGCCAGTGTCTAAGCAGATGGAGTCATTAAACCCAGACTCAGAGGTATGTCAAGTACTTTAGGCAGGTCTGGTTAAAAAAAACCCTAGTAGTGAGGATAAGAGAGTGGGGTCCATAGTCTAGAGGCCATTGTGGAGATGGTTTAATGAGGGTTTTGACTTGGTGCTGGTGTGCCAAATGGGCACAGAACGTTCCCTAAAGGAGATACTCCCTATTCTTACCTGACAGTAACTTACACACTGAGAGCTGTTGGGATACTCGTCTTGCCTCTGCCTTTCTTTATTGCAGGTAAAGCAGTGTCAGAGGCAGAGTGATGTATGTTGGCCATTAATCATGCGACCACTCAATAGGCCTTAGTGTGTGTGGACTGCCTGACACATTCTCCATCAAACATAATATAGGGACAAATTGGGGATTGATGGGAACAAGTCCCTCCCTCTCCACTGGAATATGTAAAACCCACCCCGTGACTTTAATAAAAATGGTCAATGAACCAATTTGGAACCAAATGGAATAGGTTTTAACTTTATGTGAAACTGCAAAACAGATGGTAAGGAACTGAAAATCTATTTTACACCATTCACAACTTTTATTTCCTTGACTTTATGCCACTCAAAACAATATAATCATTGCAAGAAAATAATTTGTTTTCATATTTTTTCCTTCTGATCTGGACAGACATATCTCCTGGTCACTACTTCATACCATTTTCTCTTCTCTGAAATCTCTGGGGTCAATGGGAATAGCCTCCACGGAAATTCATATAAGCTCATCAGAGCAAGCTGCACAGAAGGGAGCAAATGGCAACACTGATACCTTTCCTCTAAATGTCCTGAACACAGTCAAAACTCACACAACACCAGGTTAGAGTCCAACAGGTTTATTTGAAAGTACAAGCTTTCAGAGAGCTGGTCCTTCATCAGCTAACTAGTCAGGCAGGACCATAGAATACAATCACAACAATTAGGCTGAGCTTGTTAACTGGCTCTCAGTTGGTAAAACTATCACTTCTAAATTAGAAAGTTTCAGTTTCAAGTCCCACTTCAGAACCTGAACCTCAAGTAAAAAATCGCGGCTGATACTTCAGTGCACAACTAAGGGAGTACTACTCTATCTGGGGTACCATCATTTGATTGAGTTGATAGTAAATACACATTTGCCTGTGAGATGGGTACAAAGATTCTACAGCGCTGTTTTGAAGACGAGCAGCATGTTGGCCAATATTAATCTCTAAATCAATATCAGAAAAAGACATTGTCACAGAGGTCTAAATGTGTGGCGCTGGAAAAGCACAGTCAGTCAGGCAGCAAACGAGAAGCAGGAAAGTCAACATTTCGAGCATAAACTCTTCATCAGGAATCAAACGTCGATTCTCCTGCTCCTCGGATGCTGCCTGACTGGCTGTGCTTTTCCAGTGCCACACGTTTTGACTCTGATCTCCAGCATCTGCACTCCTCACTTTCTCCAATTTCACAGAGATGATTGTTTGAATAAATTATGTGCTGTGTTTTCTCAATTACAAAAAGGACTTCACTTCAAAATTCTCCATCGACTGTAGAGCATTTTTGGCCATTCTGTTGTTATGAAAACTGCAATGTAATAGCCAGACTTTTCTATTTCCACCTTCCAGTTCTAAAATAGCAGACTAGGGAATTTTCTTGAGTAGCATTGGACTATTGCAGCTGGATGAAACACACGCACCTCCCCCACTGCTGTTGGGACTTTTATGTTCTGTCAGCCTCCTACATCACCAATCATGTGAGTAGTAACAACATACGAAAAATGCATTTCTACATATTTGGAGATTCTATTCACTTCACTACTCAGGAATGTTTACTCTCAGCAATGTCCAAGACTGCCATTTGGCAGGTCGGAATGCCTCATGTGACTCTCTACGTTGCATTTAAGATTTTAATAATGGTGGTATAAATGATTCTGCAAATCTGAAGTTATTAAATATTATGTAGTATAAACAATCAAAATGGAAAAATATCATTATTATGTTCTTTTTCTGACAAAGGCACCTCTGAAAGCTTCCACATCTGCCACAGTATCTGCAGCTAAAAGTGATGCAAAGGTAAGTGAAAACAGAGTAAAATGTGAAATTACTGGTAACAAACATAGGCAGCAGAGGAATGATACAAACAGATCCATTTTGGAAACCTTTCTGCTATAATCACAGAACAGTTCTTAACTCTAATAGCCTAATCCACCCCTGTCATGTTCCCAAACTCCTTTTAAAAGAACAAAAGAGATGTACAGGCCCTTCGCCCTCAAAGCCTGTGTCGATCATTATGTCCTAACTAAACTAAAAGATAAACCTTCTGCCCTTATTGGGTCCGTATCCCTCTATTCCATTCCTATTCATGTAACGATACTGATGCTTCTTAAGTGTTGCCAAAATGACTGCTTCCACCACCTCTTCAAGCAGTGCATTCCAGGCTCCTAACACTCTCTGCGTGAAAAACGTCCCTCAGACATCTCCCTTAAACTTTCCCCCTCTCACCTTGAACCTGTGCCCTCTTGTAATTGAAACTTCAACCCGAGGAAACAGCCTCTGACTATCCACCCTAGCTATGCCTCTCATAATTTTGTAAGGCCTCTATCAGGTTTCCTCTCAGCCGCCATCTTTCCAGTGAAAACAGTCTAGTCTTTTTAACCTTTCTTCATAGCCAGTTCCCTCAAGACCAGGTAACGTCCTGGTGAATCTTCTCTGCACTCTCTCCAAAACTTCCGAGTCCTTCTGGTAGTGTAGTGACCAAAACTGCACACAATATTCCAAATGTGGCTTAACAAGGGTTTTATACAGCTGCAACATGGTTTGCCAACTCTTGTACTCCTTGTACAAGTATGCCATGTACCTTTATCTCCTTTGCCATCTGTGTTGCCACTTTCTTAAGGTAACCCCATCACAGTCAAGCAGATTTATAGTGTAAAATGCTTCCATCACAACTTTTCGATTTTCATCTACACCTTGTTTCCCCACATGTACCAGCAAACTAATTCGGAAAGCAAATTTCAATCTTACGAACCAGTGATTGTAGAAACTAAAGCTGTGATTATCCCAATTTGAACACTAAACTGACAATTTCCTGAGAAAAGTGGTAAATGTAGCCAATGTGATGTGCCTCATGCACTCCACCACTATTTTATATGCAGCAAGACTGAGTGTGGTAGTGGTGATGGGGGCTGGGAGCTGGGAGGGTGGTACAGTTAGAGACATCGCATTATACAGCACAGAAGCATACGTTTTGGTCCAACTTGCCTGTGCTGACCAGATATGCTAAATTAATTTAGTTCCACTTGCCAGCATTTTTCCCATATCCTTCTAAACCCTTCCTATTCATGTACCCATTCAGATGCTTTTTAATTGTATCTGACTCCACCATGTCATCTGGCAATTCATTCCATACACACATCACCCTTTGCGTGAAAAAGTTGCCTCTTAAGTCTCTTTTATATCTTTCCCCTCTCACCTTAAACCTATGCCCTCTACTTTTGGACTCCCCTACCCTGGGAAAAAGACTGTGATTATTCACCTTATCCATGCCCCTCATGATTTTATAAAACTCTATAAGCTAACCCCTCAGCCTCCAATGCTCGAAGGAAAATAGCCCCTGCCTATTCAGGCTCTCCCAATAGCTCAAACCTTTCAGTCCCAGCGACATCCTTGTCAATCGTTTTGCACCGTCTCTCAAGTTTCACAACATTCCTTCCTATGGCAGGGAGACCAGAACTGAACGCAGTATTCTAAAAGCAACCTATCCAATATCCTCTACACACACAACATGACCTCCCAATTCCTATAGTCAATGCACTAGCCAATATAGACAGAATTTGGCATTTTAAGCAGAAATCTGGAAACTTTTATTAGGCAGGCTGGTCTGTAGAAATGAAGGGAAATGGCGATTTCACACAGCACCATTTTCTCTCTGTTACCTCTGACTAAGAAATTGTCTGCAAGCCCATGAGTTACAAACTCAGTTGCCTCGCTTCTGTTCTATTCTCAATGGGGTGTTAATTGGCTCAGGGCGAGAACCACTGTGTCCATCTGAATAGAAGAATCCACCATAGTGAGCCATTGATTAACTGTTTGGCTCATAATTCATTTACCCCAGCAGCACCCATGTGACCAGTGGCCATTGCTGGGACTGCAGCCAGAACCCAAAGAAGAGAAGGTTATGGAGGACAGACTGTGCTTGTTAAGCATTGACAGAGCCTGTCTGACAAAGCGCAGCTCAATGGATGAGGGATGAATGGAATGAGAGAGGTTAGAAGTAAGGGGAGGATGTCATTGTGGGGGAGGGGCTTTCTCAATAAGGGTAGAGTTCTTGAAAACAGATTCCCACTTACAATTGCCATTGCCACAAAAAGACAGCCAAAGGGTGAACAGGTTGCTTAAGCCTCAATCACTCCTTGTTAAATGAAAGACAGGTCGGAGGTTATTGAGGAAGGCCACACACACTTCCTCACCTTCACACTAACCTGAGGGGAGCAGAAAATGCATCTTCCTCTTACACGACTCTCCTTCGGGACAAGGAAGTCAGGAAATTGTCAGTTAAGTGTGAGCCCTGGTTTCTTGGGTTGTTTCCAGTAACATGTTTTACCATTGTGATGAAATGTTTCCATTGAGCTTTGTTGCTAATAGGAAATATCTTTTACTTTTAAAGGGTGAAGACCCATTTGACCTGCTCGCAGGAACACTTCCATCAGAAGCACCAGACGATTCAGGCCCAAAATATACTGGTCCCGAAGTGAAGGTACAAATGGAAGTTATCTCCTGATAGTTTTTTTTTAACTTTAATTATATTCCTGTTATTGCATTACACGTAGATCCATTTGTTTGTAAAACTCATAAAAATTAGGATGTATGGAATTAGTCACTATTGGTGACAATGTCTATTACCAAGTGCCACAATAACAGTTTGTATTTATATGACACATAATGAAGGAAAACATCCCAAGGTTTCTCACAGTTCTTTTACTTCATCAACAGTTTAAAAGCAAGCTATATGAGTAGGTATTAGGACAAGTGACCAACAGCGATATATGTTGTTCAGTGTTTTAAAGGAAGAAATAGAATTAGAGAGGCAGTAGGACTTGGGGAGAGATTTTAGAGCATGTAACTGTGAACAGCTCAATTTTTTTACAAGCTACTTTTGCAGAGCCTTGAATATCCTAATTGTTTAATTCTTTCTCAAGATGTGGGTGTTGCTGGCAAGGCCAGCATTTGTTGGCCATCACTAATTGCCCATGAACTGAGTGACTTGCTTAACAATTATGGGAGAGCAATTAACCAGACATGATGCTGTGGGTCTTGAGTCACATTTAGGCCAGACCAGGTGAGGATGGCAATCTCCTTCCCCAAAGAACATTCTTCACTGAACTCATTAAACTAATGATTTGGAGATGCAAATATTGGACTGGGGTGTATAAAGTTAAAAATCACACATCACCAGGTTATAGTCCAACAGGTTTATTTGGAAGCACTAGTTTTCAGAGCGCTGCTCCTTCATCAGATGAATCACCTGAAGAAGGAACAGCATTCCGAAAGTTAATGCTTCCAAATAAACCTGTTGGACTATAACCTGATGTTGTGTGATTTTTAACATAATTAAACTAAGGATATCGTTCTACCTTATAAGTGGACATTGAATCTTAATAATTACATGAACATTTTCGTTGAGTAATTTTTTTTTCATATTTTCAGGAAGCAGATGCTAAGAAGAAGAAAGCTGAACGAGTGGGAGAAACGGAAGAATCCATACCCCCTGATTACAGATTTAAAGAACAACCTGATCCAAAGGTTTGGCCTGTCATCAATTTGAGCCAAGTCAAAATTTTTTTCAATAATCTTTACATTTTCAAACTATATTGTTCCAATCAGGTTGAGAGGGCCGATACAAGCCCCTCTTTTCAATGTTTTCAGTTTTGCCATAACAAATGTTTAAAGTTCTTTTCTAGCACAAAGCTAAATCTCTGTCTATTAAAACTGTAGTCATCCAATGTAGTTATGTAATGTATCAGCATGGAGCCAATTACAACATTTTGATTGATAGGATGATCAATTTATTATCTGCTAATCCAAAGAAAAATAATAAAAATGTAACCTCAAGCAGACATACACACATGTACAGTATGAGTGGAAGATAAAGGAATATAGAGTTTACAGTCCTTTGGGTGTTCCTGAGATTGTCAATGTTAATCTGACATTACTTGTTTGATTGGCATCTTGGGTAATTTGCAGCAGGGAAGTTTTTCAGTTCTGTAATTAATCACTGGGATAGTGCACTGGAAATCAAACCCTGCTATTCCTGGAGTCATCATAAAAAGTCAAAGGTCTTAAAAAGTACATAAGGATTCGACAATTTTACTTCTTTTCCAGACCCAAGTTGATAGAAAGCACAGACCAGATTTCTGTGAAAAAAAAACTATTTTTTCATATGCAAGACTTTTTAACCTCGAGCTGCAGATAAACAATTGTGGATCATCAGCATATATATCTGAAAATTAAAACTCTAATTACCTTACAAACTCCCCTTTACACATATAGACAGAGGCAGACAGGAAATAAAAACTGAGAAAACAGTTCACTGGTTCTTGTTTAAAAGAATTATAGAAATAATTCTGATGATTCTTGAGCTGGTTAGAGTGCTGCTTCTTAGTCATTCTTCTCCGGATGCATCCACCAGTTTTCAAGAGGCACAGGATAGCTGGTTCACTTATAAAAGATCTCTGACTTATCAGTTGAATATCACCATTTACAGTAAATGCTGCCAAACTGGTTTTCTTCCAGTTGAAGGTGGCTTACCACAGACAACACAGAAAAAGCTCCTGCAATGGTCACAGTCTGAATGTTTCTCTGTAACTTGTGGGTAACTATGTTTCTGCCTTTCTGGTATATCCTTGGCGGTCTCCTCCAGTGGTGTCAGCTGTGAAGTATGTTTCCTTCATTTTTAGAATAAATTTAGCTCTAACATGTTTTCCTTTCCCTGGAACTCTACTGCCATTAAGAAAGTGTTCAGCTTCTGCTGTACTCACTTGTGGTTCTTTCACTAAATCAGACCTCCCCTTCACATTCTCCTGCCCAATCTGAAAAGACATATGTTCTCCATCGAAGTTCACCATTTAAGATATCTGTTAATGAGATCTGTGACGCTGCCCTGTGAT
The DNA here is from genome assembly GCF_047496795.1 of Chiloscyllium punctatum. Taxonomy (NCBI): domain Eukaryota; kingdom Metazoa; phylum Chordata; class Chondrichthyes; order Orectolobiformes; family Hemiscylliidae; genus Chiloscyllium; species Chiloscyllium punctatum. The sequence goes on from NC_092740.1 coordinate 62,314,176, forward strand.
AATTGTCGTTTTTCCTGGCCTGTTCTTTCTTTCTTTCTTTGTGGCTATTTGCCTAATTCTAGAGCTTTTAATCCTTTGGATTCTGACCTGACTCTTTCTGACACTGCTGGCTGGACTTTATTGTTGCTCCCTGTAGGGCTTCTGAACATCTTTCAGTTCCCACTGCCACTTTGCTCTTCCTGCTGACTTTCACAGATTTTGCAGCCTTTCTGGATTGTACTTTTACTTTTTGAGGGATACATTTTACTTTACCAGCAAAGTCTGATGACTGAATCCAAAATCATTAGTGGATATTTTTATCACTATTGTGACCTAATGCTTTTGCACTTTGAACTATTGACTAATTGACTAGCGCCATGGATCAATGCAGTCTAGAATGCTGAACTATTTTACAAAATTTATAAGACTGCTTCATTAGCTGCTCTTCATCCTAAGTACTTCTGATGCCCAAAAACTGATGAGGTTTGTTTCTTAAAACAGGATAAAGGTAAAGTGGCTTCATCATCTGCTGGTCCAGGAGCAAAACCCTCAAAAGAAACAGACAAGGTATGTTGAGATATTATTTTCTTCTTAGTTCTCTACAATATGACTCTTAGGAAACAGTTCCATGTTGATACCATTTTCCCCTAATTATATCAAACGCAGTGGGAGATGTCCTTTAGAAGATGCCATTTTACTCTACCAGGCTTAGAATCAGCAGTGATATTGTCACATGTACTCACATGAATATGGTGAAAGGTTTAGAAGTCACCACTCACTGTGCCATGTTAGGTAGCAAGGTACCTAGTACAGAATCTTACTTTCTCATATCCTAGTTTATATCCCAATTTATATCCCAGTTTACCCACAATTAGAGGCCATTACTGGTTTTAAGGAGGTTGATGAGGGACAGATAAATGTACTTGTAACATAACAAATCTTCAAACTGAGAAGAAGAAATGGGACTCATTGAAATTCATTCCACTTGGCACTAATCCAGTCCAGGACATTTTCCTTGTATTTTGTTAAGTGCCCAAGTGGAAGGAAAATGAAAATTTACAGGGGTTAATAGGTTTTGCAAGTTCAGGTTTCCAGATCTTGAGTTTGCTGGTTAAACTGCATTCTTTCTAAAGAATTTGGCATCTGGTAAGTCCAGCTGTACAAAAGTAAGATATGGTATTGACGGTAGAGTCCAATTTTCCAGTCTCCGGATTATTGTTGGAGATTGGATGTATGATGGAAGAAGAATATTGGGAGCTACAAACTGCTAGAGGTCCTGACATATAGATCCTTTTGGAAATTACATAGGAAGATTCAATTTTGAACAATTCCCCTCTTCCTTGGAGAATGACCTGGGGCAGATCTACGTGACTTAGCTGCAGAGTTACCCAGGAAATATTAGACCATTTAAATTCTGGTCCACTGACTCTTACATCACTCTCCTGACTATCTGATGTTCCCCTTCCTCTACCATCCATCTGTCCCTCTCTGGCAGTTCATTCCTCCTACAAACCTCTCTGTGGACAAAAAAAAAGTTGCCCTTCAAGTCTTTTTTAAAACTTCTTCCTCTCACCTTCAAAATATGATGCCCTAGTTTTGAACTCTCCCACCCTAGGGAAAAGATCTTTGCTGTTCACCTTTTCTGTGCCCCTCATGATTTTACAAACCTCTATAAGGTCACTCCTCAATCTCCTACACTCCAGTAAAAAAATGGTCCCAGCCTATCCAGCCTCTGTTTATAACTCAAATCCTCCATTCCCAGCAACATCCTGGTAAATCTTTCCTAAACCCTTTTCAGCAGGTTAATAACAGAGGGCAGTTGGAGTCAACCACATTGTCCTGTGAGAGACTATCTGCAATTTTCCCTTGCATGTTCCACATGTGGACATGACAGAGTTACCTCCCCATTTGTATAATGGGTAAGACTGACACATAAGAACCTAAAGGCCAAGAAGGGAAGATAGTGGGATTATACAGATGTTTCTTAGTTTGTGCTTCAGTATTGGGGTATGACGCCTTTGTATCTGTATTCATGAACAACTTTGAGGCATTTGAACTGCATTTGTTGTATTGTCATTGCAGAGAATGACAGATGATGATGTCCTGGAGTCACTGTCCACAGACTTTGTACGCAGTTCTCCAGCTCCAATTTCAAAATGCTCAGCTCCGACCTCTCACTCGGCAGCTCCATTGTCTGTGCAAAAGGAGGTACTGAACAATCTTACACTGTTAGACACTGTAGCTGGAGGTTGGGAATACTGTAGGCATGTTTCCTGGTGTTGGTTTTGTAATCCATTTGGTTGTTGATAGTTGGTGATTGGTGTTGCACAAACCTCTTATACATCCAATATCACTAAATGCCAACCTTAATAATTTAATTATGTAGATGGGATTTTTTTGTTCTGTATAATCAACAAAATATATTTTATTAATTTGTCCTTTTTCAGATTGATACCCTCCAATCAGGACAATCATTCCCTCAGATAAAAACACAATACAGTGGATACAGTAATAAAAATATAAACAGAACATGTTGATTAACATCAGCAGGTCTGGGAGCAGCTGAGAGAAACAGAGTGAACATTTCAGGTCCATTATGTCTATCTTCTTCAAATAAAAATACTCTGCTCTCCTCAGAGAGCAATCTGACAGGGAGTAAGGGCATTTAATTGGGATGGGGCTGGTTTACCTGAATCCCACTGTCACCAGAATTAAATTACGGGGTGGCCTACAAACCTAAAAGCTGAAACTGAATGTTTTGTGCAGCGTTTTTCCAGGACTTTCTGGTTTTTATTTTGCGTAATCCCTCAGCTCATTACCACCCATATTGTCTTCCAAAATCTGAATCCAAAAATTAATTGTTTACAGCCACCACATAGATTCATACAGCTAGTATTGTTAGTAAATTACCAGAAGTTGCACATCAGACAACAAATAATCACAGTCTGGATGGGTATGTAAATAGGATGGGTTTAAAGCAATATAGCCAAGTACTGGCAAATGGGACCAGATTCATTTAGGCCATCTGGTCAGGATGGATGAGTGAGACTGTAGGGTCTGTTTCTGTGCTGTACATCTCCATGACTCTATGTGCTGAATTGCAGATGATTGTTTACAAATGATATCAAATGACGTATTGTTGTGCAAAAGTAATGGTGGAAGACAATCTGGATAATTATAGAGTCATAGAATCCCTACAGTGTGGAAACAGGCCATTTGGCCCAACAAGTCCACATTGGCCGTCCGAAGATTAATTCCCCCAAACCCATTCCCCTAGTACTCTACATTTACCTTTGACTAATGTACTAACCTACACAGCCCTGAACACTATGGGCAATTTAACATGGCCAGTTCATTTAACCTGCACATTTTGAATTGTGGGAGGAAACTGGAGCACTCTGAGGAAACTCACGCAGACACATGCAAACTCCACACAGACAGTTGCCCAAGGCTGGAATCAAGCTCAGCTCCCTAGTGCTATGAGCCACCGTTGGTATGGCCAGACATAATTAAGTTAAATTAACAGAATAATTGAAATTTCTTTCTTAAAAGGCATCTTCAAAATCTTCAAAAGCTGGCCCAGTTTCTCCGAGTGAAACTGGGAACCAGGTATGCAACAAAGGAAAACTTGTTTGACAAATTTTTGGAAGGTTTATTCCAGCAGAAAATCTAAAAGCAAGCATTTGATACTTGTCTTTGGTAGTTCTATTATGTATTGAACAGAAATGTTCATCACTATATACTTGTAGAATAATAAATACTACTACCCACACTGCAGAGTACAATAAACCCTTTCCCTTCAGAGTAAAGTGATTACTGTCTTTTCCATTTGACAAAGTTCTTAACGTTTCCTGTTTGTCTGCTGGATGTCATGATTTATGGTTATAAATGATGTAAAATCACATTTTATCATACAAAAGTAGTGGTAGAAGATGATCAGGATAATTGGTATTGTCAAACATAATTAAGCCAAATTAAAGCAAGCATTGAAATTTTTATTTCTTTCTTAAAAGACACCTTTGAAAGCTTCGACAGCTGCCCCAGTTTCTGCGAGTCAAACTGGGACCAAAGTAAGTGACAAAATAAGAGTGAAATGTAAAGAATTACGTTTGCAACAGACACATGTCAAGGGGTTAAATTCTTAATTTGGTCTCAAAGTCCTTATTCAATTTTTCAGTTATTCAGTAATGATGGGATTGGGAAAATTCGGTCCTTATTGTTCCTGGCTGCTTGGCACAATCGTAGTAGTTGTTGCAATATCTAATCGCTTATCAATTCTAATCATGGTATGTGTTATCGATAATCAGTTTGACTAGCACTAGCCAAGCAACCGCCTGTAACAATACAATTGGGTGTCAAACACTCATCTCCCTTAGACTGCTGGGAGCTCTATTGTCTTAACCCTTCACCTCTAATAATAATACCAAGATCTGAGAATGCCCTTTTCAATTCCTCAGATTCCACTTCTCTATCTGTCCTGCATTATTCTCCGCCAAGCCCGATATTTTACTCTGCATCCCATAACTCGTCATGTGACCCCAATATGACATACAGTACTTTAATGACAAGCAAGAATCTTACACTTTGACATAATAATTAGAGATATAAAGGAAGAGTTGGCTTTGTTAACTAAGTACACTAAAATCAATGGCCTTAAATAAACAGTGGGAAACATTTACAAAAACAAATTACAATGTTGAAAAATGCATTGTATTGAAAAGCAAACACTCAGCAAGAAAGTTCTGTTCATGACTCTCTAGGAGGTGATATATAGAATTATACTAAAGGACTCATCCTGAAAGGCTGTAAAGGATAGTAGGAGTCTTTGGATTGGGAGCATTTTAGAGAACAGCAAAAGGTCACCAAAAAGATGATTAAAAAGGTGAAAAGATTGAATACGAGAACAGGTTCTCCAGAAATATAAAAATGGATGCTAAATGTATGAAAAAGAAGATAGTAGCTAAAGTAAATATTAGTGCAGTGGAAGTAGAGAGAAGTGGTATTCTTACAGGCTGTCAGAAAATGGCATTTTATTTCTGCCTTCACAGCAGAAGGCTGAAGTTGCATACCAATATTACAGTGTCACCTATATGCTGGAAAGAGTGAGGCAATTGAGCAGATCACCATCAGCAAGAAACAACACTGGAAACATTAAAGGGACTAAAATCTGACAAATCCTGCTGTACATTGGCATACATCCGAGTTGTAAAAGAGAAAGCCGCAAAGATAATGAATACTGGTTTTGATTTTTCAAAATTCCATAGATTCTGGAACAGTTCCAGTGGATTGGAAGTTGGCAAATGTGATACCACTTTCCAAAACAGAAGGGAATAGGAAAACAAGAACTACTGACCTGTTAGCCTGACATAAGTGACTGGGAACGTGTTGGAAGCTGCTTTCAGTCTTAACAATGCTGTAAGATGAGCAGACAATGCCAACATGGTTTTATAAAATGGAAAATTAGTTTGACAAATTCATTAGATTTTATTTTGGAAGGTTTATTCCTGCTGAAAATCTAAAAGCAAGTATTTGATAATTAGGGCTTTAAAGCGATATGGTCTTTGTAAGTTCTATTATGTATTGAACAGAAATCTTCATCACTGTGTACTTGTAGAATAAGAAATAGTACTACCCATTCCATCTGAATACTGAGGCTAAATACAAGCAAAACTGAACTCTTAAGGTACACTAGTTTACAGATTACTGCAGAGTGCAGCAAATCCTTTTCCTTCAGAGTAAAGTGATTACTCTCTTTTCTATGAGACAAAGTTCTTAATATTTCCTGTTTGTCTGCTGGATTTCATGATTTATGGTTACAAATGATATAAAATCACATATTATCATGCAAACGTAGTGGTTGAAGATGATCAGGATAATTGGTATGGTCAAACAAAATTAAGCCAAATTAAAGCAAGAATTGAAATTTTAATTTCTTTCTTAAAAGACATCTTTGAAAGCTTCAACAGCTGTCCCTGTTTCTGCGAGTCAACCTGGGTAACAAAATAAGAGTGAAATATAAAGAATTACGTTTGCAACAGACACATGCCAAGGGGTTAAAGTCTTAATTTGGACTCAAAGTCCTTATTTAGTTTTTAATCTATAAATAGGCACCCTGATCTTTGGACAAAATGTTATCTTTTTACGTACAATCCACATAAAATTGAGGACCCTGCTTTTCATTTATTTATAGTTCCTCTGCACAGCTTTCCCTCTTCCAACATCCTCCTAACCAGACATATTTAGTGAGAGGGCCCTGGAAAATATGGAGCATGATGACAAGGAAACTATCAACGTAGACTTCATTACGCCATTAAAACTGACAGAACCTTCAGAAGTGCAGAATAAGATGGAAATTAAGATTTTTTTTGCCATTAGTACCCACTTTACCAGAGAGAATGTTGAGGACCACCGAGCATCCGATTCCAGTGAATCAGTATAAAATTCCAATTTTGTCTCTTTGTCTCTCTAAAGAAATATAACAACAAGAGTAGGTTATTTTGCTGTTGAAGCCTATTATTTTCTCTTGTTTGGACATGTTTTGGCACAACTCTAGAGCAGGTGCTTGTCTCGAACTATTGCCTCCTGGTCCAGAGTAAAGACACCAGCTTTGCACCACAAGAGCACCTCCAAGCCTATTTTATCACTAAATGAGATCACTGCTCTGCAACCTTATTTTATATATTTGCCTTTGCCCCATATCTCAGGGTACCTTTAGTTAACCAAAACAATAAATCTCTGGTTTAAAATCAACAATTGATCTGATATCAATTGCTATTTGCTGATCAGTAATAACTGTAAAGTTACTGCCTGTTAGGTTGTTAACAACCTAAACTCAGTGGAGTCATTTGAATTCAGTGTTGAACTGCTCCTTGACCGCCTCAGAATTTGGGCTAGGCAGAAAGCCCCCTTAACTAGCCAGCAATTATAGACATAATAATTTATGGACCTCCATTGAGATGCAGGCAGGGAGATAGCTTAGGCTTCTCCCAGATCTTATAAAATTGCAGATAAATTAGGATTAAGTGAAAGATTGACTAGAGAGCCAGGGAATTTTTCCAACCTCCCCACCTGCAAACCAACAGTGGGATCAAGGGGTTACATCACTGTATCTGGATCACTATGTGGGTCATTAGTAGACACCTCTGGATTACATGTCCAGCTTCTAGGATTGTCTAATGAACCCTAAAATGCATCAGTATTAGAGTCCTGAACTATAACTTGGAGTAGTGAGATCCACATTTTCACTCCATGGTGGTGTAAGCACTGCTTGAAGTAGTTAGCGGTCTAGATATACTTTACTTAAATTGATCAAAAAGTGATAACATGCCTTTTACTTTTAAAGGATGAGGATCCATTTGATCTGCTTGCTGGAACACTTCCATCAGAAGCACCGGACAATTCTGCTCCAAAATATACTGGTCCTGAGGTGAAGGTAAAAAAGAAATATCTCCCTCCTGATACGTTTTCCATCTTTAAATAATTTTCATTTTAATGCACCATAAGTGGCTGTAGTTTTTGACTTTATCTGTATGTTAGAAGAGCAAACTAATTAATTTTCCACCCTTGCTTTGCTCCCACAATTCTATATTTTCACCCCTTATTTTAGTTATGTTGCATCTTTTGATGTGTATCCTTTAAATAAGGTGGTAAGCAGAAAGTCTTTCTGTTTGTTAAGATGGATATATGATGCAGTCATAGGAGTTTCCTATATGTAAGTAAGAAAATAGTGAATCAATGCTCCTGGTTCTTCCAAGAATATTCAAGTTATCCTCACTCTTTGTTCTATAAAATTCACCATTTTGACTTTGCAATGGATTTTCTGTAATGCAAAGTTTGGAATCTACCAAATATTTATGAGCATGGTGGAAGCAGAGGACGAATGACTTCAGAAGAAAATTGGTGAACAGTTGAGGGGAAAATAAAATTGCAGAGCTTTATGTATAAAATGGGGGAATGGAACTGATTGGACTGTTCGACAAAGGGCCAGTATGAAATAATGGAGCCAAATGGTCATCTTCTATGCCATTATGACTTTATAGATGGAATATTTCACAGAAGCAGTGACACCACTAATTGGTGTTGATAAAGCACGGCACCGGGGAAAGGCACAGCAGGTCAGGCAGCATCCGAAGAGCAAGAGTCAACATTTCAGGCATAACCTGAGCCCTGAAGAAGGGTTCGGCCTGAAATATCGACACTCTTGCTCCTTCGATGCTGCCTGACCTGCTGTGCCTTTTCCAGTACTATTCTTTACCATTTTTTACCAACTCTGATCTCTCCTCAGTGTCTCCTAGTTACTCCACCATTTGGTTAAAATGTCAGTGTCATCTCTGCCAGTGCTGGAAAGCAGGACTGGATTTTAGTCATCAGATAGCTAACTGAGCTAAAATCAGCCTATTGAGCCCAAAACCAAGCTGCCAGTGTTTATTTGGCATCATTGCCATGTGTCAACTGATCCAAGGGTGGGCAGGCTGCCCACAATATATCTAGGTGCTGGTAAAATCTCAGTGCAATGGATAGGCAATGGGCATTTCCTTGCCATAGCATAAGATTTGGCAAGGGAACTTTGGCACCTCCCACTTCCTCCTCCTCCACACTCTCCATGAGGGGTGATGGCACTTAAAATTCTGCCCCATGTTCCTTTATGTCAATGACAAGGCTACATCACCATTGGTGATATCAGCTTTTAGTATTTCTTCAGCATGTTTTGTTAAAAATGAGGATCACTGCTTTTGTGGTTCTGTAATGTCTCCTTAAAAAGAAGTGCTACTGAGTAACCAGTTGGAGATTGGTCAGCAGTGCAGAGAACCAGGAGCCGTTCTGCATTGGCAAGATTGTGTAACACATATATCAAGAGCCATCATCCCAGCAATAAACTTAATGATAAAAAGCAGTTCCTTTTGGAATGGCTTTAATAAATGTAATATTTCACAGATTAATAAACATCTATGCACTCCTCCTTGTGATAATGAAATTCATATATTAATTTCATTCCTACTGGTAAAGCTTCCAGGTCTCTCAGATCAATGTTTCTTATTTTTCAAGAAAGTTACAACTGATTCATTTACAACTAATGCACACTCTTAAAAGTCCTTTCCAAATGTTCATAAAACCAATGACAGATTCCACAAATATTTTAAGGAAATCACAAGTTCTTCTTACTCTACAGATTTTAGGTCAAATGTCATCACTATTGACAAGACTCAGCACCAATGCCTCAGTTCAGTTATTAGAGTTGGTTGTGTTCATAGAATTAGATACGATTTGGAGGTGCCGGTGTTGGACTGGCATGCATAAAGTTAAAAATCACACAACACCAGGTTATAGTCCAACAGGGTTATTTGGAAGCACTAGCTTTCGTGATGCTGCCTGTTCATCAGGTGGTTGTGAAGCAGGAACAGAAGACACAGAACATATAGCAAAAGGGTTACAGTGTCAGGACGTTGTAATGATATATTAAACAAACTTAGGTTAAGTCTTGCATCTTTTAGGATGTGATATGCTGGTTTAGGCTCTTTAATATGTAAATTCGAGAACTCCTTTCAATTGCATTCTCAAGGTGGCTTCAGTTTGTCTAACAATTGGTGTTACCTTAACTCAGACAATGTATTCAAGGTGTGAAATGAAGTCTGTCCCAATGTTGAGTCAGTTGTATTTCAAAAGTGGGACTTACAGAATATTACATGGATTTGTGCAGTTTTTGACCAAAATAAAATGTAATTCTGCAAGTACAGATCCACCCCATAAATTTATGTGTGTGTGTGTGTGTGTGTGTGCGCAGAAGAGACAGTGTGTGTGTGTGAGTGCATGTGAAAGAGTGTGTGTGTGTGTATGTGAGTGTGTAAGCTTGGTCAAGTATGTTCGTAAGTATGATGTAGGATATTCCTGTGAGAGGGTGCATGCGGGGCGGGGGGGTGCATGTGTGTGCATATGGGAGAGAGATCATGCACGAGAGAGGGTCTGCGTGAGTGTGTAGGAATGTGTGTGTTGAGAGAGAATGTATAGTGTAGTGGAGTCACCTGTAGTGTGACTTGAACCCAAGGTCCCAGTTGAGGCCATCCCCATAGGTACCGAACTTGGCTATCAGCCTCTGCTCAGCCACTTTGCATTGTTGCCTGTCCCGAAGTCTGCCTTGGAGGATAATCACACTAAGGTCCAAGGCCTAATGTCCCGGACCGCTGAAGTGTTCCCCAACTGGGAGGGAACACTCCTGCCTGGAGCTCATTGCACGGTGTCCATTCACGTGTTGTCATAGTGGCTGTTCAGTCTCGCCAGTGTACCAAGCCTAAGGGCATCCTTGCGTATGAGCGAGACAGCATTGGCTGAGTCACATCAGTACCTACCACGTGCATGGTGGGAGGTGTCCTCACGTGTAATGGTAATGCCTGTGTCGACACTGATGTGAATTAGATAGTAATGGACTGTACACTGAGTATAAGCCCCTGTTCATCACCATTGAACCCAAAGTCTATACATGTTTTTTAACACGGTGTTTTTACAATAGTTTCCAAAACATGATTTAATTCATCCAACTCAAGTCAACCACTTTACTGAAGCATTTTACATGGAAGTTGAACCTTACTATTTAATTAAGATTTAATTACTATATTTTCAGGAATCAGATGCTAAGAAGAAGAAGGCTGAACGAATGGGAGAAACTGAAGAATCTATTCCCCCTGATTACAGATTTAAAGAACAACCCAATCTTAAGGTTCAGTTCAACAAGCAATTTGAACCAGGCCAATAATTGTTTCAATCACCTTGCATTTTCAAAATAATGTCCATGTGTAGAAGTTCCATACAAATTTCTACAGTGATATAAAGTGAATAGAGATTGCGGAGATCATGAATATAATTGACTGGATTTTCTGATGTATAGCAATCCCATGCAGATTGCCAAAGGTGCCTGGTGAGATCTAGTCTTGATGTAGTGGAACCCTCTGAGTTCTCCAGTGTACATGAGTACCTTCAAAATACAGGAGAATCATCCAGGCTCAATCTTCATTTTCCTGGACAATTCCTTTGGGGTCTGCTATGATGGGGATTTTGCAAGATGCCAAGCCATTGATTGTCTTTAAGACAGGGACAGATTCTTAATTCGCGATTTTTGAGAAGATTTCTAGCTCAGGTTGATGATAACTGTGTAAGTTAGCTCACTGAGCTGGAAGGTTTGCTTTCAGACATTTCGTCACCATGACCAGGAAATATCATCAATGAGAGTCTCTGGTGAAGCACTGGTGTTGTGTCCCACCTCTCTATTTATAAGTCACCCACTTATTTAAAATGGGTGATTTCAATTCTCGTTCTTTATTTTTCTTTTCAAGGAAAGGTAGATAGAATCTAAATTGCTGTTTATTGATGGAGTTCTGGTTAGAATGCCATGCCTCTAAGAATTCTTGTGTGTGTCTTTGTTTTGCTAGTCCTAGAGTGTCTGTGGTGTCCCAGTCAAAGTGGTGTCCTTCTTTGTCTGTATGTTTGGAAACTAATGTCAGTGGGTCCTGGCTTTTGGTGGCTAGATGGTGTTCATGTATCCTGGTGGCAAGTTTCCTGCTAGTTTGTCCGATGTAGTGTTTTTTACAGTTCTTGCACAGTATCTTGTCAATGACATTAGTTTTGCTGGTAGTATCAAATGGATTAATAAAGGGATCAAGGTTAATGGGAAGAAGGCAGGAGAATGGAGGTGAGAAATCTATCAACTGTCATAGAATGGTGCAGCCGATTCGATAAGCCAGAAGGCCTAATTCTGCTCATCTATCTTATGGTTTTGTGGTTCCTATGTACAGCTTCCATCGATGCTTCTGAAATGACTATCTGGCCATCAGAAAATCAGGATCAATATTTCATGAAGCACTTATGTACATTTTCAATAGTAGAAATGATTCTGATATCGGGCATCACAAGTAATTGAACATGGAATACCAAAAATTGCAGATAAATTAAAATTAATAGCAATCCGCACCAATATTCTCCATTCATTAACCTATTATGTTATTACCTTGTTTCTTATAATAGGATAAAGGTAAAGGGTCCTCTTCCTCTGCTGGTCCAGGAGCAAAACCAAAGGAATCAGAAAAGGTAAAGCTTGATTTCTTTTTTGTTCTTGTCAGGGCATTTCGCTCTCAACATTAAAATGTTCAAGTCACCATTCCATTAGATATGAGAATTATTCTGTTGATAAGATAAAGGGAGTGCTTGCTGTTTTTATACAGGATATCACTTAGGATCAGTACTGATATTGTAGTTATTGGAGGACCCCCATATCCACTAAAACAAAAATGATTAGTGTTGTCATCCTTCACAATGTTATCTGAAAGAATAAAAAGAATGTGTAAGTACTTGGAACATGGAGAAAATCAACATGAGAAAATTAAATTTGGCTCACCATTAAATCATTTCTCTTATGACTGTTCCCATTGGAGCACTTTGTTCATCTTTCTTTAATTATCAGAATAAAGGTATTTTTAAATATTGTTTTAGCTATTGTTTTTCTTTTACAAGTGCCAGATTCTAGTTCTTGTAAATTTAGTGATTAAATTTGGTTTTATTTGGACAAAATGGCATTATTCAACCTTTGTATAAAGATGCTAACGTGCTGTGTTAACTTTGCTGTATATTTGTGTATTCTCACTGTTTCTAATTATGACTTCCAACATCTGCAGTGAGATTTTGTGGAAACAGAAGGTTCAGGCTTAACTGAATCCTGCAAAAGGTCAGAAATAAGAGATTGTCAGGCACTCTCTTCTATGTTCAAATGTGGGATTGTTAGAATTCACCTTGCCATTCTCACTGGGTGACATGATATCTCAGAACCTAAAAATCCAGAAGGGGAAATTCTGTGGTCGATGACAATTAATTAATTTTTGCTACCTGTTGAGGATTCTTTGTGATTTGTACATTCGATGAGTTAAATTAACTGCATTTATTATTTGATATTGCAGTGTGCCACAGAAGGTGACGCCCTGGATTCTCTGTCAGCAGACTTTGGCCTGAGCTCCCAAGCTCCAATTTCAAAATGCTCAGCTGCAACCTCTCACTCAGCAGTTCCACACGATGTGCCAAAAGAGGTATGACAACTATCTTTGATTATTAGAGACCGTAGCTGGAGTAGGTCACATACTCTTAGGACCACTCCCTGTTTCTAGATTTATAGAGTCACAGAGGTATACATCTGTGTTGTACGGTTTTGTCACTGGTCCTCCTGGGAGCAGATGCGGCGGAGACGAAGGAATTGGGAATACGGGATGGCGTTTTTACAGGGGGCAGGGTGGGAGGAGGGTCTCCGCCGCATCTGCTCCCAGGAGGACCAGTTCCAAAACCGTACAACCCAGATGGCCTCCTTCTTCAAGGATCGCAATTTCCCCCCAGACGTGGTCGACGATGCCCTCCGCCGCATCTCTTCCACTTCCCGCTCCTCTGCCCTTGAGCCCCTCCCCTCCAACTGCCACCAGGACAGAACCCCACTGGTCCTCACCTACAACCCCACCAACCTCCATGTACAACGTATCATCCGCCGTCATTTCCGCCACCTCCAAACGGACCCCACCACCAGGGATATATTTCCCTTCCCTCCCCTATCAGCGTTCTGAAAAGACCACTCCCTCCGTGACTTCCTCGTCAGGTCCACACCCCCCACCAACCCAACCTCCACTCCCGGCACCTTCCCCTGCAACCGCAAGAAATGCAAAACCTGTGCCCACACCTCCCCCCTTACTTCCCTCCAAGGCCCCAAGGGATACTTCCATATCAGCCACAAATTCACCTGCACCTCCACACACATCATCTATTGCATCCGCTGCACCCGATGTGGGCCTCCTCTATATTGGGGAGACAGGCCGCCTCCTTGCGGAACGTTTCAGAGAATACCTCTGGGATACCTGGACCAACCAACCCAACCACCCCGCAGCTCAACACTTCAACTCCCCTCCCACTCCACCAAGGACATGCAGGTCCTTGGATTCCTCCATCTCCAGACCATAGCAACACGACGGTTGGAGGAAGAACGCCTCATCTTCCCCCTAGGAACCTTCCAACCACAAGGGATGAACTCAGATTTCTCCAGTTTCCTCATTTCCCCTCCCCCCACCTTGTCTCAGTCAAATCCCTCGAACTCAGCACCACCTTCCTAACCTGCAATCTTCTTCCTGACCTCTCCGCCCCCACCCCACTCCGGCCTATCACCCTCACCTTGACCTCCTTCCACCTATCGCATTTCCAACGCCCCTCCCCCAAGTCCCTCCTCCCTACTTTTTATCTTAGCCTGCTGGACACACTTTCCTCATTCCTGAAGAAGGGCTTGTGCCTGAAACTTTGATTCTCCTGTTCCTTGGATGCTGCCTGACCTGCTGCGCTTTTCCAGCAACACATTTTCAGCTCTGATCTCCAGCATCTGCAGTCTTCACTTTCTCCTCAAAATCTTTTCTGAACCCTTTCAAGTTTCACAACATGCTTCTGATAGGAAGAAGACAAAGGATTGCACACAATATTTCAAAAGTGGTCAAACCAATGTCCTGTACAGCTGCACCATGATCTGCCAACTCCTGTACTCAATATTCTGATCAATAAAGAAAAGCATACCAAATGCCTTCTTCATTATCCTAACTACCTGAGACTCCACTTTCAGGAAACTATGAACCTGCACTCCATGGTCTCTTTGTTCAGTAACACTCCCCAGGATCTTTCCATTAAGTGTATAAGTCCTGCTCTGATTTGCTTTTCCAAAATGCAGCACCTCGCACATATCTAAATTAAACTCCATCTGCCACTCCTCAGCCCATTGGCCCATCTGGTCAAGATCCCATTGTAATCTGAGGTAACCTTCTTCACTGTCCACGACACCTCCAATTTTGGTGTCATCTGCAAACTTACTAACTGTACCTCCTGTGTACGCATCAAAATCATTTATGTAAATAACAAAAAGTAGAGGGCCCAGCACCGATTTGTGTGGCACACGGCTGGTCACAGGCCTCCAGTCTGAAAAGCAACCCTCCACCACAACCCTCTATCTTCTATCTTCAAGCCAGTTCTGTATCCAAATGGTTAATTCTCCCTGTATTCCATGAGATCTGTCCTTGCTAACTGGTCTCTGATGAGGAACCTTGTTGAACGCCTTACTGAAGTCCATATAGATCACATCCACCACTCTGCTCACGTTAATCCCCTTTGTTACTTCTTCAAAAACTCAAATAAGTTCATGAGAAATGATTTCCCATGCATAAAGCCATGCTGATTATCCCTAATCTTTGCATTCTTATTTGGTCACAGTTAACCACAAGAGCAATCAGTGAATATCTAGTTTAGATATTGACTTTATGCAATAAAATGTCATCAGCTCTTTTTATCTTTTTGCAACCTATTTTTTCCATTGACTGCTGTTTTTAACTCTCTTGCCAACATATACGATTACTTTGGGTTACCCTCTATCCCATGCTCTTCTCTTCGGCATTTCTGAGGCCAAACATTAATAAGGAATGGCTTTCCCTTCATTTTATTCAAGCAGCATTGATAGTTCACTGCAGAAGATGCACAGCAGTGCACTCATAATTGCATGCTTATTTCTCTCACTATGCTGTGCTCTCCCAGTAGTTAAAACATTACCTTAAATTTAACAGATTTTTTTAAGGATTTTGCTTCTGAAATCTGCTTTATTTGCTTTTGTTTACATTTGCAATTGATGTAATGTCGTATTTGAAGTCTTATTCAAAAGGAGAGTGAAATTAAATGATCAAAATCTCAAGCAGTTGAATAGAAATAAGCAAAATTGAAGTAATGTTTGTATTTCCGTTTTTCAAAGGTACCTCTGAAAGCTTCAACAGCTGCCTCAGTGTCTGCAAGTCAAGGTGATACTAAGGTAAATGACAAAAGAAAAAGTGGGATATGTAGAAATTTCTGCTTATGATTGAAATATGCTGTTAGAGTACAGTCTCAATTACAGACTAAGTCAAAACCTAATCTTTTGGGGAGAAAAATTAGCTTTTGTAAATTTGGGGTCATTTCCTCCTAATCACACTTCACTAGAACTGCACCAACTAACTGTCAGATCAGAAAGCAGTAATTTCTAAATATCCTGGATATTTTTCTGAAACTGATGTTTTGGTACCTTCACTATATTATTCAGGGACTCCGTGCCAATTTTGGACTCCAGTTCCAAAGATGGCATAAACAGAGTGTACCTTGGCCACTGCAGACTCCATTGTATTTGTCTAGATCTCCAGGGACCCAGCCAATATTATTTTAAAGAACCATTGGAGGTTGCTAATCAGCTGGATAACTTTAAACTTAAGTGGGTTTAAATTTAAACTTAACTTCACTGGTTGGAATGTTCCACCTGATTCCACCAGATAAATGGGATTTCCACTGACATGGGCTCAACTCTCTTATGGTTCCCAAACTCCAGGAGTGATGTATGGGTTAGTTTGTTATTGAGACCTGTAAGCTTCATCAGGGTACCCACCTTATATCTGCAAGCAGCTACATTTGCAGATGAAACCCATGCCCCATATCCATTAAGTCTTTGATTTTGGAGCTCAATGCCTTCAGGATGCCTATTTCCTACTGTTTTCTGGCATGACACCAATTTCTCTGCTCTTTGTTTGGTATGAGATCTCATCAGCTCCTTACAAACCAAAGAAATTTGAGAGTTTACCTGTTTCCCATCTGTTGTGACTTCTGTGCATTCTAAGCCACAACCATTAACAGTCTCTCTCTGTCATGTCACTTGTAAGATGTTTTGTCTTTTCAAAAGTTACATCTCTTCATATTTATGCTGTGCATTACCGGCAACGACTTCTCTCCTATGATGGCATGACCTGCTCCAGTGTTCTCTAGATTGCATCCTTCTGCTTTTTCTGTCCCTGTGCCACTTTTGGGAGAAATTATCCAAAAGCAATGTATAATCTCAAAGAATCTCACTAATTCTCTTGGCACCATTACATTGATTGTTTTGATTATGACTGCTAGAAGCTTCGTGATCATTACCCTCCTGCACTGAAATATCTAAGGGCTGCAACATTCTTAGCAATGGCCTCTCGGAACTTGCAAGAGGGCACCAGGTTTGCATGAGACAGACAGGCGCTAGTGTCTCTACAATAAGACTTCATGTACCTGTTTAGACTAAATAACTGAAATATTGATTCCCTGGTAACCTAAAACGAGTGGATTATCCAGCTGCATCCCTCATTCATGACATGAGGATAGGACTGTGCAGTGGAGTTTAATGAAATACTACCATATTTAGGATCACCATGAATTAAATGATGATGAGCATTGGGACTGGACTTGCAATCTAGATGTGCATCAGGAAACCCGATTGGAGCTTCTCCACATTGTCTTTCTGCATACGTTTATCGCTGTCAGATCTTCCAAGATCATACCTTGAGTATTGTGTGTAGTTTTGGTCTCCTACTCTGAGGAAATATACTCTTGCTATTGAGGGATTCCAGCAAAGGTCTACCAGACTAATTCCTGGGATGGCAGGATTGACATTTCAGGAAAGACTGGATCGACTGGGCCTGTACTGACTGGAATTTAGAAGAATAAAGGAAGATCTCATAGAAATGTAAAATCCTGGTGGGACTATGCAGGCTAGATGCAGGAAGAATGTTCCTGATGTTGGGGAAGTGCAGAACTAAGAGTCACAGTCTAGGAATAAGGAGTAAGCCATTCAGAGTTGTGAAACTGTGGAATACTCTACCTCAGGAAGCTGTTGGGGTCAGTTCATTAGATATATTCAAGAAGGAGCTGGAAGAGGCCCTTGCAGCTAAAGGGATCAAAGGGTATGGGGAGAGGGTGGGAATAGGATACTGAGATTGCACGATCAGCCCTGATAATACTGAATGGTGGTGCAGGCTTAAAGGGCCGAGTCCTGCACGAATTTGCTATGTTTCTATGTCTAATCCTGTTCCCACTTCCTCAAAGTTTCTGTTTGAGTATCTATTTGTGTCAGAAGGCTGGATTTTACATGGGCCGTGGGGGAAGACCTTGAGGGAAGAGATTGCATTCCCCAGTACCCAAAACCATTCCACCCAGAAGAGTCACTGGGCTATCTACTTCAGTGGAATCCCCATCGTGAGAGTGAAACAATGGTGGAGGAAGGTTGGGGCAGTTAAGTGGTCCCTAAATGGTCACCAGGATACATGGTCTATCCAATCCTCCTACTACCCTCTATAAAAGGGAAGACTGTGAGAGGCAGGAGGGAAGGCAGCAAGCAGCCTATTTTTATGAGCCGTTCCTGCCTTCAAGCACACAGTCTCTCAGGCGATTGTAAAGTCCTCCACCGAGAGCCCATTGCTAAGAATGTTGCAGCCCTTAAACAATTCAATGGCAAATATGGAAACGGACAATTTTGGAAAAAAAATTGTTATTAGTTTGTAACTTTAAGAGGTTGAGACTGTTGTACTGGCTCAGTGCATTCAGTTAGTCAATGATCAATTACACTTACTTTTCAGACTGCTTCAAATTTGAAAGCATAGTCCTCATCATAATATGGGGCTGGACTCCAGAACATGACCATCATCCCAATGTTCAACATTGTTAATAAAGTAAAATGTAACAACTTACAGGACAAAGGGCATATTTTTAAGGAAGGATTTTTATTGTTGACCTGTTTAAGGATTATTGATTCTAACAATTCTATTCATTCTGCAGGCTGTTTAAAGTTGAAAGCTAAAATTATCCTGTGTTTGGAAATTACACATTATGTGTAAGGAGCACTTATTTGATTTCTGTTTTCAGTAAATGTTTCACTGCTGTCAGAATATGTTTCCATTGATAGCTGTCAGTAAATGTATAACAGTATTTTTGGCCTTTGAAGGGTGAAGATCCATTTGACCTTCTGGCCGAAACATTGCCGTCAGAAGCACCAGATAATTCTGCTCCCAAATACACTGGCCCTGAAGTGAAGGTGCATATAAATTTACCTCCTGATACTTTCAATCTTAAAAAAATTCATTTTACTGCCTCATATATTGGTTAGTTTCTTGATGCTAATATAAATCCTACAACGGTTGTTGGTAACACATATGCTGTTCCCAATCTATTGTTATATCTGTCTCATGGTAAAGTTAATGCTTGCTGTAACATATTAAGAAACTGCCTGTTCTCCAGAGATGCTTCTCCAGATGCCCTGAAAGGCTTAAGTTAATATTAACTCCTCTTTACAGAATGCCTTAAACATATTAGAATCATTTCATGCATGCATAATGAGGCAAAGACAGTAGGGCAATGGATGAGTAATCTGGGGGAGTTATCAAAACCTTGTTTGAAAAGTTGATTTTCCCAGAGGAATTTGAAGGCGAAGGCCTGGGGTGACTTTGAGGATGCCCTGTGCCAGGGTTCATTTTGATGTCCTTAAATTTTACTGGAGACGGATACTAAAGTTAGCCTGGTGTGAAATTGACATTGAGAAGGCAAGTTTCCAATAGGAACATAGTTGTCAAAACAAACATATACCAGTTATTATTATTCTAAGAAAATTGGTAAACCTCCAGAAGTGCCACTATAAATTTCCCAAGCTGCAAAAACAAACCAAATGAGGTGAAACAAATAAACAATTTGGAATGCTTTTGACAAGGTAGTGACTGCCTTAAGCAAGCTTCTGAAAAGTTACAAATGAGCTTTAAAACATAGTCTTTGAAGCAGGAACTATTTGACGAGAGGGGAACTGTTGTGGGATGTCTGAGAGGGTGCTGATGGGTGGTGACAGATTCTGCAGGGGACTAAGGATAGTTTCTATCTGACTTGTCTGGCTATTTTGAAGCTTATAGATTTGTAATTGCAGTATTCTTTATTATAAAAAGTATACCTGGATGCAAAGTACTCTTCCCAGTGCTTTATTCCTTTTTATGCGCTTACAAGACAGTTTTCCAATGTACATGAATCTCTAAGCCATCACCAGTACTCTCAAACACTGACAGAATCTGTCTGATTCTTCATGACTTAAAAACCGACCTAACTGAAATGGGAAAGAATTAATACATTGTCGTGAAGCAGGGCATTTAACTTTGCAGTTACATTTATCGAAATGTATAAGTGTTACCTTTGTTTAGTCAGGTGCCCATCTCATTCAATCTACAGGGTTACCTGTTATTATGAACAACAGGTTATAGCCCTGTTTATAGTGACCTGTGTCAACTGGTATCAATGTACCAAAACCTTTCTCCTTTGAGCAATTAGTTAATTACCTCAATGTTTTTATTTAGTTCTATGAATTATTTTACAGAAGTATAGTATATTGTTATTGAATCTTAATATTTTGTGAATTTTATTTCCCACGTTTCCAGGAAGCAGATGTTACTAAGAAGAAGGCTGAGCGAGTGGGAGAAACGGAAGGATCCATACCCCCCGATTACAGATTTAAAGAACAACCTGATCCGAAGGTTTGTTCCAAACTAATAATTGATCTTATCGTCCGAGTTCAAGATGTTGTTCCAGCAACAGGAAGTGCAGGAGGGTTGAGCAGGAGGCTGGTCATGAGGTTACATATTTGGGTGGTTGCTTTACCCAAAACACTACTTGGGTAGTGTCTCCCACTCATCCTCCTCCTCTAACCAAAAAAGTTATGTGCATCAGTTGGTAAGGTGGTAAGTGTTTTCTTTCATGTTTCATTTTTTTCAGCTGTCTATTTGGGAATTTAGAGTCGTGGAAATGGAGGTTAGGGCAGTTGAATGTTCCTCCCACAGTATGTGGGAGGTTAGGGTCACCTCTACTGTCCCTGCTGACTTCATTTGTGGGAAGTGCACCCAACTCCAGCTCCTCGAGAACCATGTTAGGGAACTGAAGCTGGATGAACTTCAGATCATTCAGGAGGCGGAGGGGTTATTGATAGGAGTTACAGGGAGGTAGTTACTCCACAGCCACGTGAAGAAGGTAGATGGGTTACCGTCAGGGGTAGGAAAGGGAACCAGCAGGCAGTGCAGAAATCTCCTGTGGTGCTTCCCCTCAACAAGTATACTTACCAGGGATAAGCAATGGGATACAGGTCTCTGGCGCAGAGTCTGTCTCTTTTGCTCAGAAGGGAAGGCAGAAGAGGAACAGAGCTTTAGGCATTGGGGACTTCATAGTTAGGGGGACAGATAGGAGGTTTTGTGGGAATGGGAGAGACTCTTGATTGGTTTGTTACCTCCCAGGTGCCAGCGTTCGTGATATTGAGGATTGTGTTTTCAGGATCCTTGAGGGGGAGGGGAGCAGCCCCAAGTCGTGGTCCACAAAAGCACCAACGACATAGGTAGGAAGAAAGGTAGGGATTTAAGGCAGAAATTCAGGGAGCTAGGTTGGATGCTTAGAGCTAGAACAAACAGAGTTGTTATCTCTGGTTTGTTGCCCGTGCCACATGCTAGTGCAGCAAGGAACTGGGAGAGCGCAATGCTGAACATATGGCTGCAGGGATGGTGCAGGAGGGAGGGTTTTGGATTCCTGGATAATTGGAGCTCTTTTGGGGGAATGTGGGACCTCTACAAACAGGATGGTCTTCACCTGAACCAGAGGGGTACCAATATCCTGGGGGCGTAATTTGCTAATGCGTTTCGAGAGGATTTAAACTAATGCAGCGGGGGGTTGGGAACCTGAATTGTAGTTCCAGTGTACAGAAGATTGAGGGTAGTGAGGTCAAGGATAGGTTTACAAGGTCACGAGAGGGCACCTGTAATCAGGATGTTGGTTTGAAATGTGTGTACTTCAATGCCAGGAGCATCTGGAATAAGGTGGGTGAACTTGCAGATGGGTTTGTACCTGGGATTTTTATGTTGTGGCCATTTCAGAAACATGGTTAGAGGAGGGACAGGAACGGTTGTTGCAGATTCCGGGATTTAGATGTTTCAGCAAGAACAGAGAAGATGGTAAAAAAGTTGGGGGGTTGGGGGGTGGGGGGGGGGGGGGGGGGGGGGGTGGCATTGTCACTACAACAGCTGAGAGAACGTTTGAGGACTTATCCACTGAGGTAGTTTGGGCTGAGGTTAGAAACAGGAAAGGAGAGGTCACCCTGTTGGGAGTTTTCTATAGGCCTCGGAATTGTTCCAAGGATGTAGAGGAAAGGATCGCAAAGGTGATTCTCGATAGCAGCGAGAGTAACAGGGTAGTTGTTATGGGAACTTTAACTTCCCCAATATTGATTGGGAATACTATAGTTCAAGTAGTTTTTGTTCAGTGTCTGCAGGAGGGTCTTCTGACACAGTATGTAGACAGGCCAACATGGCGATGCCATATTGGGTTTCTGGGGAATGAACCCTGCCAGGTGTTAGATTTGGAGGGACATGAGCACTTTGGCAATAGTGACCATAATTTGTTTATGTTTGCAATAACAATGGGCAGGGATAGGTATATATCACGGGGAAAGAGGTATAACTCAGGGAAATGTAACTGAGGCAATTAGGCAAGATTTAGGATGCATATGATGGGGAAGGAAACTGCATGGGATGGACACAGTTGAAATATGGAGCTCATTCAAGGAACAGCTACTGCAGGTCCTTGATAGGTATATACCTATCAGGCAGGAAGGTAGTTGTTGAGAGAAGAGCCATCGTTTACTAAAAGAAAATGAAGTTCTTGTCAAGTGGAGGAAGAAGGCTTACATGAGGATGAGGCATGAAGGCTCAGATAGGGAGCTGGAGAGTTATAAGTTAGACAGAAAAGATCTAAAGAGAAGGCTAAGAAGAGCCAGGAGGGGACATGATAAGTTGTTGGTGGATAGGATCGAGGAAAACCCTAAGGCCTTCTATAGGTATATCAGGAAGAAAAGAATGACTAGAGTAAGATTAGAGCCAATCAAGGATAGTAATGTGAAGTTGTGTGTGGAATCTGAGGACATAGGGAAACTCTTAATGGATACTTTTTGCCACGATTCACATTAGAGAAGGGCAATGTTAGTGAGAATGTGGACATCCAGGCAACTAGATTAGATGGGGATTGTGGTTGACAAAGAGGAGATTTTTGCAATTTTGGAAGATCTGAAAACAGATAAGACCCCTGGGCTGGATGGGATTTATCTTTGGATTCTCTGGGAAGCCAGCGAGGAGATTGCAGAGCCTTTGGCTTCGAACTTTATATCATCATTGTCGACAGGAGTAGTGCCAGAAAACTGGAGGATTGCAAAGGGGAGTTGGGACAACCCTAGTAATTATAGGCTGGTGAGCCTTACTTTAGTTGTGGGTAAGGTGTTGGAAAAGGTTATAAGAGATAGGATTTATAATCATCTGAAAAGGAATAATTTGATTAGGTTAGTCAACACGGTTTTGTGAAGGATAGGTCGTGCCTCACTAACCTTATTGAGTTCTTCAAGAAGGTGACAAAACAGGTGAATGAAGGTAAAGCAGTTTATGTGGTGTATGTAGACTTCAGTAAGCATTTGATAAGGTCCCACATGGTACGCTATTGCACAAAATATGGAGTTTCGGGATTGAGGGTGATTGAGCGGTTTGGATCAGAAATTGGCGAGCTGAAAGAAGACCGAGGGTGGTGGTTGATGGGAAATGTTCATCCTGGAGTTCAGTTACCAGTGGTGTTCCTCAAGGATTTGCTTTGGGGCCATTGCTGTTTGTCATTTTCATAAGTGATCTGGATGTGGTGTGCAAGGACGGGTTAGTAAATGTGCGGATGACAGTAAGGTAGGCAGAGTTGTGGATAGTGCCGAAGGATGTTGTGGGTTACAGAGAGACATAGATAAGATACAGAGCTGGGCTGAGAAGTGGCAAGTGGAGTTTAATGCAGAAAAGTGTAAGGTACTTCACTTCGGAAGAAATACCAGGAATGCAGAGTACTGGCTTAATCGTAAAATGCTTGGCAGTGTAGATGAATAGGAGATCTTGGTGTCCAGGTGCATAAATGCCACCTAGGTTGATATGGTTGTTAAGAAGGCATATGTTGTGTTGGCATTTATTGGTAGGGGGACTGAGTCTCGAAGCCACGAGGTCATGCTTCAGCTGTACAAGACACTGGTAAGGCCACACCTGGAGTATTACATGCAGTTCTGGTCACCGCATTATTGGAAGGATGTGGAAGCTTTGGAAAGGGTTCAGAGGAGATTTATGAGGATGTAAATGATACAGAAGGGAGGTCTTATGAGGAAAGGCTGAGGGAATCGAGGCTGTTTTCGATGGAGAGAAGAAGGTTGAGAGGTGAGTTAATTGAGATGTACAAGGTGGTCAGAGGATTAGATAGGGTGGACATTGAGAGACTTTTTCCTCAGCTGGTGAAGGCTAACATGAGGGGACATAGCTTTAAATTGAGGGGTGATAAATTTAGGACAGATATTAGGCGTAGTTTCTTCACTGAGAGAGTAGTAGGGGTGTGGAATGGCCTGCCTGCAACAGTAGTAGACTCGTGGACATTAAGTGCATTTAAATGGACATTGGACATACATGTGGATAATAATGGAACGGTGTGAATTAGATGAGCATCAGATTATTTTCACAAGTCGACGCAACATCGAGGGCCGAAGGGCCTGTACTGCACTGTAACATTCTATGTTCTATGTGACTATGGCCAGAATGCATAGACATAGCTTTTAACTGCAAAGCTGCACTTCTGTACTTGTGGGCTTACCATAGAAATGTCCTGAAATCATAGATCACATTGAATCTGGCAGTAAATTGCCAAAAGATTAAATTACTAACTATTCTTAAACTGATGTCAGTACACATTAGTGTCCTTCACTGTTGATCCAGGTATATTTTAATTAAATGCTGTGATTATTTAGTTTTTGATCAAATGAAATCTACAATAATGTGCATAGATTACATTTCCTCTGAATTCAATTCTTTTTAACATGCTGAAGCATTTTATTAAAGTTCTAATGTTGCTTTACCAGTGGCCTTCCATTATAAATAATTTTGATACTCTAAAATGAATTTGATTTTCTTTGGAACAGGACAAAGGTAAAATTGCCTCTTCCTCTACTGGTCCAGGAGCAAAACCAAAGGTAACAGAGAAACTAAAAATCACACTGTGTTTTTCGCGAAGGAGAATTTTATTTTTTGCAGTAACATTTTTCAGGATTCTATTCCACAATATATGGGGACATTTATGATCTTATTGTATGAAAGGGAGAGGTTGGCATTTGTTTGACGATGAACTTGACTTGATACCAGTGTCAGAATTAGCAGTGATATGCCAACCATTCCGCAAGCCCACAGTTACTTACTCTATGTTCTGGAAAGTCCGAGAGTAGTGACTGTGTTTGGCAGCCTTCCTAATTTGGACAGAGCAGAAGCTTGGAACATAAATAGTGTCAGAAATGAAAGAACACAATTCGTGTAGTGAGAAAACCATTCCTATTATTCCCCATTCTTTCCACTAGAAAATGTGACAATATGAGAACCTAATGGGAGGGAATGGAAAATTATGAGCTTAAAAAGCCAATGCTAAGAGTTAAGTTTTTGTCAACTTGCTTATGAATTAGGAGTAGGTCACTCTGGCCCTTGTGGTTCAACATTGAGAAATGAGTTTTTTGTATTTGTGTTCTTGAAATATCATTGAGATAGATAAGTACATTTATTGTATTGCTATCACCAGTCTATGTCAGAAGATGATGTCCTGGAGTCATTGTCCGCAGACTTTGTCCAAAGCTCGCCAGCTACAATTTCAAAATGCTCAGCTCCAACTTCTCACTGTGCAGCTCCACCACCTTCACTGAAACAGGTATGGAACTTAGGAATAGGAAGAAGTCATTTAGCTTCTCTCTTCTGTCATCTAAGATAGGGTAGCTTCTATTACCAACTGTTAAAAACATTCATGCTGGAGTAGTTTGGGGCCAGTATTCAGGTGTGCTGTGCAACCATCCGTATAAATACCACAAGAGGTCTAAGATATGTAATGAGTTCTGTCTGAGAAAGTGGACTGCCCTTTCCTTCATTTTTCTGAGTATAAGATACTGACCATTAAGTGGACACTGCCAGGAAGAGACAATGCAAAATGTTTGAAGTCAGAAGGAGCCTGAGTGCTCACTACAGCACTGTAGCACTCGCTGTTATCACCTGCTTCCTCATGAAGGACTTACACAACAGATGCTGTAACCAGGCAAGAGATCCCGACTCAGCCAGTTCAAACAAGGAAGTTGAGTCTGCAGCTCATTTCATGGCTGTTTAATTTGATCTTGGATTAATACAAAATCCACACACTTTCTGGAACCACAGAATTGTTGTGTCATAGAAGGAGGCCATTCAGCCCACCATGCCTAGACCGGCCTTCAAATAAGCATCATTACCTGCTGCCAATCTCATGCCTTTTACCCCATACCCTTGCATGTTATTTCTAATCAAACAACCATCCGATGCAGTCTGGAATGCCTCAGTTGAACCTGCCTCCACCATATTCCCGGACAGTGCATTCCATAAACGAATGAACAACTTCATGAAAAAACTTTTTCTCACATCACCATCAATTATTTTGCAAATCGGTGACCTCTCATTTCTTGTTCCTTTTATAACGGGATCATAAGGAGAAGTACCAGAGATTCTAATCCTGACCTGATTTCAGTCCTTCATACTTGCTTGTTGAATGACTCTGTTTCTCCACAATTTCTCTGTATGACTGTGGGCTGTACAAGTGGCATTGTTTGAAAATTGGATTTGCTTGTTCTATTTTGACTGAGATAATATCAGCATGTGTTCATGTAAGCTTGCTCATTGAATTAAAAGGAGTTCATTCAGTCAAAACTCCTTAGCTCTCAATGCCACAATTATTCTGATCTTACAACCACAAGAACCCGACTTAACGTTACAGCCCCTTAGGATCTTTTACAAGTGCAGGGAATTGTGAAAAGAGGATAGAAAGATGATAGTACAGCAATAGTCATGAAAGATTTTGGTAAGGCTAATTGGAGTGGAAACTAAGGAGAAGGTAGAGCTAAGGTAAGTAAGATAGAACTAAGGAACAGCAAAAGATGCACGATGCTGTTTGCAGTTGTTTATCGACCATTAGACAGTGATATGATGAGAGGCAGAGATCAAGGCGATGTGCAGCAAAGTGCCAGAACACATAGGACAGGCAGATTCAGGGTTTCATGCTGGGGCCAACCTAGGGAAGGCCTGAGGGTTGTGGATTGGTGGGCCACCTTAGGCTATGCTCATTCCTTGTCCCAAATTCCCTTTAAAACTGAGCTGGCTGAGGGCAGGTAAGCTCCCAAGAGGATTTTACTGGCCCCATTCTCCAACCTATAAATCCAACAGTGGATGAACTGTCTGAATGAACAAGTGAAGATAATTAACAGTTGATATTTCCTTTTCTTATAAAGGCACCTGTGAAAGCTTCCAAAGCTGCCCCTGTTTCTGCAAGTCAGGGTGGTACAAAGGTAAATGACAAAATACACTATGGAACAAGGGATTTTCTGTTTACAATGGTTACTTTCTTATTTCTCGAGAAAAGGTTCAAATCTAAATAGATACTGAGTCAGTAAAAGGACACATTGTTGTTTGGGACCAAATACTGATAGACCCCATGCAAAACATACACAGTTTGAGGGCCCTGCTTTTCATTGACCTTCAGTTAATGCCTGCTGTGTTTGCACTCCCAAATTCTCCCATTATGATTTTGAGTATTCCTCGCACATTGATCTACCCCTTGAACAAGAACACGATGTGATAATTTCCTCATCAGAGATAGGATAATGAATCTCAACAAGCAATAGCCCTGATAATAAGTGGGAAGTGGGGTGTCTGTTGGATACACAGAAGTCCTGCAGAGTGTAACAGTAGGACCACATTGTAGTTTATTTTGACTCTTTTCCCATCTAGCAGTTGACTAAACAAACAAGCTGGTGGCTTGCTGAGCAGATAAAACATTGGCAGAAGTCATTCCCAGCAGCTGTAAGAATCCAGTCAAGAAGTGATTGAAGGTTGCTGCTCAAGACTCAGGAGGTGGGACGCTAGGCACTGCAGGGAGTGTTTATACTTACGAACATATCAGTTGTTAGCAGGGGTATGCTATTTAGCTCCTAGGGCCTGCTCTGCATTTCAATAAGGTCATGGCTGATCTGTTTGTATTTTGAATTCCACATTTCCAATTATTTCTGATAATGTTTGATCCTATTGTCTAATAAATATCTATTCACCTCTGCTTTAAAATAATTTGATAACTCCGCCTCCAATACTTTTGAGGCAGAGTTCCAAAGTCTCACATCCCTCTGAGGGAGAAATTGTCCTCATTTCAGTCCTGAAATGTATGGCCCCTAATTTTTAAATAATGCCTGTTAATTTGGACTCCTTCCATGTTCCTCTCCCACCCCTATCAAGACCGTTTAGGATCTTTCAAACTCCTATTGAACCAGCCTTTACACTTTAAACTCCATTGAAAGCAATCCCAGTCTGTCCAAGCTTTCCTCATAAGACAAAACTAGGTTCATTCTCGACATCAATCAGGAAATGTTTTCTGAACCACCTCTGAGGCGTTTACACCCTTCCTTCAATAAATAAACCAATGCTGTACATTATTCCAGATGCGATCTCACCAATATAACTGAAGCATAACAATCTTACTCGATTTGTCTATACCTCAGAATTAATTTTCATTAAGTAGCATCTTTGTATTCTTCTTGTCAAAGTGAATAACTTCACATTTTCCTGCATTATACGCCATCTGCCAGACTTCTTCCATGTTTTGGCAGATTAGCTATGGGTTAAAGATCAGGGCTTTTAGGGATGTTATTGGCGATTATGTCCGGAGGCAAGAGAGAAATTACGTTTGGCAGGAGTTGTTTTTTTCTCTGAGGGAGCAACACCCATGATCCTTCGAGTCTCCTCGTGATGTGAAAAGCTGTCACCTTCAGGGGCCAGCAGTTGTCACCTCCTTTTTGCTGCTAGTTTTCCCAATAAATGTGACTGACAACTATTAAAGTAAAATTCAGTTAAGGCTCCAGTATCAGGAGAACCCTGATTTAAGATACAATAGTTAACTGTTCTATCTGTCCAAGATGGAACATGGGATGTCCATTGTTAGAAGAATGCTGACAGCCGCATACATGTCATATTAGGATTTTCAAACATTTACTTATCCTGCACTCTCCTTTTATACTCCTCACCACCACCATCTGCAACTAATATCATCTTTAACTGTCATATTGAGATCTTTACAGTGGAATCCACTTAGTCAGGCTATCACCAGTTATGATATCTCCTCATCCCGTATCCCTACAGTTTGTTGATACAGTGCCAACCTGCTCTTCATGTACAAATCACTTCTTAGTGACATTAATTTTGAGAATCAGACCAGCTCTCAGAACCATGGTTTTACCTCTAACTACATTGGCAGAGTGAATGGGGCTGAAATTGTTTAGCTTTGCAACGTTATTGCTGAATTTCATGTTGACATAAGGAGGCTGCTTCATTTATTTGCAGGCAGACTCAAACCTTTAGCAACTTACTTCACTGCTGTCAGAATCTATTTCAGGTGAGATTGAACTGAAATTCAAAGAAATATATATTTATTTGTCTTTAAAGGGTGAAGATCCATTTGGGATGCTTGCTGAAACTCTTCCATCTGAAGCACCAGACAATTCAGGTCCCAAATACACTGGCCCAGCTGTGAAGGTATGGAGTTAATTTCTTTCCTGAGGTTTTCCATCTGTGAATAAGATTACTGTTTGATCAGTTTCTGGCTACAGTTAGTTGACAATGTAGATAGGGTCAGGCTGTTATAGTCCAGTGAGATCAGTTACATTAATAATTAGCGAGTTTTGAGAAGATTTGTAGCTCAAGTTGAGGTTCTGGATGTAGGTTTGCTCAATGAAGTAGAAGGTTCGTTTTCAGACGTTTTGTCACCACACTAGGTAACATCATCAGTGAGGATCTGGTTGAAGCCTTCATCCGGAGGCTCACTGATGATGTTACCTAGTATGGTAACGAAATGTCTAAAAACAAACCTTCCAGCTCAGCGAGCAAACCTCCATCCAGGACATCAACAGTGTCACAGGCTGGTTCTATTATAGGTAGCCCTGTTAGCTTATTTTTACATTGTAAGAATCTTGCTGGTTTGATTGTTAATATTGTAACATTTCTAAGTTTCCTAAAATGCAATAAAATGTGCATTTTTATAGCACCTTCAATGTTGAAAAATATCCAGAAGTGCTACACACAGATGCAATAAAGTAATTGGAGACAATATCCATCAGGATCTAGTGGGACTGGTGATGAAAGCTCAGTCAAACAATTGCTTACTGGAGTGCAGGGAGTTCAAAAGAGTAAGCATCATCTAGAGGGGGAACCCTAGAGCATTGTTTTAGTCTCTAATTAGATGGTGTTGATATTTTTTGCCCATCCCTAATTTCTCTTAAACTGAGCAACTTGTTAGAGCCAATTCACAGGGCATTTAAGAGACAACCAGGGTGTGGGTCTGGAGTTACATGTAGGCCAAACCACATATGGATGACACATTCCCTTCATTCACATTGGTAAACAAGATAAGTTTTAACAACAATCATTTTCATGATCAATATCAAAACTACCTTTAAAATTATGAACTGAATTCAGATTTCACCAGCTCTCATGGTCCCCAGCAAATTAGCTGAGTTTTTGGATTACCAGCAATTACATTGTCATGATGCCATTTGCTCCCTGACACATTTTCTTGTTCAGAGATGTTATTACACACCTCTAGAACAATGGGACAAGAGGGCCCCCATTAGCTCCCTGAAAAAAAATCACTGAAAGCACAACCATTAATGACAGGACGGGGATGGGGGGAAGGTTGGAGGAGACAAGAAAAGCTATTACTGAGATGACAAGGCCAGTGGTAGTTCAACTGGAGCTGAATAATACATTTGAGGAGGAGGCTGTTCAAACATGTCAAAAGTTGCAAAGAGTTCAAGGAAGGCTAGTAAATAATGATAACAACCACAGAGAGTTGAATCTTTGGGTAAACTTCATTTGATACAGGAACAGAAGCAGAACCAGATCACACATTCATAAATGAAGTTCAGCAAAACTGATCACAATTTTTGGAATTCACAATACGGTCAAGGACTTTGGAGAGGAAAGGGAAGTTCCAGATGCTAAATATGGGGTAGACATTTGACCACCAAGTCTCATTGACTTGAGCTCCTCAGGTCATGATTTCTAGGTAAAGCTCTATTCAGAGCAGTTGTTGTCAACTGATATCAATAATTGTAGATCTACACCCACTTTAGAGTGAAGTGAAATAATTACCAAAATATTGGTTTCATTCAGGTGGTTTTACCTAGAAATGTCTTTGTGTTTTTTTTGGGGTGGGGGGGTGGGATTTAACATTTCAATATTTTTGTGAGTTTGATTGTTTTTGAAACATATTTTCATACCTTCAGGAAACTGATCATTCCAAGAAGAAGCCTGAGCTTGTTGGAGAGACTGAAGAATCTATCCCCCCTGACTACAGATTTATAGAACAACCTGATCCTAAGGTTCAGACCAACAATTACTTCATATTAAGCCAATTATTTCAATACTTTTACTACATTCAAAGCATTTCGATATAGGTAGAGAGGTATGCAATATGGTCCCTCAAACATGTTCCACCGTTCAACAGAACAGGAGAAACAGAAGCAGCAGTAGGCCATTCAACCCTCAGGATGGCATGGTGGCTCAGTGGTTAGCTCTGCTGCCTTGCAGTGCCAAGGACTTGGTTCGATTCCCAGTCTTGGGCAACTGTTTGTGTGGAATTTGCACATTCTGCCCTGGGTTTGCTCTGGTTTCCTCCCACAATCCAGAGATGAGCAGGTTAGATGAATTAGCCATGCTAAATTGCCTATAGTGTTCAGGAATATGTAGGTTAGGTGCATTAGTCAGGGGTAAATATGGGATAGTAGGGGAATGGGCCTGGGTGCGCTCTTCTTTGAAGGGTTGGTGTAAACTTGTTGGGTCGAAGAGCCTGTTTCCGCACTGTAAGGATTCTATGATCCAAGTCACCCTTGCTTTCAATAGGTTCATGGCTGATTTGCAAAAGGCCTCAACTCTCAATATTTCAAAAGTCTGTCCACCTTCTCTTTAAATATTTTAAGTGATCTAGCCTCTGCAACTGTCTGAGGTGGAGAATTCAAGACATTCCCTAGGAGAAGAAATTTTTTTGCACATCAGTTTTAAATGTAATTATGTTCCCTAATTCAAACACTCCACAGTAGAAATATCTTCTCAACATCTAAACAATCAACTCCCATACGAATCTTGCACATTTCAAAAAAAAGTCTTTGATTCTTCTACACTGTAATGAATAAAAGCCTAACCCATTTAGTTATTCGAAATAAGTCAACCCCTTCATCATACAAATCAGCCTAGTGTATCTCTTTAAAACAGCTCCAACGCTAGCATACTTTTTTAAACTCAAAACTGTACACAGTGCTCTAAATTTGACCTCACCAAAACCTCTACAGTTGTAACAAGATTTCCATGCTTTAAACTCCAAACTCCTACCTAAAAAGAGCAAAATTCCATTTGACTTAATTGCTTGCTGTAGCTATGTGTAAACTTATTGTGTTTCAAGCACAAGAACATCCAGATCCCTCTATCCTGAATTTGCTTGTGTAAATCTTTCCTAAATGTCCTGCTATTTATTCCTTAATAATGAACTCCGGTATTTTCCCAGTGGCAGGTATTAGGCTAACTGGCCTATTGAACCCTCTCGAAATCCAGAGAGTTCTGGAAGAATTCAACCACTGCCCCCACAATCTCTCCAGCCACTGCCTTTAAAACTTTTGATGCAGACCAGCAGGTCCTGGTGAGTTGTCTGCTTTTAACCCCGTTAGTTTGTCAAATACTTTTGATTCCCCGATCCAGACTGTTGTAAGAGCTTTCCTCCTCTTAGCATCTCACTTATCTGTTGTCATTGGGATGCTATTGTGACAACCAATGTAAAATATTTTAAAACTTCCTTGCTCCTAGTTATTAATTTCCCAGTTATACCCTGAATGGGTCCCACAATCACTTCAGCTTCTCCCTTATATGCCTGTCAAAGCTCTTGCTCTTTATTCTTCTATTTCTTGTCAATTTATTTTCATAATCAATTTTCTACCTCTTTTTAACTTTTTAGTCATCTGCTTCCTACAGGAAACCTCTCAATCCTACGGCCTACAACTAGTTTTTGACCTTAGTGTTTGGTTGGGTGCACACCCTGACCTTCACATTCCTGATGAAGAACTTATGCTCGAAACATTGATTGTCCTGCTCCTCAGATGCTGCCTGACTGGCTATGCTTTTCTAGTGCCACATGTTTTGACTACACTCCCTGGCAGTCTTGTTAACCACACATAGTTCATCCTTCTCCTCAAGTCTTTTTTGACTGGAATAAAGCTTTGTTGAGTGTAATGAAATATCTGCTTCAATGTCTCCAACTGCTCATTTTCCCGGTAGTCTTTTTTCCCAGTCAGATTTAGACAAATCTTTCTGCATACACTTTGTAATGAACAATCTCTAAATTGAAGGCAATGGTTTGAGCCTGAAGTTGTTCTCCCTCAAACTGAATTTGAAATTCTACCATGTTGTGGGCTCTACCCCTGGAGCATCCATATCTATGAATTTTCTTATTAATCCTACTTTATTACACATAATTAAATCTAAAATAGCCTGTTCCCAGATAAGTTCCCCCCTCCATATTCCTGATGAAGGACTTTTGCCCAAAACGTTGACTGTCCTGCTCCTCAGATGCTGCATGAATTGCTGTGCTTTTCCCTCGCCACGCTTTTCAACTCTGCAATGTATTTGCTCCAAGAAATAATCCCTGGTGCATTCAAGAAATTTGTCTTGACCCTTGCCCATCTGATTTGTCCAGTCAACATATAAATTAAAGTCACCCAGGACAATTGCAGTGCCCTCTTTATACACCACATTATTTCCTGATTTATATTTTGTGCTACAGTGAGGCAATTTTCTTAGACAACTCCCACTCCCGATTTGTTTCCTTTATTCTTCCTTAATTCCACCCAATATTAGGATAATCATTTATTCTCAATCTCAACTCCACTTTCCCATCCTATCTACATACTCTTTGATTCCCTAAGAGTCTAAAATCTCTCCATATCAGATTTCAATATGCTCACTGATTATGTATACACCGGCCCCTGCAATACAAATTTAAAATGTTTGCAATCTTCTGAAGGAAGACGTTACTTCTCAATTTGAAGTAGCTGTTCTCTTATCTTGAGTTTCTGGGCCCTATGTAGCCTCATTGCATCCACGCTGCTGAATCTTTTTAAATCTAATATATTTCAGTAAGATTACCTTTCATTCTGCTACATTCCATTCCATAAGAGGCCATTCTTCTCACAGGATGGTATTTGCAGGAATTAATCTAGTATATCTTCATTCAACCCTCTCTGAGGCAAGTGTATCCTTTCTTGTAGGAAAGATCAAAACTGTATACAGTACACAAGAGATGGAATTTTCATACTCCCGAAACTGCCAACCTACCCTAAGTATGGTAGAGGGGGGTCTTAAGCTTGTTAAAGCCTTAATTGATTCCAGTATTGCCTTGTAATACAATGTGGACAGGCATGGTTTAAAATAATTGGAAGGATACTATTTTTAAAGGCTGCCCTTCTGTCCAATGCAGACCTCCCCTCCCAGAAGTGGGGCTGACACCTACCATTTTTTATGCCTGCACTGCAAATGCACCTTCCCAACTCCCCTGATTCACCACCCTAAGATGCCCATCCTTCCTTGTCCATTACCACCCACTTATTTCACTCCAGGGACTGACTGATATCTTCATCCTGGGTCTGCTGGTTCCAGGAAGGAGAAAGTGAGGACTGCAGATGCTGGAGATCAGAGCTGAAAATGTGTTGCTGGAAAAGCACAGCAGGTCAGTCAGCATCCAAGGAGCAGGAGAATCGACGTTTCGGGCATGAGCCCTTCTTCAGGATTTAGGGCTCATGCCCAAAACGTCGATTCTCCTGCTCCTTGAATGCTGCCTGACCTGCTGTGCTTGTTCCAGGAAGGCCCACTACTGAGCCTTGGCGCTGCCACGACTACAACAGTCTGAAGGATGTGACTTATTCCTGTTGAGGGGTGCAAATTCAATCTGCCCTTATTATTGGTGGCTGTGGCATAATTATGAAATAGTTTTGCAATAAAGGCCAAGTATAACTTGCTTTTGAATTTTTTTATTTCTGCATGTTAATTTTCTATGCTTGCTATACAAGATCAACCATTCCCCACTGAACACTAGTCTCTCATCAATATTGTGTTTCCATTCTTACTGGACAAGTGAATAACTTTACACTTTCCTTCATTGCTTTCCATCTGCCAGTCTCTTGTCCATTCAATTCATCTGGATATCTTTTTGCTGACTTTTGCGAGGAAGATTCTTCTGGCAGCACTATGCCGACTACATAGATTCTCTGGCAAAAGACAGGTCACTAACTCATAGTCCACGTTATGTTTTTCAGTGGCACCGATGAGGGAACCTGCTGTGGTGCATGGTGCTGCAAGCCCCTGAGAGATCAGTGTACATTTCAGTGACACTGCAAACAAATTTCCCTTTCCTGATGTCTTCATTACAGTTTGCCATCCCATCTAGCCTTGGATTATCAGCAAACATTACATTTGGTCACCTCATCTGAAGTAATTTGTGAATAGCTGACACACCAGCACTGATTCTTGCAGCACTTCACCATTAACAGTTTACCAACCCAGAAATGACCCATCCATTCCTGTTCTCCTTTTCCCTCTCCATTAGCCAATCCTATATTTATGCTAAGATATTAGCCCTAAGTACATGAACCCTTGTATTTCTCGACAACTCTGTATATATTCCCTTTCTACCCAGCTAGGATGATTAGGAAAAAAAAGTCGAAAACAATACTTTCAAAATAATGGTAAAATAGCAGGAACGATCAACAAATCACAGAAATGTTTAAGCAGCAATATAGTAATTAATTTATTGATCAAATGAACTCCATTAGCAGTAACAGAACACTTCAAAAATCATAATAAGATTATTTTGTGGCAACATGTTTGTGAAAGAGAAATCTTGCTTGACCAATCTATTAGAGATAAGGAGGTTGCTCAATTATCTAGTATTTGATTATCCAAATTTTGGATTATCCAAAGAAGATCTCACGGTTCCTGATGCTTGGCTAAACTGTGTTATCTAGCATTCAATTATCCAAACAAAATACTCCCCGCCCGTATTGTTCGGATAATCGAGGTTCCTCTATTATGGATGCAACTAATGGAGTGCATTGGATACAATGCATTTGGATATTCATTACAAAAATCCAATAATGTTCCACAAAGAGCTTGTTATGCAAGAGCTCATGGGATTGGGAAACGTATTTGAGCATGGATTGAAGATTGGTCAATGGACGGAAACAGAAAGAAGGAAGAAACATGTAAGTTTTGTGTTAGTGGTCTACAGCTAATGGACTACCATAAGTAGGCTATTGAACCTTAGAGCTGAAAATATGTTGCTGGAAAAGCGCAACAGGTCAGGCAGCATCCAAGGAACAGGAGAATCGACGTTTCGGGCATAAGCCCTTCGTCGATTCTCCTGTTCCTTGGATGCTGCCTGACCTGCTGCGCTTTTCCAGCAACACATTTTCAGCTCTGATCTCCAGCATCTGCAGTCCTCACTTTCTCCTATTGAACCTTAGAGCCTGATCTGTAATTCATTATGATTATGACTGATCATTCTGCTGAGTACCCTGTTCTGCTATCTCCCCACATCTTTTGATCTCTTTAGCCCTAAGGACTATGTCTGATTCCTTCTTCAAAACATGCAATGTTTTGGCCTTGACCACTTGCTGTGGCAGAGAATTCCACAAGTTCGCCATTCTCTGACTTAGTGAAGAGATTTGCTGATGATACAAAGCTAGGTCATATATATTGTAAGGAGGATGCAGAGGCTGGGAAAGAATATAGACAGGTCAAATGTCTGGAAGAGAATATGGCACGTGGAATATAGTATGGAAACTATGAAGCTATCCACTTTGGCTGTAAACATAGAAAAGCAAAATATTATGTCAACAGTGGTAGGTAGTGTTGATAATCTGAGAGATCTGGGCATGCTTTTGCAACAAAACTTTTAACAGGAGCAACATGCAGTCAGGAAAGAAGGTTGCATATATAAATCACAAGTTGGGAATATAAGTGTAAATATATCTTAAAGCAATGGAGAAGAGCTTTGATGAGACAATACCTGGAGTTAAGAGTATGATTTTTTTGTCTTTTTACTAAGAAAGGATAAAGTTGCCCTAAACAGTGTACAACAGTGGTTCACTACTCTGACGTGAAAATATTAGTAATAATAACGTGGGGCTGGCATTCATGATTTGACAGTGGGACCTCTATCCCTCAAAGATAGGGATTCCCACCATAGACACCTGAGTGAGAGTCTGATTTACCATCGAAAGCAAGTAGTTGCCACTGCTGGATACTAGAGGCAGTCTCCACAATGAAAAGCATTGATACTGGATTTGAAGGAAAGTTCAGGCATTTTGATTAATGAGGGATTCAGTAGTCCAGTGAGGGGGCTTGGGGTGTCAGCTTTTAGAGTCTGGCTAAGGCATAGATGGGACCTACCTTTATGAGGGTGGTGCTGTGAATGGCCACAAAGAAGGTATTCCTCTTTCCCACCTTTCGTCTGTCCAGTGAAACCTATCGGGCTGACTGCCTTTCTTGTGCCTTCCCTAACCATAAACATTCTAGAAGCAAAGTAGACTGAGGTATTTACATGACAATTCATTAATGACTTAAGGGCCTCAGTAGGCTTGAGGGAGGATAAGTTGTCTAATGCCTACTGTAAAATAGTGGACGTGTCAGGGTGAGCTTGTCACCCAGTTTGTTTTCCATGCCAAATACAGTAGCACAAACTGTGAAATAACTCCATAAAATTCTAATGGTCTTGGAAGTGTACATACTGGAAGAATGTTTCTCCTGGATAAGTAATCTGGAACTAGGTTTAATAGTCTCAGAATAGGATAAAACATTTATGACTGGAGTGAGGGGAGGTTTCTGCACATGGAAGATTGCATGAGCATTTGACATTCTATTGAGTATACCGAATATAAGCATATATGAAACTGAAGCTGTTAGTCTTGTAATCATCAAGACTGACTGGCAAGAAGCCAAACTTAGAAAGCACACAGCAGTTCATAACAGAAAGAGAAGAGGGTGGTGATTGTTTGGACAATGGTGTGCACAGGGAACTGCTGTTAATCTTAGTGAGGTGATTAAACAGAAGTCAGACTCTGATTACTGAAGGGTGTTGGCAGTCTCCATATCCCTTTTGTCAAAGAAAATAGTGCAGTGTATGTCTTTGGCTATAAAGAACAGGATCCTGGCTATGAATATGTATAGCTTTCAGCATACATAAACGAATGGCGTAGCGAACCAGACTGATCATCTTAAATTAGTTTCTGGTACAATGCTTTGCATGGTAGGGACTAGTTAGTGCATTGTTATCCAGTGGCAGAATCCCATCAAATCTTGGATATGGTGTTCTGAGATTTGCAAGCATGAGTTGGTTGAGCACGTTGGTATGCTGCTTGGTGTGGACAGTCAAACAGATATCTTGTTCGATATAGTCTGTCAGTAGTTTTGATGTATGGCCTGCATAACTGGTGTCATACTGACACTAATAAATTATTAATTGTATGGTTTGCAAATGTCTTTTTGGCCTGTTGGCAGCATTGTATGACAGGAAAATAATATTTATGTGTGCACTGTGAAGGAGCAGCATGAGCATATGTATCTCAAATATTGGAGGCATCTTTTCCTTCACGATAATCTGAGATTGACTGAGCACATGTCAGAGCCAAAGGTTTTGGCCATAGTCCTTTTATTAGATTAGATTCCCTACAGTATGGAACAGACACTTCGGCCCAACAAGTCCACACCGATCCTCCGAAGAGTAACCCACTCAGACCCATCCCCATACCCTATAGTTACCCCTGACTAATGCACCTAACACTATGGACAATTTAGCATGGCCAATTCACCTGGTCAGCACATCATTGAATTGTGGGAGGAAACCAGAGCACCCAGATGAAACCCACACAGACACAGGGAGAATGTGCAAACTCCACACAGACAGTCGCCCAAGGTGGGAATCAAACCCAGGTCCCTGGCACTGTGAGGCAGCGGGGCTAACCACTGAGCCACCATGCCACCCAATTAGTTTGCATGCTTTCTCGTGAATGATAACTTGATCAGGATAGCCATTATCACACAGGCTAGGTTTTGATTTGAATTGGCTCCCATAATTAATTCTTAGTCATTTGAATGGATTCAAATCAGAGATCAGTAGAGTTTTGGAAGGGATTTAAGGATACAGGGATTGTTTGGAATATCAGCTTTGATTGTGTTGAATAACACAGCAGACTTGAGGGGCCAAATGGCCAACTTTAGATCCTATTTGTTTTATACTTGAAAGACATACATTGATTTATGTACTCCATATTTACATTGCAGTGATTTATTTCTGAGATGCTGAAATATTTAATGGTGTTTGTGTTGCTGCATTTCCTGCTTTCTAAATTTTAAATAATTCTGATGTTCCTAAAAGCAATCTGATGAAGTTATTTCTTGAAACAGAATAAAGGCAAACAGACCACTTCCTCCTCTGGTCCTGGAGCAAAACCAAAGGCAACAGAGAAGGTAAAACTCAACTGATTTTCTTCCAGAAGGGGAGTTTAACTCACTCTTGTTCAATACTCCAGGACACGATTCTCTAAGTTAGTTTCTCTCATGAGTTTGGGGTGGTGATAGAAGTGATGTTAAAGGATGTAATACCACTCTGTCAAGGTTATAATTAACAACAATAACACCAGCTATTTTTCATGATTGGCAGATTCTACACCTTTTAATGAGTTTTGTAAGAAACAAAATGGTGTGGATTTAGT
The DNA here is from genome assembly GCF_047496795.1 of Chiloscyllium punctatum. Taxonomy (NCBI): domain Eukaryota; kingdom Metazoa; phylum Chordata; class Chondrichthyes; order Orectolobiformes; family Hemiscylliidae; genus Chiloscyllium; species Chiloscyllium punctatum. The sequence goes on from NC_092740.1 coordinate 62,353,939, forward strand.
CATTTATAGGTCAAATGCAAGAACAAGAGAAAATGAAAGAACTGTCATTGATAATTTATTCCCATCACCTCATCTAACCCCAGAGTTACCCCCAGGGGTAAATAACTATTTAGAGTGTTTTATTTCCATTCAATTTGGACCCAACATTCACCAATTAAAAGCCCCAGTTTTAACTGATACATTGCCTTTGATCATCTGAGTCATTCGGCGACTTTTAAGCACTTTGTCAGTTCCTCAGTAACATCAAGATTGAGCTCTCTGCTCTGTTAGGGACTTGCCAATCAATGTGACTGTTGCTCATTTCTGACTAATTCTAATCTAAGAAAATGGATCAAAGTTAAGAATTGCCAGGGATTTGCTAGCTACAGTATATTTTTTAAAATATTATACTATTGTGGAATTGTAGCATTTTTATAATCAAATTGGTTTGATTTTACTCAGTGAATCTCATGTCTTTATTATGTTTGAGGTTAATTGTCATGTTTTCTGACAGTTACCGTCAGAGGCTGAGCTAATAGAATGCATGGCATCAGAGTTCGACTCTTCAACTTCACCTTCTGGTGCACCACTCTCCAAGCAGAAAGAGGTATGGCCTAATTCTACTAATGTGTATATGTATTCTACATTCTGAACTGAAAAATGCTTTTCCTTAGAAATATGTTTAAATCGCTGCTTGTTTTCATAGTTGTCAAAAACGGGGCTGGAGCCCCCAAAATTTATTAGGACTACATGTGTGTACTAAAATTACTTTAATTCCTTTCATGTGGCTGTGTATAGTGATTCTCATTTTAATACAATTGAATATATTTTCATAATCAACACCATTTACCTTGTCTCTAGAACCTCCCTGGTCCAGAATCAGTCAGTGGATAGTCTTGCAGTGCATTTTGTAGGAACTCCCATCTGAGTACTGATGCCCACTCCCATATCTAGCAAAGTTAAAAATCACACAACACCAGGTTATAGTCCAACAGGTTTAATTGGAAGCACACTAGCTTTCAGAGCGTCGCTCCTTCATCAGGTGGTTGCCTATTGGAATTTGGAAACTCCGCATCGCCAATTGTCCAAGGGTAGAATCGAACCTAGGTCCCTAGTGCTGTGAGGGAGCAGTACTAACTACTGTACCACCATTCCACCCAATCATGCCATGGAACAGACCGCTCATCCAAACTGAGTGAATGGTGGATTTAAAGATGCAGTCTTATATCTCTAACAATTTGCAAATATATTCCCACAGGCAGGCCATAATACTAAAAGTGTAAGCAAGACAGCTTCAGCACCCAAAACCAGCGACGTAGGACCGAAATCACCAAAGGTAAAGACTGCAGGAGCAGAAATAAACAGAGAATGCTGTAGAAACTCAGTATCTGTGGAGAGAGAAACAGACTTAACGTCATATGTCCAGTATGACTCATCTTCAGAAACAGTTCAGAACAGCATGCTTTGTGTTTGTTTTGCATTTCCAGCATCTGCAGTATTTTGCCTGCATATGATTAGGGATGCTTGGATGTGAAATCTAAAACCATGCTTAACTTAGCACCTGAAGTTATCACTTAGTGAAAGAGTTTCTTGTAACAGGGAATCAGTTATGTTGAGGAATTGCATATTAAATATCCAGCAACACAGGCTGTTTGACCCATCATTGGAAAGTTTATGCCAACAAAATAGAATAGATCTATTCCTGAGTTTGCTGAATGAGTGGTCTGTGCCATCAGATTTTCAGTCTCTCCTCACTAGAAATCCCCCATGTAAATGACAAGCTTGGATTCAAAAGTGTATTTCCCATGAGGTGGGAAATGCTTCAGGTTCTGAGCTGAAGGGCAGTGGGAGTTGATCTTTGACACTCGCCAACTCAAATGCCTGGGATAATATCATTCACATTTAAAGGGAATGTAGCTGTGCTACTTACAGAGCTAAAAATGTGTTGCTGGAAAAGCTCAGTAGGTCAGGCAGCATCCAAGGAGCAGGAGAATCGACGTTTTGGGCATCAGCCCTTATTCAGGATTGAGGAGAGTGTGCCAAGCAGGCTAAGATAAAAGGTGGGGAGGAGGGACTTGGGGGAGGGGTGTTGGAAATGCGATAGGTGGAAGGAGGTTAAGGTGAGGGTGATAGGCCCGGAGTGGGGGTGGGGGCGGAGAGGTCAAGAAGAAGATTGCAGGTTAGGAAGGTGGTGCTGAGTTTGAGGGTTGGGACTGAGACAAGGTGGGGGGAGGGGAAATGAGGAAACTGGAGAAATCTGAGTTCATCCCTTGTGGATGGAGGGTTCCTAGGCGGAAGATGAGCGCTCTTCCTCCAGCCGTCGTGTCGCTATGGTCTGGCGATGGAGGAGTCCAAGGACCTGCATGTCCTTGGTGGAGTGGGAGGGGGAGTTGAAGTGTTGAGCCACGGGGTGGTTGGGTTGGTTGGTCCGGGTGTCCCAGAGGTGTTCTCTGAAACGTTCCGCAATAGGCGGCCTGTCTCCCCAATATAGAGAAGGCCACATCGGGTGCAGCAGATGCAGTAAATGATGTGTGTGGAGGTGCAGGTGAATTTGTGGTGGATATGGAAGGATCCCTTGGGGCCTTGGAGGGGAGTAAGGGGGGAGGTGTGGGCGCAAGTTTTGCATTTCTTGCGGTTGCAGGGGAAGGTGCCGGGAGTGGAGGTTGGGTTGGTGGGGGGTGTGGATCTGACAAGGGAGTCATGGAGGGAGTGGTCTTTTCGGAGCACTGATAGGGGAGGGGAGGGAAATATATCACTGGTGGTGGGGTCCGTTTGGGGGTGGCTGAAATAACGACGGATGATATGATGTATATGGAGGTTGGTGGGGTGGTAGGTGAGGACCAGTGGGTTTCTGTCAGATTTCTCCAGTTTCCTCATTTCCCTTCCCCCCACCTTGTCTCAGTCCCAACCCTCGAACTCAGCACCACCTTCCTAACCTGCAATCTTCTTCCTGACCTCTCCACCCCCACCCCCACCCCCACTCCGGCCTATCACCCTCACTTTAACCTCCTTCCACCTATCGCATTTCCAACACCCCTCCCCCAAGTCCCTCCTCCCTACCTTTTATCTTCGCCTGCTTGGCACACTCTCCTCATTCCTGAATAAGGGCTGATGCCCGAAACGTCGATTCTCCTGCTCCTTGGATGCTGCCTGACCTACTGTGCTTTTCCAGCAACACATTTTCAGCTCTGATCTCCAGCATCTGCAGTCCTCACTTTCTCCTAGTGCTACTTACAGAGTCTGGAAGGAGAGAGAGATTCATCTTCACCTAGCGAAACCTTCCCTTCCACTGCTGGAGTCTCCATGGCTCTCCCTTTTTGAAGGAAAGAATCCCAGCACAGCTGTGCAGCAATTGGAGGAGCTTTTGACAGCCTCATCAGTGAGATGCCTTTAAATGTTCCAAGGGAACAGATTACACTCATAATTTAATGAGCTGAACCCATGAAAATGTTACTAGTTTTTGACTAAGGGGAATCACGACCTCAGTCTGAGTATACTTAGCTGCAGTCACCACAGCATTATTTAGGGTAGTATGGAATTGAAAGAATCTAATGGCTCACCAAACTGACTGCCTCCCGTTAACTACAATTGATTGGCTGTGCTGTTAACCTGCTTGGGACATAAGCAATCACAGAAATTACAAGATTATATTTCAACTTTTATTTTTACATTTTCTGCGGTACTTTGAGTAACATTGACAGGTGAACATATTTTGTACGCATGACAAGCAGAACTGGAGTCCTGCCGAATTTAGTTCATTCTTCCCTACCAGAATACAGACACGTTCTTGTTTCTATCTTACTGCTTGCTCCAGCTTCTTGTCCATTAAGGTTGAAATAGATTTTACATTTAATCTACTGCATATCTCATTACACTATTTTTTTCTATCTCTTTCTTTGCAGACAAAAACTCAACCCAGTGCAAAAAAAGCCCACAAGCCCTAATGTCTACAAAACCAGGTAACCGTATATAGAAAATGCTAATGTATCCTCTCCTATTTATTTTATTGTACATAGTAGACAGTGGTAACTTCCCAAATAAAGACATAAACAAAACCCAGCTTGAAGGCCAGACCATGGTTCATCCAACTAAGCCAAGTGGTCTTGCTCCACTATCACTGTATGTACCTTATTACAGACCCACTATTCCACCAACACTTGAGGAGATTTATTATTTTCACTGTTCATCATTTTATTTTCATTGCAAACACACAATGATGGAAATATTGCAATCATCATAATCCATGCAGTCGAATTGGAATCGAGCAGTTAAAGCTGTCACTGAAAAAAATCAACTGTGTTCCTGCTTGCTGCTGCTTTAACTGAGTCCTTTCTTTAAGTGACTAACACATCCTCCTAAGTCAGTTAATTGCCAACTGTGTGGAGTACCAACTGTTCACTAAAGCCAATCAAGGAAGAAACAGGAACTCTCCTCTAATCCCTACAGAAAATGTCTGAGTCTCCATGTTGGATAAGCCAAGTTCCCACCCATGAAATTCTTCCAATTCTTGGCCCTGGTGCCCAACTCCCAGGACTTAGCCATTTATCAGCTGGAGGAAGTTGTTTGCATGTTATGGAGGTAGCCTGAAAGCACAGCAGCAGTGGAGTTGTTGAGAGTGGTGATGGTGGTTATTGAGGGAGAGTTAGGGAAGCTGACTCCATGTTGGCAGAAGTAATCAAGGTGCAGCATGTGGGTGGATCCTTGGAGGGAACAAATATGACAATACATGGTGACAACGAAGTTACTGCTACAGTTGCTTGTGTGAATGATTATGAGTGCAGTGGCATCAGAATGGAATGGTGGAGCGAACAGGCCAAGTCCAATAACAGAGTGAATGGGCTGATTCCCGGAGTGACTGAGCAAACAGGCCAAATTCAGTGGCAGAGTGAACTGGCTGATTCCCGGAGTGACTGAGTGAATCGGCTGATTCCTGGAGCAACGGCAGAGCGAAGTCCTGGATGGAGGCTGGCAAATGGAGGCCTCATGCTCTGGGGCTGACAGGCATGGACTGGAATTTAAGTACCTGTAATATCATTCTGGTCTACTTTAACTGTTCCATGCTAATCTTTTTTTACTCTGTAATTACACTTCAAAGTATCTGTCCCTCGGTACTCTGTACCTAAGATGGTGCTGAAAGGCAACATTACAAACATTTCATTGCACTCATTCAAGTGCATGTGACAATAAAGGCTATTTTGAATCGGAACATGACCAAGGAAATTTTTAAAGAAAACTTGATTCCATTAGCCTGGAATTCAAGTTAGATTGCCAGCACTTGAGTGGCTATGGAAATTGTTGACAGCAGGAGGTGTTTCTTATGAATTCGACGGTTGGAAAGAACTCTTGGTGGTGGCAAGCTAGGGAGTTAGAGCAATGGAAATTCAGGACTGAGTGCAAGATTATTAACAAGGTGGGCAATGGGCAGGAATGAAGTCAGCAGGGGCTACTGAGTAATTTTTTGTTGTCTTGGTGATTAAAACCAATGCTGAGACTTGCAGTTGTTGGGAGGTGAGAATAGAGGAGGCAGAGGTGAAGATGACCGGTGAAGATGACCGGTGAAGATGACCAGTGAAGATGACCGGTGAAGATGACCGGTGAAGGAGTATAAAAAGCAGGGTGGTTACCTTTTACTCTGTAGAATGTTTCTAGTGGGCAATGAATGAGGCTCAGTAACTCATGATTTGGACCAAATCTGTTTGTTTGAAGCTGGCTAAACCAGTTGTGTACCAGCTATTATTAAGCCTGTGTACCTTGGATTTAGGGACAGCAATTGGTGATTATTCCAGGGAAGTGATTGGCATAGGATTTGGTGAAGGTCTTGATGAGATCAAGGGCATCAAAAGTGGAGGTAAGGGAGTGGTTGAGCACTTCAACAACTGTGGAGTTGGCAAAGTGAACAGAGGACCAGTTGTCATTCACAGTCAGCCCTGTGGTCTTGTCTTTTACCAGTGTAGATGTAATGTGTGACTGATCACTCAAGGAATCTTGAATTGCACCTTCTCACACACATTTTAGTCTTGACACTATAGAAACATTAATTTTCTTCCAAAAATGTGGCTAACTAGGAATCTGTTCTAATCTCTCTGCCTGTAACTTGCCTGTGTTGGAAGGACAGTATTATGAAAAATTTCTGACTCTGTGGCAGGAATACTACCGTCTGTATCCTCTAGGTACTGGGGTACATCTATGAGAGCTGTCTGGCAGACAGCTAAACAAACACTTTAGTATGAATATATTTATGATATCATGTCCCAAACATCTCTATCACTGTCCTTGTGAGACTTGTCTATTGTAGGATATGCTCACCAGAAGTCCATTGTGAAATAACTTTGGCTGGATGCAGCTTAGGTGCTGTGCTCACTCTCAGTTGCTGAATTAATATTCTTTTATCTTGAAAACTAGATAATACAATGATCAGATTACTTTACAATGTGGAAACAGGCCCTTCGGCCCAACAAGTCCACACGGACCCGCCAAAGCGCAACCCACCCATACCCCTCCATTTACCCCTTACCTAACACTCCGGACAATTTAGCATGGCCAATTCACCTGACCTGCACATCTTTGGACTGTGGGAGGAAACCGGAGCACCTGGAGGAAATCCACGCAGACACGGGGAGAATGTGCAAACTCCACACAGTCAGTCGCCCGAGGTGGGAGATGAACCCGGGTCTCTGGCGCTGTGATGTATGTGTACAGAATGTACTCTGAATTTAGGAACTGCAGTTGTCCACTATCGTGAATCAACAGTTCAAAACCCAGTGACTTTAGCCACTAGCAGCTACAAAATTGTATACCATCATCATTTACAAGTAGCCACTTATCACTCTTACATCACCATCCAACTGTGATACCAGTTCTCATCCACTGGGGACTATAGAAGGATGTGTCGAGTGCACCATTAGACATACTCCATAATGAAGAACACATTTTGGTAAAATACATTGTTACTTGTATGCTAATGATCAAATTCAGCATAATATAGCTAGAGCTCTGTAGTCCCACAATGAGAATAATGTCTTGTCATCCTATCACATCCAGTTGAAAATGATAACAAAAAAAAAAGAACTAAATGAGAAGAGGAGGTCTGTTAACAATGAAAAAGCCTGAAATTTACAAGCACCTTCAGTGAAATATTTTCTGTACTCTCCCTGAGATTCTGATCATCAATGCCAGCGTCCAGCCAATCAAAGTCACTCCATATGACAACTAAAAACAACTGTTCTCTACCTTGCTTAGAACAGGAAAAGACTTTTTGTGCAATTCTCCTGATTCTCTCCATTATTTCACAGGAACTGTAGAATAATGGATGGCAGCTTATACCATTTCCCCAGCGTAGTACCAAAGTTTTAGTGGGCAATCAGGGAATCCAATTGAAATTTTACCTCTTAGTATTCACTGGATTTACTTTTATATTATTAAAATAATACTTTTTTCTCCCCCTCTGCAGGTCCGGGTTTAAAACTGACCACTGTGCAACTTTGTCTACTTTGGGAATGTGCCTCCATTTAAATAAATATCTGTGGTTTTCTTTCACTTTGAGCTGCTGTAACATGTTTTGTGGAGAAGTAATGTACTGAACATCAACATTGAGCACAATCAAACTTCAAACTCAACTTATTAATCCTAATTTTGCATCACCTGTTCTCTGAAGATTTACAAACTGGATTTATATATTTAAAAAGATTTTTTTCTCTCTCTAAGGGGAAGGATGCTATATTTGTAGGAATGTTTACTCATATTTTATGCCACAAAAATTTTCGTGTTACATTTTTGGTATTGTATGATAATTATCACAGGACATTAGGATGTGTAGTTCTTACATTTTCATTTTGAGTCAGGAGATGTCTGAAGTCTGTGCACAATAATGAATTTTGTCTCTGTCCCTCTCCTTTGAAACTGTTCTGAGGCCGAACCTGACTGTTTTCAACCTTGGTGTGGTACTGAACCGCAGGATAAGCTTCTAACCATATATTCATTTCCTCATCAGAACTGCTTACTTCCATCTCTGAAATTATTGCCCAACTCTATCCCTGTCTCAGCTCATCTGCCACTGAAAACCCATGTTCATACCTGCCTCATCTCTGACCTGCCTATTCAATTACTGTACTGGCCATCCTCTGAGCTCCCATACAGGTAACATCCTGTTGCCCATCTTCTGACTCACACCATTTCTATTCTCCGCTCAACCTCATGCTGCCTGATTTGCAGAGAATTGTTTCCAGATCTACAATGTATTTAAAATTTTTATCATTGTATGAATTGCCTTTCCCCATCTGTAAGCCCTCAAGGATATCTGCACTCCAGTCAAATTAAAAGTGGAAAAAGCTGGAAGTACTCAGCAGGCCTGACAGCATCTGTGGAGTGAAAAACAGACCTAACACTTCAGGTCAATGACCTTTTATTACAGCAATCCAATTCTAACCTCCTGAGTATCCCTGATTTTAATTCCTTCACTATTTGTGGTCATGTCTTCAGCGACATGGACCCTAAGCCTGGGAACTCCCGCCATAAACTTGTGCCTCCTTTAAAACACTAAGATTTGCTTTTAAAGAAACTTTTAGCGACCTGTCAGAATGTTATCTTATGTGGCTTGGTGTAAAATTGTGTTTGGGAACTCTCCTGTAAAGACCCTCAGTATGTTTCACTAAATGTGTTACATAAATACAAGTTCTTGAACAATAATGTGTTTACGTTGTGTAAAAGGCTGATATAACTGTTTGAATATACTATATTTTCCTAACCTTGCACCACATAAAGCATTTTGTTTGGGACTCAGTTGTTCAAGTTTACTTGTGGACTATTGCTTTGGGTGTATTATAGAAATTGAATCAGGTGGGTTAAAAGGTAATTTGAAAATAAACTGCAATTAACTTGTAAAATATAGTTGTCATTTTATTTGTGTATCAAATTAATTTGATTTCCAATAGAAAGGACACTTTTTGAACATTCAAAATCAAGTGATGCAGAACACCAAGATCAGTCCCAAAGCCTACACATTGCTATGATATTTAGCAAACACTGTATAGTGTCTCTAAACTGGAAATCTCAGAGCTATGACAAATGTTGGATCTACCTGGGCTTTAGTTTGGGCTGTATCAGTGTTCTGTTTACTTTATTCTGTTTTCTGGTCCTACTCTGACACTGCCTGAGTTTGCTGTGGGTTATTGTTGGAGAAAGTGAGGACTGCAGATGCTGGAGATCAGAGTTGAAAATGTGTTGCTGGAAAAGCGCAGCAGCTCAGGCAGCACCCAAGGAGCAGGAGAATCGATGTTTCGGGCATGAGCCCTGACGATTCTCCTGCTCCTTCGATGCTGCCTGACCTGCTGCACTTTTTCAGCAACACATTTTCAGCTGTGGGTTATTGTTGCTAGTTTTACATCATACCTTCAGTGGAATGGCAGTAGTGTGATTTTGTTGCAAACCTATTTTCCTACACCTATTTTTAAATGTTCTTTTGTTGTTCTTTTTGACATTATTCACTTGATACTGTGAAAGCTGGTTAAGCTATAATAGCAGTTTAGTGAGATCTAACAATACGCAGTAAATACTGGGAAGTTTTGGTTTTGAGGTGACTCCAATTTCCAGCATTTGTCTCAGTGGTTAACCACCACATTACCTAACTAAAAAAAAAGGAATTGACTAGCGTGTTGCAGTGGGAATTGTCCGTTTGGAATGCTGATGAGGGATGGGAAGATATTTAGTGGCATCACACTGAAGAGATTGTGAAGGTTGATTTAGTAAAATTGGAGGCTGATGAAGTGGAATATTAAGACAAAGAGAATCCTATAATTTTGGGTGGAAGGGAAAGGTGCAAGAATAGTAGTTTAGGAGCTAGATTGGATGTGGTCAAAAGCAGTATCATTAGTAGTGTGTAGGAAGCTTCAGTTGGGGGAAAGAGTTGCTAACATTCATACTTTTAGCTTTCAAAACTGCATATTTTACAAAAGGATTTATTAGTCACCGGTCTCCTATAGCAAGAAGTTAGAGCTTCCCTATTGACTTTTCTGTGTAATTGGAATTTTGTTTTAGGATGAAGTAAAGGCAAATTAAGACTAATTTCATACACTAAAATTTGTTTTATCTATAGCTTGTATTTAGACTATAAATATTCAAATGATGAAAATTAGGCAATGAAGAATTAAAGTTGCTCCTTGGAATTAAAGAAAATGCAGGAAAATTCTAAGATTTTTATCTATCATTGCTCTGAATAATCCTGTAAAATCAGTGTCCTTTAAGCAATAAACAAAAGCCAATGAACACAATCAAAAGCTCAACACTTAATATTAAGCACACTTTTATTCTCAACGCAAGAAAATCAATTGCTAATAATTTTAAATCATAAAAATAGAAAAGTTTGCATTACTGCAGCATTTTTCACAACTTGAGAATGCCTCAATATGCTTTACAAAGAAGGAAGTTGTCTTGAAATATAATCACTTACCACAAATTTATTTTAGTACAGTTACTTACTCTGGCAATTCAAAGGTTAGTTACATTGTTTAAAAATCAATTGTGCTAGTTTGCATGAACAAAGTTAAGTTCCCTATCAACCAGACGCATTGTGCCCAGTTTATCAGCTGTATACATCTCTTGTATAATCTCAAGTTTCATTTTAATTATTGCTCATAATGATGTGTTCAAAATAATATCTAAATTAGATAACACAATTTTAAAAATGTGGTTTATAAGTTGGCTTATGTCATTCAACTGATATTTAGCTCTTCTGGATTCTATATTTGTATTGTATTTTCTTACAATGCATTCAGAATCAAAATGGCATAAACATAGTAACTATAGGCCTACTGTCTAATATAACATTTAAGTCATATTCAGATGTGCTTTTGTGATGCCAAGGCATTCAAGGCTGAGTACTAAGTGCTAGAAAATGTAACTAAAACTTTTTTTCCACTGGCACACATTAGATGGGCTGAAGGGCATTTTTCTCTGTTGTATATCTCCATCACTCTATAATATCAATCACTAGAGGTCATGATCAAGACAAATTTAATTCTCACATAGCCAGACATAGAAAGGATAAAATTTGCAGAATTCTATGCTAAAAGCTGTAGGAAATGGACTAAATTGGTCAGCTCTTCTAAACAGCCTGAACATTAATTATCGACCTGTTGGCAAATTTCTTGTGTTAAAGATATTATGAATCTATTAAGCCAGAATGTTGTCAAATCTGCATGTATGTACAATGGAGCTAGAAATCAAACAAACTCATATGCACCAGATCCTGACATATGTTTCTGTTAAGCCTTGGATGGGGCAAAACTTCCACAAAGCTGTTAGATAGAGCACTCACTCAGGAGCTTCCACAATCGTGGCCCTCAGAGGGACCCAGTGCATAAGATGTAGCAGCAGGCCTGGTGAGACTAGACAGACTCACCTAATAAAAGCCACATGTGAACCCTCATTATAAGATTCAGGCTTAGATTAACTGTGCCTCCAAAAAAAGGAGAAATATGTTTTATTTACTTAACTAATTACCCTCTTTCAGAGGGTGACCCACCTATTGAATAGCAGGACACCAAAATATGAATGAAGAAATTCAAATGCTATGCAACCTTCAGTTCACATTATAACTGCAAAACAGTAAGACATAACAGCAAAAGAAATAAGGAATTAAAAAGTCTAAAATTAAGCCACTTTAAAAAGCAAACCTCAATTATTTCACAATTTTGTAACTTTCTTTCTACTTAAATAAAAAGAAAAAAGATTACCTTCTCTAGCTTAACTGTTTAAAGCTAAATTGGCTCAGGATTTAAATTAGGACAGGTCTTATTCTACTCATTAACAAAATCACAAATAATTCTGTTTGGTAATCCCATTCCCTTTAATTCTATGTAATAGGGGTTTTAGACATCAGGCTGTCAACCATAGAGTTCCACCTAACCAATAAACTATTTATTTCTTTAAGGAATTCACAAATACAGTAGTCATCAAATCACATTCACTGTCCTGAGATAACAGTCTATCTTTTTATGGGGTGAGGAGATTCTGCAGTCGATACAGAGCTAATAATATCCTAAAGTTTTATGCAGAGCAGGTAAGAGTTGAAAAATGTAAAATATGTGCTCACAGCAAATACAAAATATGACACCTCAAGAATTCCTAACTAAGGTACCAAGAATCACCAATCACATTTAACTGTCTGCTAAAGCCTGTGCATTGATACAATTTCCTTCTAAAGTGTTTCTTTGGAATAATACAGAGGAAGTGACATTTTTAAAAGATAATGGTTATTAATTTTTTTACTTGGATGCGTCATTTCAAAGTAAATGATCTTGTTCTTAAGAATGGAGTTTTCTCTGCAAATTACACTATTTTAACTTAGAAAATTTAAATTAGAATGAGCTCAGAATCTCAGAAAATTTCCTTTGAAAGCTATGGTATGGTTTACTGTACAATTTCTGTGGATTATATTTCTTCAATGCACACTTTAAAAATATATGTTACCCCAATATTTACTCTGTAGCAAATACAATTCCTGCTATAGTCCGCCACAAGCTTTAACAGCTCTTTTCAATCATTTTTCTTTTAACCTATATTTGAGTATTGATGATCCTGCATCAGCAATGGTATCCCTACACATGAATTTTCAAACTTAGTAAATAACATTTTCCCTGAAACATGATAGAACTTTAAGACAACATAGAAAAGAACAGTATCTATGTAAGGGAGCTGATGAAATGACTAAGGATGCAAAACAATAGAATTAATCAAGGGATTTTAAATTCTCCAACCATGTAACAATCTTAATAAAATTCTTGTCCATCCATCGGATGTTCTCCTCAATTGTTTCAATTGCCTGCTGAACACATCGGAGCTGTGAACCTTTATCCTTTAAGGATTCAAAAAATCCTTGCACCTAGAAAACAGATTAATGAGAATTTATCCCTTTTGATGAAAGTAAGTGATTAAAACTGAGAAATGAATGGTTAGTGAATCATAATTAATCGTGTTCTACAAATTTCAAAGCTATAAAATAAAAAGTATATGAAAGTATATTATGAATTACTCCAAATATTGCATCTTGTGATTTGTTCCAACAGTTCCATCATTTTATCATCAGATAAATATTGCGCTGTTAGAAAAGAACAGGAAAAGAGGAAGGAGGTGTACGAGAAAGAAAACCACCTAAGCATTATCACATCAAGGATGTTTGAGTAGGACATTGATAATTCCCCTGGTGGTAGCACAAAGCCTCAAGAGAAATAATCAAAAATTTAGTTCTGCCATATACTAGTAGGATGACCACATTTATCCCCAAACATCCTCAGCTAAGGAACAGTAAACAAGCAATGCTCCTGGAAAGCAGAATGGGGGTGTACGTGCACGCACGTATGTGGTGTCTGTGTGTCTGTATATACAGCAAATCCAAGAAAAATACAAGGAACAGCACCAACCACTCTATTTGGCTCTTCTCAGTCTTATGAAAGCTTTTGATTCTGTCAAGTGTGGAATATCCTTCCTAAATTTAGATGCCCTCATAAATTTGTCACCATTCTCTGTCTACTCCACAGTGAGATGTAAGCTGTAATCCTCACCAACCGAATTACCATAAACTCTTTTTCAATATAATAAAATAAAGAACTGTGGATGCAGGAGATTGAAACAGGACTCAAATAAGGCTGTATCATTGTCAACTACTGCTCCTCCAGTTCAAAACAAAAACTACTCAAACTTCACAAACAAAAGCAGAACTTGCTGGAAAAGCTCAGCTGATCTGGCAGCATCTGTGGACAGAAATTGGGTTGAGTGATCCTTCCCCAGTCCCTTCCTCAGTCTTTGAGCTTCAATATGTAGATGATGGTGGCAGTATGCACTAACACAGCAACTGAACCCCATGGTATTATTGCCTCTTCCAAAGCATGTGGGAAATGTTTCACTAAACATCCAGAAAACTTATGTGTTAGTGTGAGGAAGAAACAGAAAAAAATTCCCCCATGACCCTTATGTAAATTACTGGAGATCTGCTATCATCTATGTAGAGGTGTACAGCAACTAGGGACAGAACTTCAGGAAATCAATTGAGTGAAAAATAAGAAAGACTAAAAAGTGATTTTGATAGAATCACACCACAGGTTTTATATTGCTGGATGGGTATATTAACTTTTCCTACTATATGAAGACAGTGAGTCAGAATCATTAAAAAATTGGAACCAACTTAAATACTGCATTTTTCTTCATAGCGATCTACATTTTACAAAATCAGGATATAATAAAGTTCATTAATAAAGTAACACAGCTGATAATTTTTGTTACCTACCTCTTCAAGGTGAAGCCTTGTTGAGTAGTGAGATGTAATGCCAGTCACAGTATATGCAATCGAAGGTGATCCAAGTTCAAACCTAAGGAGCAATTTAGATAAGTAATGACAAGATTGTTTACACCGTTCAAAAACAAGTAAAAGGGTCTACAAGGGTCAAGACAAATAACAATACAATTTCAAGCCAAAATTTACATCTTAGTTAATTCAAAACTACCTGTGGTTCTGAATTTGTTGAGGCTGTATTTATCCCCACTACAAAATCCATAAAATACAGACCATCCTACGAAGAGAGACTGGTCCTGAATTCAAGCCAATATCAGTCAGTTTTAGATTTCTCACTGCTGCATTCTATCACCAGGTGTGTTCCTTTGATTACTAAACAAACATTACCACCTCTTCTCTTTCCAAATGCTGATGAACTCATTATCTTTCTGGAATTATTGCATTCGATTTCCTCTTCTAGGCAGAGCATCTGGATAATCGACACTAGTGCTCACCACACATGCAGTCAATGCCATCCTGCTAGCATGGAAGGCAGGCCAGCAAAAGGGAGAAGGGGAATGCCATTATGAATGTAGGGTAGTTAACAGGACAGTGAAGCCAAATCTGGGGCATTCAGACTTAATTTACTGGAACAAAATTTTGAAGCTCAGGAACAAAATAGTTTTAAATACACCTTCTAATATAATTCACAACAGTATCGGGGTTCAACTCAATTAATAATGTATAACTAACTCCAATTGCTGATCTTTATGTAGTTACAATTCTTTTCTCGTCCTCTTCGTGCAGATATATTCCTAATGTAGGTCTCTCTAACATGCATGTGTTTTTCTCTTTCTTATTTTATGTACAGTATGTTGCTGTATACCACTGTTAGCTAAAGTTGAAGCTGATGGAATTGAAGGTACGTTATGAACCAGTTAGATTTAATCACAAGAAACAAAGGAATAAGGACAATTGATAGGTATGCTGATTCACAGGATAGCGCCCCCCAAAAATTTGTTTTTCAGGGTTCAAATATTAAATCAGATTTGTTAATAACTTAGATGAGGAGCCAGAAACATAAATGATTAGTTTGCAAATAATCTAATACTGATATTTTACAAAAATACCAAGCATTAGGAGCAGTGTAAATGGAAAACTAAAATAATAAAAAGATTTGTGACTGATAGATTAATTAAATGGGCAAAACTCTGACAAATGGATTTCAAAATAGGCAACTTTTCACCAAAAAAGACAGATGATAGTATGCTCTAAATGGTGGACGGCTGGAAACACTGAAGACACAGAGGAGTCCATGCACATAAAACCTTAAAATGACATGAAAAGTACTGAAAATCATCAAAATAAATGGAACTAGACCTTTATATATAATGGGATAGTGCATAGGTATGATTCAGCTCAGATACCACACCTGGAATACTATGTGCATCCCATTTTACAGAAGGCATTTTTCAAAATACAACCTAGCAGAATTATATATGGACTCCAATTGTTACATTATGAGATTAGATGAACTAGGAGTTGTATTCCTTGAAGTTTAGATGAAAGGATGATTTATTTGGTGTTTTCAAAACACGAAGGGGAAATAAGAAGATAGAATAAAGCGTTAGTCCAACCATTTCCAGCTGTTTCAACTATGAGATACCCCTCACCATAAGGTCAGAAGTGAGATGTTTGCTGAAGACTGCACAATGTTTATTTTACTAATTCATGAAATGTGGCATTGCTGACTAGGTCAGCATTTGTTGTCCATCCCTAATTGCCCTTGTTCAGTACCATTTTCAGCAACTGAAACAGTCTGTGTTTGTACACAGCAAGAGCTGGATAGGCTTGGTCTGATTAGTGGTAGATCTCATTCATGCCACCCAAGTGCCAGGCAAGGGACCACTTCCAGTGAGAGAATTAAACTATTGCCATTTGACATTCAGTGGCATTACCATTGCTGAATCTGTCACCATCAATATGCTGGAGGCTACCATTCCCGAAAAACCAAAACTTAATGGGCCATATAAATACAGTGAGCAGGAAGCTGGGAATTCTCACCTCTGAATGTCCCAAATCTATCCATCAGCCACAAGACACAAATCAGGAAAGTGAAGCAATACCCTCCACTTGTCTGAATGCATGTAGTTCCAGTAACATTCAAAAGTAAAACTCAATTTGAAACTGTCACAATGAGAGTAGAGGGACAACCTAGGACAATTTAATGTCAAAGACATGAAATTAGAACATAGAATGCTTTGTCACATGTGGTAGTTGGGGTATAAAACATTTTCCAAGAAAATATGGATAATTATATGAAGCTGTGGAAGATACAGAGAGAGACTGAGAGACTGTGCCATTATTCCAGTTTACTCCAGCAAAGAACAAGCAGGGCTACAAAAGTTGAAGGGTTTCTTTCCTAGTTGTTAATGTCAATGAATCCATGGGGACAAATGTCAATTTCTGTTTTACTATTTTTCTTTCAAACATTGACTGAGCAGCAGAGGAAAATCAGAAGGACAGGATCTCAACTCCTTTGGCATATGGGTTGCAGGTTTTAGACACACTTGCAAATAAGATCCATTGCATACGTAAGGGAAGCTGGATAAATATGAACATTGCAATTTTGAAGTGCAAATAGGCTACCTTTGCCAGGTAGTCTTTTCTAAAAAAGGATCAGCAGGTGGTCACTGCATAAAATGACCTGTTACCCACTTGTGCTCAATCCCTCTCTACATTGGTCTGGGAGGCAGGAGGTAGACAATGAGCTATATAAGGAAAGCCAATCCAATACCAGCTGCTAATGATGCTGGATCTTCAAAATGGTTCCAACTTCATGGATACATGGTACACCCACTCCACCAACTCATGCTCTTTTGGGTATTTGTCTAAATTCATCCTCCAGGCACCTTAGCTGGCTAGCTTTCCAGGACTTCACTTTTCTGATACTTCTCATCCCATGTCTGAACTTGTATTTCTCTCCCTCTCTCATATCTTCTCTTTCTCAGCATTGCCTATGTTTGAACTCATCTCATTCTATTTGCCTCTCCTCCCCATCAGATAACAAGAATTGCACAAAATCAATAATTATCATGAGGAATTAATTTTGTTTGCTATTTTTCTTTTCTTGCTGTCAATATTCCTTGAATTAGGAATACCTATCACCATTTAAACATGCTATACATTTCCTTTTTCTTCATGTCATTCTACAATCTTTCAGTTTTGTTTTCCTCTTTGGCAGTGGCACGGTGGCTAGCACTGCTGCCTCACAGTGCCAGAGACCTGGGTTCAATTCCAGCCTCGGGCAACTGCCTGTATGGAGTTTGCACATTCTCCCTGTCTGTTGTGGGTTTCCTCCAGGTGCTCTGGTTTCCTCCCACAGTACAAAGATGTGCAGGTTAGGTGAATTGGCCGTGCTAAATTGCCCGTAGTGTTAGGTGTAGGGGAATGGGTCTGGGTGGGTTGCTCTTCAGAGGGTCTGCGTGGACTTGTTAGGCCAAAGGGCCTGTTTCCACACTGTAAGTAATCTAATCTAGATCATTTTCATCATCTCCCTTTCAACTACTGTTCTAATTTAGACAGAAACAGCTCTCCTTTTGCCTTTCATTCAACCTTTACCTTCTACTTCTCTCCCCTACTTCACAGAAAAACTCTCACCATTTCCTACTTATTTTCCCATTCCATTTACTTTTCTCTTTGCAAGCTTTTCCCTTTTGGCCCAGAAACTCAAACACACTGGCTGTTCTCTACCAAGGAAATTGAACTGCTTATTCGTGCACTGACTGAGTTTACAATATACCTGCAGACAATGTTTACTGAACACATTTGATACCATTTTGAAATGTAAGCAGCTGGTTTCCCATCAGCAAAAAAAAACCTGCAGCACTAGAGTGCCTGAAGATAACAGATAGGGAAATTAGTAATCACTAAAACCCAGAGAACAGATAAAGGAGGACATGTGATATTGACTTCCAATGAAGCGTTTCATGGCAAATGTACTCCTGAATCTCCAGCGAGATATAAATGTGTTCAGAGATGTTATTACACATGCCTGGAGCAGGTAGGACCTGAACCCAAGTCTCCTGGGTCAGAGGTAGAGACATTATGCCACAAAAGCCCTCTCCAAACAAATGAATGGCTTATTTCTTTGCTACATTCCCCTGTGTAAATTTCTGTAATCACACCATATTTTCAGTTCTCTGGGTTGAAGACATAATGACTAAATAGAAAATAACCATGGAGTTACTGGTTAGACCTGGACTACAATAATTAAAATAAAATTAGATGACAGGAGATCTTGTTTAAAAGGTTTGTGGCTCTGTACCTGAAGTGCTATACCCTGGACCAGTTGCTGCAAGGTGGGAATAGACTGAGTGGCTTGTTATTATTATTTTTGTTTTTCAGTCAGCACAGCCAAAGGATTGAATGACTTCTTTCTGTGCTATAACTATGGTTACAGAAATTTACATAAGACAAAAGTTTTGCAAAAGCCTCAACTGTGACAGAAGTGGAGGGGAGGAGGCTGTCCAAGCAAACAGTTGTCTTTCTGTCGTTTGAAGAATGTTTACCAGTTTTCTCTCCTTGCTCCCCATTGTTTCAGAATTGCCATCTAGCGGCCTGGAAAAGAATTGCATCATTCAGTTGCAAAAGGAGAGGTTAGAGAACTGTATTTTTCTGTTCCCGGGCATTCCCTTTTTTAGTATGAGAAAATGATACTTGCATCACCTTTGGCAGAGCCTGCTTGACTATCCATAATCAGATAGATGTGGGGCAGATTGCAGGTTTCCATCAGCAATTACTCAGAATGGGACAACCCCAGATACTCATATAGCTGGTTCAACTTTAATGATTTTGGAAAGAAGCCAAGCCCTACCTTAGCAACTCGGGTCATGATCAAATTAACATAATTCTTATTGATTAAAAAATACTAGTCAATGAAAATATAATTTCTTTGAGGTCAAACAATTTGAGCACAAAGATATGTCCTAGATGTGGTGGGGGCTGGTACAATTGCAACATTTAAGAGGCATTTGGATGGGTATATGAATAGGAAGGGTTTGGAGGCATATGGGCTGGGTGCTGGCGGGTGGGACTAGATTGGGTTGGGATATCTGGTCGGCATGGACATGTTGGACCGAAAGGTCTGTTTCCATGCTGTACATCTCTATGACTCTATGATTCACCAAACTGAATGAAATTTTAGTCAGCTGGAAAATAAACATAGCAGCCTTACAATTTTGTTTCTACACTTCAATGTAAATCACAAAAACTATAACATTGAATAATACATTTAAATGCTGTTTTGAACTAAAAAAGGACTACTGATTTAAAATAAACATCAAACAATTGATAAATGCCACACACTCTCTACTGGTGGATTCTTATTATTGCTGAAACTTGCTACCACTGGGAATAATTATGGTAACAGCATGACTGCGTCTAAAGGGAAATTAGATCAACGCGGGTGAGAAAGGTAAAAAAGAGAGCTCTGCTGATTGAGTTAGATGAGGAAGGATGGGTGGAGGCTTGCATGAGCATAATGAGTGACATTGACTATTTGGATAGAATGGCCTGGTCATTTGCTGTATAATTCTGTAGCACACAATAAAGGAGATACTTAAACCAAAAACAAAGTACAAAAAAAAGGCATGTTCCTCAATGCATGCACCTCAACAATTGTTAGCTTTCCATGTCTTTTTCAAATCATTTGCACAGAAATATATTTTGGAGTCAGTTTTCAATTTTTTGCCACATTTTCCTGTCCTGACATGGGGGCCAAATTGCACTGGGTATGCTTTACAGGTGGCAGGAGGATTTCAATTCTAAGTTTACACAGAGTCACAAAGTATTATAGCATAGAAAGACGCCCTTCAGCCCATGATGATCCCGCTGGTCATCCGATACACATCTAGTCAAGTCTCATTTCCCAGCACTTGGCCCATATGCTATGGTCTTTCTAGTTTCATTAATAATCTCTTACATATTATGACGATTTTGCCTCTACCACCCTTTCAAGCAGTGAATTCCAGATACCTCACCACTCTCTGGGTCAAAACTATTCTGAAATCCCTTCTTAACCTTCAGCCCCTCAAGTTTAAAGTTATGTCTCCTGGTTACTGACCTGTCCAAGGGGAAAAAATCTCCTCCTAATCTACCTGACCTATGCACCTGATAAACTTCATACACCTTAAATCAGTGTCCCCTCAACTTTCTCCATTTCAAGGAAACAGCACCTAGCCTCTCCATTTTTAAAGAAATGTTCAGTCTAGACAACATGCTGGTGAATCTGCTCTGTACCCTCTCTTGTGCGATCACATCCTTCCTGTAGTGTAGTGAGCAGAACTGCGCCCTGTAATCCAACTGTGGCCTAACTAACATTTACACAGATCCATCATAATCATTCTGTTATTGTATTCAATGTCTCAACTAATAAAGACAAGTATCTCATATGCTTTCTTAACTGCACTATTCACATGCCTGGTTACTTTCAAAGTTCAATGGACAGGAACATCAAGGTCCTTCTGGTCCCATGTATTTCCCAGGGGCTACCATTCATCGTGTACTCCTTTGCCTTGTTAGTCTTCTCAAAATGAATCATCTCTCACTTTTCAGGATTAAATTCATTTCCCAAGGTGCTGCCCATCTGACCAGCTATCACATTAAGGCTTTCCTCCTCACTCTTTACCATACACCAATTTTTGTGTCATCTGCGAACCTATTGTTCAAACCTCCAACATTTGTGACTAGATCATTAATGTACACAACAAACAGCAATTGGTCCAGCACTAAACCCTGTGATGCACTACTGGGCACATGCTTTCAGTCAAAAAGACACTCTTTAACAAAAGACCTTTCTGCCTCCTGCCACTAGTCAATTTTGAATGAAATTTGCTAAACTACCCTGGATTTTACCTTCCGACCAGTATCCCATGTGACACCTTGTCAAAATCTTACTCTTATCATAGATGTCAACTGCACTAATGTCATCTAAACACTTTCAATGCCAACCTCAAAAATTCAATCAAATTTGTAAGACATAATCTGCCCAATATGCCCATGCGGATTTAATCCTTTTCTCTACAAACAGTGATTAATCCCTCAGCATTTTTGCCATAAAATGACCCTACTACTGATGCCAGACTCAGGCCTATAATTGCCCGCTTTATCCCGATCACCTTTCTTGAATAATGGTATCATGTCAGGATTTAAAAATAATGATGTGGAGGTGCCAGTGTTGAACTGGGGTGGTCAAAGTCAGAAGTCAAATGACCTCAGGTTATAGTCCAACAGGTTTATCTGAAACCACAAGCTTTCGGAACACTACTCCGTGACGACCTGCCCCATGGACTTTCTACACTCAAGATGTTATGCTGCTTTTTAAAGACATGGTATTTTTCTTATCCAACTCTGTATATTTCTCAACAGCAAGGGTTCTCTGGATTTGTTGCACCTCTGCACCGCCCACCCTCCACCACCTCCACCACCTCCCCCCCCCCCCCCCCCCCTTAACCTTCATGTAGTTTTGAATAACTCCTACTTCTCTGATGCAGATTTTCCTACAAGTAGCTACACATGGTCTGACTCCCATTACTATCACCATCAAATTTCATTGGCACAGAAATGGAGCAGATCATGAGATTGCAGCCATCTGCCGCAAAACCGTGGAAGCATTAAGTTCAGACCTTCTATAATGTTGAAGGAGTCTGGTTGGCTTCAGAAGGAAATGAATATCCTGTAGCTCAGAGTTGTTGTGAACCAAGGCAGAAATAGGATTAGAAAGCAGAAACCATATGGAAAATTATTTCAAAGGGTGCATCCAACTTCACATGTTAAATGAAATGTTGCATCCAAAGATGTACATGGCTTTTTCCTGCAGTGATTGATAAGAGCTGTTTTGAAAGTTCAAATTACCATTAAACAATATTGTGCAAAAAGAACATACTTCAGATGCATCAGAATACATAATCTTGATATTATCTGCATTGCACAACAGTGACATTCAGATTCTATTATGTGAATAGCCATTTTGCTTTCATGATGTCCTTCAAGTTCAGCTCAGTCATCTGCTTGGCCATTTCAAATCTTTGACGAGAACTGAACCTTTAGCTGTGTTTGAAGACTTTAATGTCTATAAACCTGGAGGCTTTGTTAGCACAGTCATTCAATGAAACTCATCATGAATTCTTGGCTGAGTAGCATAGCCATTAAAGAACTTTACTGAGCAAGGGTTATTGAAGCAGTTGTCCTATAAAATGTGAGCATAGTCACTTTGACAGAAGTATGAACTGTTAAGAGGATTATGGTTTCTTTAAAGTGGATTTTTATGTGCTTTTTATATATTTTGACAGATGTGAACTTCTCAAAGATATCCCAAAGTTATTAAATAACTGGTGAGTTCTATTTATAGTGGACAATGAATGAATAGGTGGAGAGGGGTGTATGGGGTCGAGCAGCAATGGGGTTAATGAAGTGAAGGTTAAGGAGCCTCACATTCATCGCTGAAACTGGGTTGGTGGCTTAGAAAATAAAGACATTAATCTAGCTGACTGTGCATCAGGCTGCTTCTGACTCCATCTTGGGCATGGTGCAAGAGACAGAAGGCTTGAATCCCCAACCATGAAAATTGTATCAGCAGGCACTGACATATAGGACTGAAGACAACAAACGCTGGAGGTCACAGCTGATCAGACAACATCCATGGTGAGAAAGCAAGCTAATGTTTCAAGTCTAGATGACTCTTCATCAGAGCTGATGAAGAATCATCTGGACTCAAACCGTTAGCTTGCTCTGATATTCAATATCCCTGCATCACCAGTAGGGGCAATTAATTTCCTGTGAGACTTTAGATGCTGAGCGCTATAGTATCAACAAGTACCACGACTTCAAAAGGAAGAATAAGTTGGATTCCCCATTTCAATCGCTTTCCAATGCAAGCCACATTATCAGGAAAATGATGAACAGAGGCTGCAATGTCTCTTAACAAAGAGAATAAAAACATCATACCTACACAGTACCTTGTGCTTTGTAGAAGCAAAAGCAAACAACATCTCAGCAAATCACTCATTCTCGTAGTAGCAAAACAGTCCAACACCAACATCTCCAAGTCATGAACAGGGCAGAGTTTCCTAATTATTCTCAAAATGGAAATCAATTCAAATTGTTATTAGAAACGAATATAATATATACATACTTTTCTATTAGCTTGTCCCAGTTCTTCTTTAAAAATTCCCAAGCAAGATGGTATCCTGTTGGATGTTTGCTCACGGATATAACAATGGAAGGCAGATCTTGTGTTTTGACAATGTCACCTTGCAGACTTTGGTCCATTAGCCTGATTATAAGACAATAAATTCGAGTTTCCAATGAATATATTTATCAATGAGGCTAGGAGATGTGATGCACAACATAAAGCTTGAACTCTTTACCTGGGATCAGCGAGATAGGTCCATAAAATGAATGAGGTTTCTTTGCAACACAGTGTTTTAAAGATTGCATTTTTGATACAAATGTTCTCAATACTCAACTTCAAGTTAGTTCTAAATGTTTGCACTGGTCTTTATAATAAAAAGATTTATGCAGTAAATTTAGACTTTGTGCATTAGTGTAAAAATGATCATAGCAAATCACTAATCACCATTTCCTCAGAATCCATAGGCTTCAGTGGCAGAGAATTCAGGAGATATCTGAAGTGAGCAGCCAGTGCATTGTAATCTGATTTACACAATTGGACAAAGTTAAAATCTACCCTTAAAAGGAGTATCTTTAGTCTAAGTAGACAGATAGTTTGTAAAACAGACATGCCATATCTGACATAAAGGCCATATCCGGCATAAAGATAAAAAGATTACAGAAGTTAAGATCTTTAAGTTAAATTGGAACCTAAAAATAAATGCTTCGTGTAGATGTACAAGTTTCCTGGAGACAGGATCATATTCAAGCCAACAAGTCCAGGCGAAACAAATAATTCCTCGATAGACATTTGTCTAATATCTCAGGAGGTCAATCCATCATCTAAAAATTAGATTACACAACCAGATCATCTCATGTGGACATACAGGTTTTGGAAACAATGTTGCCCATGACCATACAGCGGCATCAATTCCACTGGTTTGAGTTAGACTGTCCAGGTGATTTTGTTCAAAAATCAAAAATCAGAGCAAAGGATTAATGAATTTCAAGTGTAAATTCCATTCAGCAGAAATTTCATGACTGCAAACTCTTGTACTATTTTAAAAACCATTGCATTAGAAACCAGCTTCTGACAACAAATCTGCTGATTCACAGTTAAATGAATTACAACAGTGATGTTCACTAATTCTTCTTGGTTGCCTTCAAGAAGACTCCTATAAATAAGCTGTTCTTTAGGCACGAAGGCACTAATCGGCACTTTTGGAAAATCTTAAATGTTAAAAAAATCTAACTTACTGAGAAAATTATCAAAATGCTGATTTTTATAAAGAACCAAATTTCATCTGTATTAATATAACTGCCTCTTAAAAAAAACAATGAATTTTTTTAAATGCATAAAAAAAGATATGTATTAAAATGTTGTCCAGTTGTATTGATTAACAGAAGATTTCAGATTCATTGGTATGCAAAGATATTTGAGTGGAAACAAAAGCAAAATATTCAATTCAGTAAAACAAGTGCAATTTTGAGGATAATTTGCACCCATCTTGCTAACTGGAAATGGTTTCCCAGGGTCTTTAAACTTTTCAATAGATTATCTAGTCTTATTAAGTAATTAGTAAACTATGGAGCTTAATCATTAATTAGCTCACTAGTTTATAACTATTTCAGACACTGATCTCAAGCGTAAATTACATTTGCAGTGTAATTAAAATGTCAATTAACATTGCATTCCTGTGATATAACTAAACTGATCTTGTTATCTCTTATGTCAATTAGCCTAGTCTAATAATCGTTGGCATCCACACCATGGTGGCTCAATGGTTAGCACTGCTACCTCACAGCTACAGGGACCTGGGTTCAATTCCTGACAAAGGTGATTGTGCAAACTTCACACAGACATTCTCCTTGTGTCTGTGTGGGTTTGCTCCCACAATCTAAAGATGTGCTAGCTAGGTGAGTTGGCCATGCTAAATTGCCCATAGTGTTAGGGGTCTGGGTGGGTTACTCTTTGGAGGGTTGGTGTGGGGCTGAAGGGCTTGTTTCCATATTGTAGGAAATCTAACCTTTAAGCTCTATATTGAAATATTAAAATTAATGATCCTTATGTAATTACTTGTAAATTATAAACAGCAGTTTTTCCAATAATTAACAACTGTTAATTCACTCAGTACTTTGTGTGAATCTGGATGACAGGCCAAAGTATATATTTTATTGTAATCTGATCTGATTTATGTATGAATCAATTTTAGGCATCACTAATCTCAACATAAATTCCTCAACAAGCAGTTATGGTGAAATATTTTAGGGATTAATGTGGTATGCTTGGTGAATATTCTTCTTCGTGTACTGATACAATGGTCCTGCAAAGACTAGTCCTTTTTTCCCTGAAAAATTACCTTATTTATTTCATTTATCTATTTTACAGAATCTCATTTATATAATCTGCAATATTACTGCAACTTCTAGATATTTTCTCTTCCTCATTTTTAATTGCTGCCTTTCTAAAAATATCATATTCTGTAGCTGTTCAATCTCTCAATCTGCATTCCCTTGTCATGTTATTCATTAGCTATGCGATTAATCAATTAGAATGGGCTTTCCGTTTTCATAGTTAACTTGAAAGAGTGAACAGCAAAGCACTAGATAATACTGACAGAAACAAAACTGAAGGGATACTATGGGTGCCAATGAAATTATAAGAGTAAGAATAATAAAAGACAAACTACAAACAAAAGCATATCAGCGTATTTAAAGATTTCTATTACCATATAAAGTAGACACAGTAGCAAAGCTTGTACAGAAAATGTCTGATTCTTTTTCGCTACACCATGCAACTTTAGATCAACTAATGCAAGTGTAAGCTGAATCCAGTTAGGGAAGTAACAATATGCTTAATATGATTTACCATTGAAGTTTCTCTGTATTATTGCTGATTGTCAGGGCAAATCTAATCTTGCTCTTCTCAGAGGTAAAGAGTGAGTGCCTGTACTTCTCAAACAGGAAGTCCCATCCCTCTGAAGTCCGGGCTC
Source organism: Chiloscyllium punctatum (assembly GCF_047496795.1). Taxonomy (NCBI): domain Eukaryota; kingdom Metazoa; phylum Chordata; class Chondrichthyes; order Orectolobiformes; family Hemiscylliidae; genus Chiloscyllium; species Chiloscyllium punctatum. The sequence goes on from NC_092740.1 coordinate 62,380,345, forward strand.
CAACTGCAAAAATTGCTAATGTAACATCTGAGGGTAAGCTGCCATAAAAAGAGATGAAGACTGTTTATCAATCTTAAATTCTATTGTAATTTAAACAGAGAAACAGAACATTTTGAAAACATTTGGGTCGTCAGACAATAAAGGTGCATATAAATTCACTGTTAAATTTTTCACCTTCACCACATGGATTCCACTTTGCAGAACAGACCTCTCACTGTTACATACCCTTCTCAATTCTCATTCCATTCACTGAAGTAACAGTGTGTTAGCATGGATGTAGATGACAGAGCCTGGTTAGGGTGAAAGCCAGGGTGGAAGGTAGGAAAAGTAATATCAGTGGAACAGGAACTATCTAACTCCTTGGAAGTGTGTAGGAGTTGGCTAGATGGGTAAGTGGTTGATGATGGAGAAAGGAAGGGCAGAAAGGTCTCAACAGGAGATGTCAGTAACCAATTGGGAACTTGGTGCTCTGTTGTGGAATCTTGGTCTGGAAGGAATCATATCACACGAGGACAATAATCCTTGCTCCTATTGTCAGTAATTTTGATAATGATTTTAAAAACAAACTCCTGCAGTTTCAAGGAGCTAAATTAAGCCAATGGTGAAATTCAAATTGTGCCGATAAAAAGATTAAAAGGGGGGAAACCTCTAGATCAAAAATGTGAACAGAGTACTCAGAAAGCCAAGCTCAAAATTAGTGCAAATGTGGTCGTAAAGTTCTAAAACCAAGGGTCTTAGATAAAAAATACATTAGTTATAGATGGTAACATAAGTGAAGTTAGAAACTTTGCTAAGACTGAAAGCTTTTCCTAAATTGCAAGATCAACATCATTCCGAGACTTTACATGAGAAATTGAACAATCTGAAGGGTTCCCTTAAACCTCTCTGCAGACTAGGGGCCTACAGCACATAGGACTACACATGAGAAGAAAACTGGGAAAAGATCAAGCAACAGAACTTAAAGCAGCCGTTATTAAAATGACTTTATTTTCTATTGGTAACATTGGGATTCAGACATGGCCCTACATGGCAGAAGAATCAAAGTTTTTGAAAGATATGTACAATCCTGAGAATATCACTATGCCAAGCTGCTGTTTAATAGGTAAGAGGAACAGATCTCTCAATTTTGAGAGCATTTCCCAGATATTGGTGAGGGGGAAGAAGATGAGCCAGGTACATCTTTGTCATATCCTGTGTGAGAACTGACTGGTGCACTGTTTTACCCTTGTACTATTTTCTAGCTGTTCATAATGGAAAATTGGAAAGGTCTGGCAGCACCTGTGGAGGGAAAGTAGAGGTTAACGTTCCAGGTCCAGTGACCCTTCGTCAGAACATTTTCTGAATTGTTCTGAAAAAGGGTCACTGGACCTGAAATGTTAACTCTACTTTCCCTCCACAGGTGCTGCTTGACTTGTAGAGGTTTTCCAGCAACTTCTGATTTTATTTCTAATTTCCAGCATCTGCAGTTCTTTCAGTCTTTTTTAAACAACTGAGTAATCATCTGATTCACCTCAAATAGTGGTCAAGAGTCAACCACGTTTCTGTTTGACTCGAATCATACAGAGTATTCGAGTAAGATTAACAGGTTTCCTTCCTGATAAAAAAAGGTACAAAAATGAACCAGCTCGGCTTTTTATGACAATTCAATTTATGACAAGTCACTCTGATTTATGTTAGCACTTTACCTTCAAATTGTTTTTCAAAATGGATTGCAAATTCTGAAAATACCTAAGTGGGATTTGAACTCATCTTTCCTTAATTAATAATCCAAACCTCTGGATTATAGGTCCAATTATGTTATTGTAATTCCTTTGTTCAAAAAGAGAAAGATAGAAACTAAGAAACTGTAGGCCAGTTTAGCTGAACATCTGTCATAAGGAAAATGTTAGAAACTATTATTAATGATGTTATTACAGGGCACTTAGAAAGTTCAAGATAATTACTGACAACACGATCTAATGAAAGGGAAATCAAATTTAATCAACATTAGTGTTATTTGTGAAAGTAACATGCTTTGATAAAGGGAGACCCTTGGATATACTGTAATTAGAATTCCAAAGGGCACTTGATAAACTGCTAATCAATGCTTACAGACAAAAATAAAAGCTAATGGTGCAGAGGGTAACATGGATTGGAGACTGGCTCGCCAACAAGAAGCAGACAGTAGGTATAAATGGATCATTGTCTGGTTGGCAAGTTATCAGGAGTGGTGTGCTACAGAGGTCATTGCTGGGCCGTTAAATGCTTGCAATTACCTAAATGACTTGAATGAAAGGATGGAAATGTTGTTGTGAAATTTGCCTATGACACAAAATAGGTAGGATGTTTATGTTATACTATAGGAGACTACAAGAAGGTATTAAAAGATTTATGAATAGCCAAAGATCTGGCAAATGGAGTACAATATGTGTGATGTAAAGTATGTGGTTTATACATATATTAATACCATTTATTTTAGAGTTTGGATTTTAACTTGTGGAATATGGGTTTTGATCTGTGTACATGCAGGGTTTTAATGATTAACTTGTTAGTATTTCAGATGCTGTGCTTTTTTTAAACCAGCAAAAGAGAGGGAGTCTCTGAGTGATAATGGGGATTTGAGGCTATCATCAAATCAGCAATGATTTATTGAATGGTTGAGCAGACTCAAGGGGCCGTATGATCTATTCCTTATCATAGTTTTAACCACGAACAGAGGAACAAATTACTACCGAGTACCAACCTCAATGTACCATTGGAATCCATCCATTTCCTGAAGTATTCCTCTGCTTTGTCAACGCAGGGCTGGTACTTGCGAATGCAGGCAAACAGCAGCAATGAACTGCGCAGCAACTGTTCAGAGACAGAGCCACCACCACCCCATGACTGCTGGTCTATCAGGTTCTTAAATAAGTTGAGTATGTATGCCTGGAGAAGAAGAAAACAGGAAGCTTCTGTTGATTGTTTGCGTTCTAGATAGAACAAATCATTCTGCCAACAGTGCAGTGGAAGACACGAAAAGGATTGTGACACAGAGGAACATTCATGGCATAAAGCAGCTTCTGAACTTGGTACGAGAGTTCATCCAGTCACATTCCACAGAGGCCCCACAGTGAAGAACATTCATCACTCTGGATTAAAATATTATAAGCTCAGTTTCAAAGTGAAAAGAGTGCAATTTCTCACTGACCTGCTGTCTCTTGACAAGCGACTGTTCACAAGCATGATATCAGTAAAAGTGAAAATATATATGTTGGCTATCCATTTATAGACTTGTCTGAAAACTGAATCTGGCATATAAACGACTGCCCACAGTCTGCACTACACTATCTGCCAATGGTCCAGCTATTTTGAGATGAAAATGCATGGTTTGTGGTTGAAATCTCTAGTTCCCTCCCAGCCCATCTCGCAATGGATTTACATGGAATACTTAGTAAGAGGAGAAATAATGGAATGTCACATGTTACATGATATAAACAGGAGAGGACAGTGGCAATGTCGCTGGACTAGAATCCAGAATGTTCAGCATGAAATTTCATCTTCACAGATGGAGAATTCTAAATTCAGTAAAAAGCTAGTGCAATGGCAACTGTAGAGCCACTATCGATTGTTGCAAAACTTTATCTGATTTACTAACGTTTTGGAAGGAACTCTGCTATCCTTACCTGGACTGGTCTATATATGATTCTAGACCTATAACATTGCCCAGAGGGCATTTAAGAGGCAACTAGGAATAAATGTTGGCTTAAGCAGTAACACCAACATCCTAGGAACAAAAAAAACCACAATTTTGAAACATTGCTTCTGTGGAGTGATATAAAATGACCTGATGTACACTTAGAATGAGGAAAACCCACACCTTAAACAAGGTATTTTGAAAACATTAGTTTGTGCTCTCTTTACATGCTTTCTCATATGATAATCCAGTACAGCATTTATTACATGTTAATGGTGAATTTGCATAGACATTTACAATTGCTGGTTTGGTTTCAGCAAGTTTAACTACCTTTAACCCAGTTATTCCTTGTTAATAAGGAGAATTTCAGGGAGGTGGTGGGAAATGAATTCTCTAGGGCTTAGATCTATCTAACTGGAGGGGAAAACTGGAGATCAATTCTCCAGCTCCACTTCCAGTCGCCACAAGAACAGCAATTGATGTTAATAGTGCACATGACCAGCAGAGGTAATCAATATGCAAAAACCTAACCTGTATTAACTTGGAGTTACAGAGATATACAGCATGGCAACAGACCCTTCTGTCCAACTTGTCCATGCCGACCAGATATCCTAAATCAATCTAGTCCCATTTGCCAGCATTTGGCCATATCCCTCTAATATAAATATCCCTCTATTTATATACCTTTCCAGATGCTTTTTAAATGTTGCAATTGTTCCAGCCTCCATCACTTCCTCTGGCAGCTCATTTCATACATGCGCCACCCTCTGCATGAAAATGCAGCTCCTTAGGTCCTTTATAAAAATCTTTCCCCTCTCACCTTAAAACCTACGACCTCTTGGTTTGGACTCCCTAAACCTGGGGAAAACACCTTGTCTGTTTACCCGATCCATACCCTTCATGATTTTATAAACCTCTACAAGGTGACTCCTCAGCCTTCAATGCTCCAAGGAAAATAGCCCCACCTATCCAGCCTCTCCCTATAGCTCAAACCCTCCAACCCTGGCAACATCCTTGCAAATCTTTCCTGAACCCTTTCTAGTTTCACAACATGCTTCCTATAGCAGACAGACTGGAACTGCACACAATGTTCTAACACTAGCCTAACCTATGTCCTGTACGGGTGCAACATGACCTTCTAACTCCTATGCTCAATGCTCTGACTATAAAGGAAAGCATACCAAATGCCATCTTCACTATCCTATCTACCTGCGACTCCACTTTCAAGGACCTGCACTCCAAGGTCTCTTTTTTCAGCAACACTCCCTAGGACCTTACCATTAAGTGTGTAAGTCCTGCTAAGATTTGCTTTCCCAAAATGCAGCACCTTGCATTTATCTGAATTAAACTCCATCTGTCACCCCTCGGCCCGTTGGCCCACCTGATCAAGAACCCTTTGTATTCTGAGGTGATCTTCTTCACTGTCTGCTACACCTGCAATTTTGGTGTCATCTGTAAACTTACTGACTATACCTCCTATGTTAACATCCAAATTATTTGTATAAATGATGAAAAACAGTGAACCCAGCATGCATCTTTGTGACCACATCGGTGGTCACAGGCCTCCAGTCTGAAAAGCAATTCTCCACGATCACCTGCTGTCTTCTACCTGTATCCAAATAGTTAGTTTTCCCTCTATTGCATGAGATCTAACCTTGCTAACCAGTCTACCATGAGAACCTTGCCACTCACCTTACTGAAGCCCATTGGCGATACCGAGCAGACGCTCCGACAATGAATGAGTGGACACCGCACGACAATCACCAGACAGGAGTGTTCCCTCCCAGTTGGGGAACACTTCAATGTTCCAGGACATTTGGCCTCGGACCTTCGGGTGGCCATCCCCCAAGGTGAACTTCAGGACAGGCAGCACCGCAAAGTGGCCAAGCAGTACCCATGGGGATGGCCTCAAGTGGGACCTTGGGTTCATGTCACACTACAAGTGACCCCAATGAACTATACACTCTCTCACACACATACATTCACACAAGCGCGCACACATGCACACACTCCTACAGATTCACACACTCACGCACCTCTCTCATTCACAAGCTTTCATATGCTAACACATACACCCCCCACACTCACACCCACACACCCTCTGACTAACTTATACCCCATTACACTCACACAAGTACATAAACTCTCTCACAGACACTCACACCCCCACACGCACATTCATATGCACACTCACTCAGTTTCCCCTGCATGCACACACATTCAAGTTTGTGGGGTGAATTTGTCCTTGCAGGATTACATTTTATTTGGCTCAAAAACTGCATAAAACCATGTAAGATTCTATAAATCCCACTTTAGAAATAGAATCAGTCTGACCTAACATTGGAACACATACTGAGTTTAACCTCACACCTTCAATGCATTATCTGAGCTGAGATGGCACCTATTGTTCAAACTATCTTGAGAATGTAACTTTAAAAAAGTTCTGGAATCTACATATGAAGGAACCAAAACTAACATGATCATTCTAAAAGATGAAAGACTCATGCTAAACTTGTTTAATATATTCCATGATACTGCAACCCTTTTGCTAGGAATTCTGTGTCTTATGATTCTGCTCCACAACCACCTGATAAAGAAGCAGCACTTCGAAAGGTAGTGCTTCCAATAAACCCATTGGACTATAACATGGTGATGTGATTTTTAACTTGCCCCACCCTAGTCCAACACCGGCACCTCCAAATCATGAAGTCCATATAGATCACATCCACTGCTCTGCCCTCATCAATCCTGTTCACTACTACTCAAAAAAAACTCAATCAAATTAGTGAGGCACAATTTCCCACACACAAAACCATGTTGATTATCCCTAATCAATCCTTGACTTTCCAAATACATACAAATCCAATCCCTCAAGATTTCCTCCAACAACTTGCCCACCACTGAAGTCAGGCTCATCGCTCGATAGTTCCCTGGCTTTTCCTTACCCACCTTTCTCAAATAGTGGCACCACGGTCGCTGATCTCCAGTCTTCTGGCACCTCAGCTGTGGCTATTGATGATACAAATATCTTGCCACTCCAAAATACTCAAAACCCAAGTCATAATACATCAGTAAAGAATATGTCAACAGAGGAATTGCATATGAACGAGCCTCATGGAAGTAAAATGTATGACAACTATTTCAGGCTTCTAATTGTAGTAAGTAAGGAATGATCAGCCATGATCATATTGAATGGCGGTGCAGGCTCGAAGGGCAGAATGGCCTACTCCTGCATCTATTGTCTATTAAGTAGTAAATTAATTACTCCATGGTGAAAAATGTGTAGCAATTTTATCTGACTGAAATTCCATCCACTTTATACTTTCATGCTGAATGACAGTGACATTGGAAGCAACAACTTCAAACAGGCAGAAAATTTATTTAAAATATTGATCGAAAGTGAGAACCATGTCCTAATGTTTAGGTATGCAGGATATACTTTCTAACAAAAATGAATCTCAAGTGGAAATTCCCTGTCACTTTTAGCTCATTCCCATTCAGTCTTCATCCATGTTAATAACAGCCTGTCTGAAATTAGGTTTTCAACCTTAATTTTTTGCCTGATTTAACATTCCTGATAAATTGTCCTCTTGTCGCTACTTACGTACTCCCAGCAATTGTTCAAAGCAGCCCCTCAAGCAAGCAATGTTTACAAAGTTAACAAAGATGGAAAATTATAGGCCAATTAGCCTAACCTTGGTTGTTGGTAAAATTCTAGAATCCATCATTAAGGATGAGGTTTCTAAATTCTTAGAAGAGCAGAGTCTGATTAGAACAAGTCAACATGGATTTAGTAAGGGGAGGTCATGCCTGACAAACCTGTTGGAATTCTTTGAAGAGGTGACAAGTAGGTTAGACCAGGGAAACCCAGTGGATGTGGTCTATCTAGACTTCCAAAAAGCCTTTGATAAGGTGCCACACGGGAGGCTGCTGAGCAAGGTGAGGGCCAATGGTGTTCGAGGTGAGCTACTGGGATGGATTGAGGATTGGCTGTCTGACAGAAGGCAGAGAGTTGGGATAAAAGGTTCTTCTTTGGAATGGCAGCCGGTGACGAGCGGTGTCCCGCAGGGTTCAGTGTTGGGGCCACAGCTGTTCGCATTATATATTAATGATCTGGATGAAGGGACTGGAGGCATTCTAGCAAAGTTTGCAGATGATACGAAGTTAGGTGGACAGGCAGGTAGTACTGAGGAAGTGGGGAGGCTGCAGAAGGATCTAGACAGTTTGGGAGAGTGGTCCAGGAAATGGCTGATGGAATTCAACGTGTACAAATGTGAGGTCTTGCACTTTGGCAAGAAGAATAAAAGCATAGACTACTTTCTAAACGGTGAGAAAATTCGTAAAGCCAAAGTACAAAGGGATCTGGGAGTGCTAGTCGAGGATTCTCTAAAGGTCAACATGCAGGTTGAGTCCGTGATTAAGAAAGCGAATGCAATGTTGTCACTTATCTCAAGAGGGTTGGAATATAAAAGCACCAATGTGCTACTGAGACTTTATAAAGCTCTGGTTAGGCCCCATTTGGAGTACTGTGTCCAGTTTTGGTCCCCACACCTCAGGAAGGACATACTGGCACTGGAACGTGTCCAGCGGAGATTCACACGGATGATCCCTGGAATGGTAGGTCTAACATATGAGGAACGGCTGAGGATCCTGGGATTGTATTCATTGGAGTTTAGAAGATTAAGGGGAGACTTAATAGAGACGTACAAGATAATACATGGCTTGGAAAGAGTGGATGCTAGGAAATTGTTTCCGTTAGACGAGGAGACTAGGACCCGTGGACACAGCCTTAGAATTAGAGGGGTTCAATTCAGAACAGAAATGTGGAGACATTTCTTCAGCCAGAGAGTGGTGGGCCTGTGGAATTCATTGCCGCAGAGTGCAGTGGAGGTCGGGACGCTAAATGTCTTCAAGGCAGAGATTGATAGATTCTTGTTGTCTCGAGGAATTAAGGGCTACGGGGAGAATGCGGGTAAGTGGAGTTGAAATGCCCATCAGCCATGATTGAATGGCGGAGTGGACTCGATGGGCCGAATGGCCTTACTTCCACTCCTATGTCTTATGGAGTTATGGTCTTAAAGAGCACCAGATGCAAAATGAAAACTTCTATTCCGAAACTTTTAAAAACCACCATTAGCCATTCCAGTTTAAAGAGAAAAATCCAGTATTTCCATCTTAAACCTGCTAGCTATGTCACTGGTCTTCATTCTCTGAGAAAACCATGCAGAGGCACAAGCTGGATGGAATTCTGGGGGGATAAATCTGCCATGTATGTTCCACCATGCACTTCCTAATTTATCTTATTACAAGTGGAAGCCTGGGTAGAGTTGTCCTACCTTTTAAACACATCACTTTTGAAGAAAGATTTTGCTGAAAAGAGACACAAAGTCCAAACCTTTTGTCATCAGAACTTGTATTTAAAGAAATTGAATTTAGAAATCAAACATCAATTTATTTAGCATGAGAAGAGGAAATTGTTTGGTTGGACCATGGTTGATATGGAGATACAGCAGAAACTATTAATTGTCAATCTTAGTTAGCTGATTAAACTCATATTATGCAACTAGACAGTGATTGGTCATCTAAGGTAATAGCTGATCAACTACTATGAATTTAATGGTGCAAATTTGGAGTGTAAGTTAAGGAAACTGATTGGAAGAATTTAATCGATACCCCTCCATCACAATTGCTTTATGTGGTTTATCAGGGCCACACAGTGGGTTTTAAAGGTGTTTGACTTTTTTCTTTGCCAGGATAACTATTGTGCAGTGTTTTTTTTTCTCTGGCTGTTGAAATAACTCCAGAGGCCAGTGTCTCATCACCAAATCGCCCTTTATTTACAAGTGAAGAGTCCTTGAGACTGATCCAGCACTCTCAGAGCAAGCTTTCAGAGAGAACAGAATCTCCGACATGCCTGATTATATCTGTCAGCCAGGGCTCCCTGATTAGACCAGATTAACAACCCCAATCAGGGATCTCATATTCAATGTGGTCCACCTGTCTGACCTCATTACAATCACTACTGCTGTAACCTGTAAAATCCTATTTCATCCAAGAAGCAGATATTGGCTTGAAGGAGTACCTGACTTCACATTATCATCATCAGTAGTATTTAACTACAATGATCTGAAACTGATTTGTGGATGCATGGCAGACTGGTGGCTGGATTTTCTTGTACTATGATTTTTTTTTCATAGCTGCGAAAATGTGAGCAGTAGGGTGGCAGTCAGAAATTTCCAAATTGGAAACCTGAAGGAAGGGCATCTTGGACACCTTGTTGAAATTAAGAACAGTTCACTTTACATTGTGAATGTAAGTGGCAACTTGAGCGAGCTGGTACAGTGCTACAAATGTATTTACCTCATGGGTCTGGTCCTCCTTACCTCTTTACTTTCCTCAATGTTTAGGAAAGATTAGCTCTCGGCATTATAAATAAAAACAAAACAGAGCCATGCAGACCATCAAAAGATTTAACTGACCAACCCCATATGGTGTCCACAAGCAGCATCACCACATTGTGCAAGGGAAAGAAACATGATTTCAAAGTTAAGCTTTCCTGTCAGTTGGTGCCACACAAAACAGAACTATATGTCACTGTAATAAATCTTACCTTCATTTGATTTTCAACTTCCACCATTTCTCTCTTTTCCATAAGCTTGTAAATGGGTATGAGCTCATTCATGCCTTGGAAGACTGGCATGGTACTGATTTCGTTCTTCAGATAAAGTGTCAAATTCAGGGCTTTGTCAAGAGGCAGTTTTCCTATACTAATTGAAAAAAAAACTATGGTGTTGTGATAGCCATTCCTACGAAATGTGAGTCAAAGTACAATAATGTATGGCTTACCTAAACAATTATTTATTAGGTTTGATAGACAGCACAATTATTTCAGTACACAAAACTACAAATACTGGGTACACAATACAAGTGTAGTATTATTAAACTTCATGAGTCAGTCAAACAACAAGAATAACCTTTTTAAA